>NC_053154.1:256743635-257082802 GCF_016835505.1 Polypterus senegalus
CTTCAAAGCATTTTAAATTCAGTGTCATTAACTGCTCTGTACTTACATAGTTATTGCCAAGTATAACTTCAGAATAATTATCCACTGTTAATTATTGAGCTGACTGAGTAATGATAAATAGCAGTTAAAGTAGACATTTAAAATAGTTATTGCACAATATGTTCCATACATTGAATAGCTATTGTCATACATGTATGGGATGCCAGACCTTCTTCATAATGCTGCTAGGGCAGACCTCAGCAATGTTTCCTCTAATTTTATTTACTAATGAGCAACATATGTTGGAGCATCAAGCATTGCAAATCACCAGCACATGAACGGAAACCAAGGTTGGAGTTTCCTCTAAGGGTTTCGGAAGTCATGGTTGTGTAGCACTTACAAACTGCAGGATGGGCAGTGAGTGGCTGTGCAGCAGTTCGAAAGTACTTTGTGAGCCCAGAAAAAGGTGCTCAGCACAGCGAAAATATAAGAACCCCAGTTAAGTGAACTTAAAAACACATGCATAGATACTAATAATCAATCAAAATATAATATCCAATGTCATACTAAAGAGAGAGAGAGAGAGAGGGGTTAGGAACACGAGCGAATACAGCATATTGCTGCACCCAACACATAACAAACCTATTCAAGATTCCAGATTAGGACCTGAGTGCAGCCATGCAAAGGGTGACACATCAGCACCACACTAGTTCAGGTGGAATGGAACAGTGTGAGGATTTTTATGTTGGCTGGAGTTCCAATTCTGCCACCATCTCCCAGGCTCTTCCCTGCAGGTTGGAGGGCCTACATGCAGGGCTGGATGCAGATTAACGTCATACTCAGCACGAAAGTCATACTAAAACTATATGAAAAAAGTTGAAAGACAATATTAGATTTAATATCCCTTAAACACACAACTTATATGCAAGCTTAAATAATTATACTTTATCTCCCGCTCTTATTCACTCAACAATGTGAAGGTTAAATAAATATAAGATGTTCCAGTTGCCCAAAGTGCTGTATGTAAAATGCTTAGGATAATGAGCAGACCATTTTCAGAGTATCTATAATATCTTTTTAATGACAAGTGAATAAAGTGGATACCCAAGTGAGCTAGATCTTCATTAATACCCCCTTATCCATATTCTTTCTCCTAGATGCATGTGGGACCAGAAGAGATTGATGTTTACGGTCTTTTGTGCTGTCTTTAAACAACTTGCTGAACTTTGTGTTCTGAATGGTATGTATTAACACATGCAATCTGTTATGGAGAAAGTAAGGATGTTGTAAAAGTCAGCCAGTACTCACTAAATTTGCTGATAGAAAAAGAATATATATATATACTGTATATATTGTGAACTGGGACCCGGACACAGGCAGACGGACAACATAGTTCACCACACACCCTTTATTTTGCAAATATTTACAGTCAGTGCACTTCCCAGTGCCTCCAGCACCGTTCCCCCAAATGTCCAGGCCTCACAGTCTCTGTGCCTTTCTCTTGGCCGCCTCCCATCCTCTCTCCAGCTCTGTCCTCTTCCACCCGACATCCACTTCTGACTGGAGGAGGCGGCTATAAATGGGAACCGGATGGGCTCCAGCTGCTTCCGGCAATCAGTCCTAGCCACACCCCAGTGTGGCGGAAGTGCCGGCTGCGCACCCGGAAGTCGTCCGGGTGTCCCCTGTCGTCCTGGGCACCTGGGCGCGCCTGCCATGGACGCCCCTATATATATATATATATATATATTTTACTAATATTGGTTATTTTATAATTAATATCAATTGTAATGCAATTGCAAATGATATTAAGAAATCAGGAAATAATGAGTGCTTAAAAGTGAGTAAAAATGTTTACCATCACAATAGCTGAATGGCTCTTTATATATATCTACAGTATTTTGAACAAATGAAATTGTATAAAGTTGGAGGCATTATTTTACATAAATTGGATTAAACATGTTTGAAAATGGATACTTACTGCATACATGTATATAGTATTAATACAAGCATATGGAGATAGATAGATAGATAGATAGATAGATAGATAGATAGATAGATAGATAGATAGATAGATAGATAGATAGATAGATAGATAGAGGTCCAATATGTTTTTATCATTCTCCTTTGTCAGACACATTGAGCAATCAATTAGGAGAGACAGAGGAGCATTAGCACCTAATTAAGGCAGTGGAGAATTGCACTTCAGAGCACACTTGACTCCTTGTTATTAAATTTAGTGCTTGGATCAGCTAGCAAAGCACTTTGGACAAGGATAGCAAGAGAAAGAGCACTCAACAGCAAAGTCACACTTTGATACCCTTTCTATAGATTATTATGTAAACACACTGGAGGAATAAAAGAGCTTTGTTTTGTAAAAAGCCTAAAATAAATTCAGATGTAGTTAGTCATCTTGAAAAAGAAAAACCGCACACACACACACACACATTGGGGCCTTTTGTTTTGTACCCGTTATTCATACCCATCGCTCAAAACAAGCTTGCAAACCTCAATACAGTAAAGGTCAAAGGTAGTATGCAACAGCCGCCCAATGAAACAAGTAAAGCAGCAAAGTCTGTCAGATGTAAAGAACAGCAGATGAATAAAGTGACAACAAAAGGGGTGGGAGAGTACTGGCTACCGCTTTGTTTCTCCTCGACTAAAGTGTCCTCTTAAACAATTCTAATTCGGTATCTACTTGCAATACAAGTTTTTTTTTTTGGTGGTAGGTGGGGAGAATTTCATTAAGGGAGAATTTGAAAGAGTAACTTAGAAGTGGAAAGACCATGAACCAAGTTTATTTGAAGCAGCTAAGAAGGGTTCAAAGGCAGAAGGGGGCACACTTCCAGTGTTGTCTCTTTGAATAACTCTAATTTAACCTGTCACTTCCCCATGTTGTCTGCCCTCACCATCAGCCCTGCGTTAGCTGATTTAGGCAATTCCGGAAGGTGCACTATGGCGCGGAAGAAGTTTGAGAAGTTAAATGTAAAACAAAAATAGAAAAGGAGAAAAAAAGCCAGGGGGCTAAATTGGATACTTGTTGGCAATGTGCCTTCCTTTTGTGTGCATTGTCCAGGCCATATTTACAAAATTAATGGCCGAATCTTGTGAGCAATTTGTCTAGAATGGGGCTCCTATGGTAGATTGAAGTAGACACTTTAAAACAGTAATACAATAAGCAATGAAGTGAAAAAAGAATGGGGTGGCCCAGAGTCTCTGATTTTAGCCTGTTTTCATTCATTCCTTTAATATTCTATTCCAGGTTCTGCTTCAGAGAGACATCTATTGTAAAGCTTTGAATGGAAGACTTTAGAAGTGTCTTTCCATCCATTAATTAGGACTCACTGATGCTTCCGCTCCCTGCAAAGCCTTTATTTTATTATTATTATTTTTCTTTTGCTGCTTTACAAAATTCCTGTGCAGTGACATAAAAGGTCTTGAAAGACACACATTAATTCCATGTGGTGAAAAGTTCTAAGCCAGCATCATTCGAAAAGAATGAGTGTGGCTTCTTTCGTCACTCTGGACACTTAAAGAAGCTTATTCTGCCACTGTCATTTGCTAGACTAAGAAAGAAAGTTCTTCATATTAGAGCTGCTTTTAGTAAAAAATAAATAAATATAAACCACTCTTAAGAACTGTAGACAGGAAAAGAAATTTCTCCTATGTAAATAAATCATAAAGTGTTTTTTTTTCTTTTTTTAATGTGTAAGAACAAGTGAATGACTCTGGTTGCATAAGGCATATACCTTCAAGTCTAAAAAGGAGAAGAAAAAAAACATATACTGTACAATTTAATTTGTTTTTATGTATTGCTTGTGCAATATTGTCAGTGGTTTACATTTTATTGTAGATCCTTAAGCAATCCTGAAAAGAAACAGTCTGAAGCTACAAGGATGGATTTTAATGACTTCTTGTGTTTTGTTCCCCATAATGATCTGCATGTACAGTATGTTATTGAAATTATTATGACAGAAACAGAGAAATACAGAGATCATAAGGCATGACACAGAAAATTTCACCTATTGCTAATTTCAGATACTTTTCTACCCCCTGGCAGCTACTGTGTATCTCGAAAACTGCTCCTTTACAAAGATTCAGAATTTAAGTACAGAGTCGGTCACTTATTAAATACTTATATTTTAAATGAAATGCACATGAAAATGTTTTTTCTCTTGCCACATAATCTTTTTTCGTTTTTTTTCCATCCTACATTTCCATACTTTTCTTACTACAGTATACAGACGAGAAAATCTCTGAAAGCAATATGTTACATGTTTAGAGTAAATCGCCTTTGTAATTTTCTTCTTCTCCACCCTTACACAAAAACGGTAAGCATTTAATCTTGTGTTCTTCCAATCTCAGAGGATAATACAAAAGTGAGACCTTAAAACCATGCCTTGTCATTTTGATGGAATTATTATTAATGTGGTGTTGCAAATTCTACTTCCCTACCATGACCTAGTGATACTAGGTTAACACTGTTTACAAAAGGCTAAATATTATATTAGAGCTACTGCTCCAAAATCAATATCTGTTTCTGTTTTGTCAGATCATCTTTTTAAAAATCAATGATGTGCTACAATAGTATCTTTTCTGAGGTGGCAGCAGGATATAGCTTATTGAAATGTGTTGGTATTTGCTATATTAACTATGATGATTGTTGTCTGCAGTTCTCGCAATGGATTAATTATGTGTTTAAAAACCTATAAAAAAAATCAATGAACTCGCATTCCTTTGAACCTAAAGAGATGAAAATGGAAGAATCCTGTTCAACAGTTGTTGCTTTTTTTTAGCAATCCACACTACTGTTTCCTATGTAAGTATTTAGTTATATATTAACATTATTTTAAAGAGGCATTTAAACCTTTTTTCCCACTTCTTCAAGATGCTATTTAGTATAGAAAAAGTTAGCCTTGATTATTATTTAAATTAATACTGTTCTGAATATTATGCATAATTCAATGGAAGCAAAACTACTTCTTAATAGTTTAAATTTGTTTTTAACTCTTTCCTACCATTTTCATCTATAAGCTATTAGCACTGAGTATTTTTTTAACTCACTTATCAGAAATCAACTTACCTTTCTGTAAAGTTTATTACAGCATTGCTGGTATGTTTTTACTGTACACATTGCTGTCACCAGCATTGAAGAAAAACATGTTTATTTTGATGCCATTTGCATTACTTCTATTTTTTTTCAGCAAATGAATGGATGGGTATTTCTAAAAGAAAACCTGAACATTTCACAAGATATTTATTGACACAGTAAACTTCTGCACTAAATCAATATGTTACTGTACATGACATGGAACTACTACTGTTTTGCTTAAAACACAGTACCATTTATAGAGTTTATTTAAGTCAAATAACAAGAGAATTAAATACAATTACCAATGCAGAAATATAATAATGCTAATAATATGGGCTACATGGTAGTGCAGCGATTAGGGCTCTGCTCTGACAACTGGGTGTTTTGTTTTGCTTTGGCAGAATTTACCAGTTTCTCTAAAACATATGCCAGTAGGGTCTGACTGGTTTAAATGTGTGTGCCCGACTTTTCTTTAATGGATCAGCACTTTGTCCAGAATGGTTACCGTCTTTTGCTCAATGGTGTCAATATGAGTTGCAGGCTCATGGACTTAGATAAAAAAAATTAGAAACTAGAAAAGACTCAGTATAGTCCAGTGTGGGCTGATTCACAATTAATGCTTCCAGAAGTTAACTTGTAAAGCCCAGGTTTACTAGAAACTAGAATGAAAACTGGATTGCATATGATTGAAAAAAAGGGTGACTATTTGTAGAGGATAAATAACTTTTCTGTAGGTATCAGGTATAGTGAAGGCTTCTGGAAAAGTAGTGTTCAGTCTAAAAATCATATGTTTTTGTATGAAAAGATGATTACTATTTATATGAAAGGAGAGGATTATTTTTGACAATTGTTAATGTTCATACTCCTTTACAATCTTTTGTCAACAGTTAGGTGCTAAAACATAAGATATTGTTTGTATTGCATCACTTTAACATATTAAACAACTATTTAAAAACAATAAATTTCATTTTTAAAATTGTATTTATGAAATATACAAAAAAAATAACACTCATGCTTTTATAAAATCGATAAATAGATAACTGTACATCAGATTTTAGTTTTTTGTGCGTATAAGGAGTTGTACCCTAACAAGTAAAAAGAAATCTAGACCTTTCAAAAAGAAACATAATGGATTTCATTATTTATATCATTTTAGGCAGCAAATATTACTTTTTACCTGTAACTTCATGGAAGAGTTGCAAAATGGCAGATGTGATACTCTTACAAAAAGCAAGTGTAGCCACCAGCCAAGTGCATTTAAGAGTCGTTACTTGGTAGAACATTTGTATTTATAAAGATATATTTACACATATCAGTTTTACTGCACGTAACACTAGTTCTGCCTTACATCTAAGCTCATAAAGTACCAAAGTCTTTTAACTTTCATTTGTATGGCAATAAAACTGACTAGGAAGTATTTTTTTATTCTTTCAAAATTTTAATAATAGCAGGAAAACCCATGTTTATATTCCCTAAATTTCAACTTTGTGGCTTGAAAAGTGTATAATCTGGGGAAAAAAATGAAAAGAAGTTTACTTTTACACATTACAAATTTAGATTTTTGTAGAGAAAAATAGCAACCAATTGCCAGCCAGTATATCATCGTACAAACTTTGTCATGCCTATGTTATAATCCTCTGCTACGGGTCTCCATTTGCCTTAAGATTCACTGTGCCTCATTAGTTAGCACACTTTCTTAGTTTTTAACAATGCCTTAGCTTGAGTTCTCCCAGTAGAAATCCTCACTCAGTCGATATTTGCAGGGCCTGAAGCACAATTTCAGAGCGAAAGAGGTTTTTTCCTTACTAACTGGTTTAAGACTTGTAATTATCTCTTGCTGGGGGAGGCTGTAAATTGGATTAGAGTGGTGAGTCTCAGCTGAATGAATTACCTCCATCTCCCCACTTGGTGGGCCGCACGCTGATAAAATGCGGAAAAATGGATTTGGATTCAGTCTTAGCATTCATGGCTTCCATGTGGAAAAATGAAATTTTCCATCAGAAGGGGCTAGTGTGCCAGCAATATCTGTCCATGGCGTGTATCATCTGGTCCCGCTCTTCCGGAAATGCAATTACCTGCGTTATCAGGGTCTTAAAAAGCAGCATTTTGGCAGAAAGGCACATTCACCTGCCAAGCCCCCCCCCCATTTTGTTTTACATAAGGCTCCAAATATTAGGCTGCTTTGCTAAATGGTCATTACATTTTTAAGGTACATGGATTAAAATGTGTTCTTGTTTAGTTATTTCAGTTCCCCAAATACAATGTATGTTTGGATAAAAATAATTATGTTTTACTGATCCACTCATAATGTTTAGCCAAGATTTTTTTCTTGCACATAAGTACAGGATATCTGAAAGTCTATGACATGGTGAATCCTGCACCATACATCCAAGGTCCATGGACAAAATTCAACAGAGTACAACTGTTAAAATAATATCTCACATTGTCCTTTTATACAGAGTGACTATATGCTATATTTACAAACATATATATATATATATATATATTAAATACACACCTATACCAACTGATGTACACATAAAAAACAGTAATATTGTTGAAGAAAAAAAAACACAATGCAAGATTACATTATTTTAGCTGTGAACAAACTGCACCACGTTCTACATTAAAGAAAATGCATTTTTACTTTGTGCAATAAAAATAAATTAAAATGTTAATCCCTAAAATTAAGTTTTATTTATTAATTACATAATGAGCTGAGGAATTAATAATAATTTAAACTTAAAATAGCTTTGTGTTGTATAACAATGAATTTGCCTTACTGCATTAGCCTAATCATTTCACTAACACATAAATTTACACCGTTTATAGACAAAGAGTTTGCTCTAAAAAAACAAATTAAGGTTTTTATTCTTGAAAAGACAGCACCAATATATTTTATACAACTTCATAATAAACCTTTTTTGGACCAACTGAAGGCACCTGATGAGTTTCTGGTTACGAAAATAATATGAACTTAGACAGACACATTATAAAGTGACCTTTAAAGATTTCTCTTTTGATGTTTCAATTGGATGGCATGTTTTTCTGGAGGCATCACTAAAGTATTTAATGTGGGCGTTAATTGTGGGAGATTCCACTCTGAAGTGGGAGACTTGCAGTGTCATTCATGGTGTTTATACAAGATACGGGATGTTTTCAGTACTCCTAGCTACTAATTCATTTATTATTACCAAGATGAAATATGTGTGAGAAAAAGTGAAAGCTATTCTTCATCATTCCAAGAAGCCTTCTTTTGTTTTTCAATCATTTGATAAAAAAAAATGCTTCAAAGAGATATCTCAGTGCAGAAAAGACAGTTTAATGTTGATGCCTTTTTAATTAAAAATGAAGGGGGAAAAAAAGATCTGGAACAAGTGTTTTATGAATGGCAAACATTTTTCAATTGATTTTTAAAAGATGTACAAAGTATGTGAATACAGTGGATGGTCAGGTATGATATAAATGATTCAAGCAAGTTTACTGTAAAAGTTAAGTAAAGTGTGCAATAGAAACGAAAGGTCTAAACATCTCCTGCCATTCATTATTGATAAATATATGTGGAGCTTGATTCCTTTAAATTTAAAAGAGTAAAAAAAAAATTGTAGAAAAGGATGAATAATAGAAGACAGAAAAAATATTAATATTAAAAACTGTGAAACTGGCAGTACTCCACAGTACACCTATCTACTCAATCAAAATGGCAGTAATATGTAAATAATCACAGCAGCAATTAAACAAATACATTTTCAAGAGGCATTTTTTAGGGAAACCAGAATAATGTGTAGCAGGCTCAAGACACAGTACATTTATATGATTTTTACAATTTGAACATGCTCAAGCTAAATTACTTGCTCGGGATTAAGTAGTGGTTTTAAAGTCCAATGCCTCACGGTCTGTCGACAGCACGTATTGTATAGTATCGATACAGTTCATGTCACTTTCACAAAAATTCTTTATGCTATGGGAAAGTAAACATTAATGACCCTCCCACCACCATTTTCTTCAGAGTTCCCCTAAAGTTTCATTATTGTATAAAAACCCCCTCTTCTTTATTCTGCAAAAGTTATAGTCTTAGTTTATTTTTTTTATTCCATATTTGTAATTACGAATGTTTTCCTACAGGCAAAACTCCAAATTAGTTGTAAGAGAAAACTAAACAAACTTAAAACTTAACTTATTTCAGTTTTCAAGATAGCATGCCTTGCTAATAAGAAAATCTGCTTTACTTTCACTGTGACATTTTTATTCTGTCTGCCTTTATTCAGGGCAGTAACTATTTTTCAACATTCCTTCTATGAAAAAAAATAGACATTTATGAAGATTCCAATATAATTATAGTAAGCTAACATATTTAAAGGAGACACTATAACCATCATGTTACAGGGATTCATAATTCTCTAACTCAAGACTGATGCAGATGCTGCATAAAAATAAAAGACAGTTGAATAATATGCATGGGCTTCAACTGTGGATGAAAAGCAATGCCATTTCAATACATTCACGTTTGTCTTGTATAAAACACTAATCTGATGCCCGTATGCATGTAAAAAAGTTCTTCATTGCGTTCTGATTGGGTTCATAAATGAATAAGCTATCTCAATGTTTTCAATACAATACTTGGTTCATTAAGAATTTTGTTTAAAACAAATACCTTAAACAAAGTGAATTTTCAAGTATCTAAAAATGTTCAACTTAAATTATAGTTTGTTACCTTTTATGATATTAATTTTACCACCAGTGCAAAATACCATCATTTGTTGATTGTAATGCCTGTCTTTATAATTTTTCTTATTGAAAAGTGTGACAGTTTTCCCTATTATCTTCTTCTACTAATAATTCCTTGATATTACAACAGTGTTAACTATTTTTTAGTACACAATAAGTATGTAATACAGGCATTCATAGCAACATTAAAGGTAAAATAAGCCATCAATTGCAAACATGTTAGCGTATTCATTAATATTTTTTCTTAAAGTGTTATGTTTAACAATCTATTTAATTAATATAACAAGATAATTTCTAAATTAAAAGTTTGCTATTAAAAACATAAATGATTAAGCAGTACTGCTGTGTCCTACATGAAAGTATGTTGAATATATCAAGTTCTGATTAAAATTGCCTCACACTCATTGAATTGCAGCCTACTTTTATATGAAATTAATCAACATAATGACTTATTTGTCTTTGCCAAAACTTACATTTACTAAATGTATTATTTTATATAAGGTTTAAAGAAGATCATCTATGCAACTTCAACACATACACAAAGTTACACCTTACATACTGTAATTATATTTATGCGTGTGTATAAATTGATTCCTTTTCATTAATTTTAAAAACACTTCCTATTCAGTGAATCTGTACAGGGCTCTCCAAAGCAAAGAACACAGAGAAAACTTGCTCTTATACATGAACAGGATATGTGTGGCAGGAAGAAATTAGTACATTTTTTCTTCTCGTTTATTAGACAGTAGCTGCTATTCCCTTTCATCTTTAATTTCCTGCTGTGTCATCTAAATCAGCAGATCAAACGGTGGACAAACTAGTTCTTCTTGAGCCCAGTGAACTGGTTCTCATCCCTCCTGCTCTTTTAACTTCTTTTTCTTTTAGCCCCCTTCTGAGGACAATCCCCGAAGGAGGAAAAAAAGGCTTGAAAAAAGATAATTAAATCTCAGAAACATTTGGAGCAGCTTTCACAAGCAAACAGTTGGGGGTTTATTTAGAACGCAGTTAGGGTGGACTAATTTACACCACTGCACTATGGGAATGAGTTATTTCCATTGGCTGTGCTTTGAATGGGTGCAGATCTGGGCCTTTTTGCTCTTCCTTTTCAGACTCAGATAAGAAGATCTCAGCTTGTGGTGTGCAGATTGCAAAACAAACCTTCTGAATACTTATACATACATACATACATACATATATACGTATATATATGTATATATATATATATATACAGGTATATACAGTATATATATAAATATATGTGTGTGTGTATACTGTTTACTGTGTACATACACACACACACACCCACCTGCACGCATACAATATATACAGTATATACTGTATGTGTGTATATATATATATATATATATACACATAAATATATATATATATATATATATATATATATATATATATACATAAATATATATATATATATATATATATATATATATATATATATATATATATATATATATATATATATAAAACATTCTACTGTTCAGAATTACTGGTTAGTGGAGATGGTTTATATGGTGATGAGTATTTCTGCTCACAAAAAGTTGCTGGGAAGGGCAAGATTGAACAAGGTGGGGACAGCGTCTAGAAAGGCCTAGAACAGAGGAGAGAAAGTGATAGAAACTCACACTGATGTCAATTGACATTCCACTATTGGAAGAAGTATGTGTCCAGGAAATAATAAACCCTGTAATTGTATTGGGAGCCCTAGAAAGAGATTAGTGTGTAGTGTGGGGAATGGGTCAATACTCCCAAATTCCTTGGGGCAGTTAGCCCAGCTTCCACTAAAGATGCTGCACCCTATGATTAGGAGGATTAGATAAACAGAGGGGTTCAGTGCAGGAATTAAAAATTGTCCTTTAGCAAAAGTTGGAAGTATAGGGTGGGGGCTCATTGGTAGAAGAACAAAGGTTAAGGCGCAAGACAGAAATGTGGAGGGTGAGACAGAACCGTTGTTTATGCTATTATGCTAAAAAGTAGGAAGAAAAACCCAATAGAAAGGGAGGCCAAAATCTCATAGTTAGATCCACAGAAAAAGAGTTTTTTTTTTTATGCTGAAACTTTATATCCATTTTTTAATCTCTTATTTGTGTGTTTTGGTGAACAAATGATTCATTTTTTAATTGAAGTATTCAAAAGAACAAACAAATGTATTTAAATTTAAAAATAGATACTTGAATGATAGGCTAATAAGCCTTGCTGAATATCCTAAGTAAAATTATAATAAAACATTAAGAAGAATATTTGCATGAAAATAATATGATAAATAACAGCCACTATGAGTTTCTAAAAAAATGCATCGATATAAATGTATTACACTGTTTGGAAAAGGCAACTGGAGTAATAGACAAACACACAGCATACAACACCATTCCTTTGATTCAGTTCCACAATGAAGCTTATATTCCAACTACTAAAATACATTCATATGTGTGTATATACAAGTTAAACCTATGTGCTAATAAATATAGCAAGAAAATCACAAAAGTGTATACATAATCATCGAAAGCATAAATTACATTGACATAATAATTATTGATTATATTTCATTCTTACTACACATGCAAAAGGAATGTTAATTATCAAACTAAGATGGGCAACACTGATCTACAGGAAGCACATTTTGAAAAGGATGGAAGAGTTTATATTGATGCAACAACTTCATCCTCCAGGCAATGTTCAGACGTAATTAAAAAGGCAATTCAAAATTGGGTTATATTGTTAACATTGTACAATATAAATCAAGGGATATCCTACTCGGACTTAATAATGTACTAGTGAGAATACATCTCAAATATTACATTCACAAACAAAATTTAGCAGATCTTGGGCCTTGATTCCCATACTAAAGATCTTTTTTGATTTACAAGTTAAGTGTCTATCTCATATTCCATATTCCCTCTGTAAAATTGTCAAAGACATTGATAAAGTAGATCATGCAGAATTATTTCAATGAAATGGTGAATTATGTATTTAATTACATTAATAAAAATGATTGGGATAAGCATTCAAGATGGAGTTCAGAAAGCACTTCTGCAGGCAAAGGTATGTAGGAATTAACTACTAAGTCATGTAGGTTAAGTGGAAACTGTAACACTTTACATTTGTAATTGAATGATACATAGGGACAACTTAGGTAATAGCTGGACAAACAAGCCTGAGTGACAGAATGGTCACCTCTTGTTCCTCGCAATTTCTTATGTAAGAGGTTAGCAGCATACATTGATACAGCGCATTGCTTCACCCACCACATGAATCCCAGATTAGGACCCAAGTGCAGCCATGCAACGGTAGACAACTCAGCACCACACTAGTTCAGATGGAATGGAGCAGTGTGAAGTTTTTATATGGTGGCTGGATTGCCAATTCTGCCCTCAACCCGCAATGTTACTCCCTGCCGGTTGGAGGGCCTATTTACCCAGGACTCAGTAAAAATCTAAATGCTGACAATGAAGCTGGTTAAAGGCTATCAGGAAATTAGCTGGGCACAAAGTCAAATTAGAAGTAGCAGAGTTATACTTTGACTTAGTTTGCAGATCTCCAAGTACAGCTGCTTTTAATACATGTGTTGGACTTGGTGACATTGACAGTGCTTCTAATCTTAATCTTCATGTGATGTCTGACTATCTTACATACATAGCATTTTAGCAACTAAACTATCATTGTTGCTGCTATTTTTTATTTTGAAAAGAGGAAGTAAACCAAAGCAGAATATCCTAAAAGGCTTGACAGAAAAGAGGCAAAATGGAACAAACAAGCAAAGATAAAAACCGGCATGAAACCACAGAGACAGGAACTCTTTCAGGAATAAGAGGTTCCTAGTGTCCATTATGTTATTTCTGCAGTGGGCAGTGGGATTAAAGGCAGCTGCCAAAGAAGAACTATCATATGATCAACACTCACAATACATTGAGTATATTATATTTATCAGGAAAGCCTGCTCCATCACAGGGTTAACCCTGACCACACTGGTAGCTGTTGTGGAAAAGAGGAAGATGTCAAAATTGGATGCCATCATGAAAAATCTCCTCCATCCGCCCCAGGAGGTGCTCCCTTGCAGCACTTTTAGCCACAGGCTCATTCCACCAATGTGGGCTATGAAGTGCTTCTTGTGGTGTTTTCTGCCCACAGCTATCAGGCAATTCAATGCTTCCACACTATGCGCTCATTAAGGTTATTATTTATTTATTTATTTATTGAATGTATTATCTGTCCTGTGAGTTTGTATTGTTGTATTTTATGTTTCTGTTGCTGTATGCATTTGAATTTCCCATGGGGTTAATAAAGTTTATCTAATCCAATCTAGTCCAATTTGAATTTGGATTGGAAGCATTCCACCAGTTCTTTTTTGATAAATTTTGGATTAGCATAATGGCTAGAATTTTAGAAAGGAAAGGTAGACATGAAAAGGGTGAAAGGCTGCATTTTACAGTGAAGTCACAATTCCCAGAGAAAAAAGAATAGGAAATGAATCATATTGAATGCAAAAATCAAACCAGTGTGGTTTATGAAACAAGCAAAATCAATACACAAAAACTAAGAAATTATTTGGATAGGAAACTAACAGCAGGTACTTAAGCTGGAATGACAGCAAAGGTTAGTGACATCAAATAATAGTAATGATGTATATAGTATAAAAGAATACTATATAAAGGAAACTCATAGTTTATTATCATACTATCAAACTATATGAATTCTATCAAGAAGATATAAGTGTAAAAATACACTTTTAGGGGGTTTCTGAGGATTTTATCAGTGAAACAGTCAAGAAGAAGATATCATTCTGTTAAAAAGAAAAAATGTGCTAGACAGAACTGGCATTCCTGAAAAATGAAAATGATTATTCCAGCTCTACCCCTTAACACACTAAATAGGATCTGAAGTTCTTTCTTGTAAAAACAAGTGAGTTATGACATATAATAATTAAAGAATTATTCCTTTATCAGTACAGCACATTGAAATTTTTCATTTTAGAAAAGTAATTTCCTAAGTTATATCTCCATCCATCTTCACAAAGCTTTCATCTCAGTAAAACTTAAAAAAAACAAACTTAATGCTCAATTCTGGTTGTTCTTATACTTATTATTCATATAAAATACTTTATATTTAATGTAAACATAAATTTTGTCAGTAGATGTTAGCTGAAATTTAACTCCTTATTTGTTTCATATTTTCTTATACTTAATAGAAGGTTAGCATGACTCACTATAAGCTAATAACAAAAAGGGTTCTTGTGATGTATTTTATTAGTGTTAATTTGACTTTAAAGCAGAGCTAGGCCAACTGTAGCACTCAAATCTATCAATGAGTCCAAAACAGAACTGATGAGTTATGATATGGCGACTTTAAAGGCCAGCAAGGGAAGTGAGGTCATCCAGGGTGGAAGCGTAAGGGTCCTTTTCCATAGGCTTCCATGACAAGACATCATCAGAAGGGCCGGAACCGGAAGGCTCTTGGTTCATAGGATCTACACTGGAAGTGACGTCATCAGAAGGCTTGGAACCAGAAGTGACGCCATCAGAAGGGCCGGAACCGGAAGTGACATCGTCAGGGCCGGGCGGAATTTTCTGTGAACGTTCTGTAGGAAAGTGAGAAAAAAGGTCAGCACACTGAATTACTCTCATTTAGACCCTTTAGTTGCCTCCCATGCACATGTATGTGACAACAGTAACCTTCTCACTGACAGGGCGAAAAAGGTGTGCCTCTGTATACTCAAATGATTCCACCCTTGATTGATTTTTCATTAAGCTCTGGTTTATTGTTCACTAAATTAACAAAGTAATCAAATGGCTTATGTTGTTCCTGCACAAAATCGAAATACATTGAAGTCAATGGGGAAGGGGGAACTGAATTAGTTTTGCATGGATTATAATGATGCAGTGACCTTTTAAGTGTCCCAGAGTGTGCCAACTAAGGTGTATCAATTACTGTGCTGAAAAATTTGACCTGAGTTGTGATGCAACAGTGCTAACCACTGTGCCTCAAACAACAAAAGTTTTGTTATTATTTCACAGGGTCTCATGTGTTTTCTGACTCTTGGGCTCATTTAAGTCTTGTTTTTTACTGTAGCTACGCCACCATGGCTAACTATGCACAAATTCATCCAGCACAGCAGCGAGTGAGTGAATGCCATATGTTCACTAGCAGTTCTCATAATATTCTCATAATGATCAGCTGATGTACCCTTCACACTGAAATACTGCATTTATTTAATGCAGGTGATGTGATGTTCCGTCATAAAGCATCATTGGGAGTGGGAAAGAAATTAGTGTCTATGTTGGCTGCATAGTGAATTCCCAGGAAAATATTCCTCAGGATGGTCACCAGCAAACACAGCGTATTCACTGTAAAAAACATTTTGATGAATTTCAATGGTTTACTCTAATTCAAAGAAATACAGAGTGAGAGAAAAAACAAACAGAAACTGACAAAATTGCTTTGAAAACATAGGCAGGGTTCTGAAAACCCCTGTCAAAAATAATTAGAACCAAGAAACAAACCAAAGTCAAAAGAAGTGAAAAGATCTTAATGCTAAATTCTTCCCTGTGTAGTGGTGGAAATAACTATAATCCTACCAGCTATTGCAGGTGCCATTTTTGATCATTACTGGCAGCATGCTTCGCTATTATGCCACAGAGATATGTGATTTCTAATCATTGTGAGATGTATAATGCTATTAATCTTTATTTAATTATTATTATATTTTTTCTGCAACACCATTCTGTTTATCCTTCATGTGGCTATCGCCATACTGGTTCTTGCAATGGGAGGTTACTAAGCACATGACCCAATGGCCCATTGTGTGTGTCATCAACACTGTAAAATGTAATTAAGATGGCAATGTGTGATGCTCTACATTCAAGGTTTTGGGTTAAAACAAAATTAAGTAAAATTTAGTAAAATTAATTTTTGTCAGTGTTTGGAAGTTTTTCTGCCTCTTTTGACTTACATGCCTTTCAATTTTTGTAACTAGGTTTTTGACTTTTTTAGTTTAGACCCACACTTGTTTGGTCGACTTTTGTTTTTGGTATTACCCCAAAAAACCATTAATCTCCTGTCATTTAGCTCGGACCTTATTACATCAGGTCACAAGAAACAGTTCCTGTGGTAGATAACTTACTTCACTCCCTTCCTTATTTCAAAGACACTTAAAAAAACACCACACTGTTGGAAGTTGCTCAAATTTGAAGCTATTTATAAATCTCAAGGACTTGGTAATTACCACTTTTTTTCAATTACTTTGGCTGATATTAACTTTATTCAAGTTGTTATTATTTGACTTTTTTCAATTATTTTCTTGTTCCTGAATATTTCTTTCCTCTTCAGAGCAGCTCATCTGCTATTTCAGATTCAGGCACAGCCTCTCCAAATTGTTATTCATATGCTTAGTTCTCAAAGTATCACAAACCATTAGTAGCTGAGTTATATAGTATGGGCAAAAGATGATGAATTGCAATGCTGTTTTTCAAACTGTTTGTACACACTTTAGGAATATCAATTACAATTACAGAAATACAGTTACAAGTACCAAAAATGACTGCATAGCTTCCAGAGTTAAAGTACGGTAGGTATTAGTTTGCTTTTTCTAAGCCACATTTCAGCTTCTGTCACGTTTTTTAACCTGCCCTTCATCTTGTACTCTTTACATTAGGATGTTCATTAACCCTAATTCGTTCCTCTGAATGCCAGTTGAATGTAAAAGTATGCCCCAGAGAGGTGTGGATTAGTGAATACATCTCAAATATAGGACAGTAGAAAACAAAACCAAGATATAACTTGTACTTGACACCAAAAACTTTCTAATTTTCATGTTATATAAAATTCCAAAAGAAATATTAATGTTTGACATGGGTAAGCTTAGTTTGTTTTAGGAATGCTGGTTTTGTTTGGTGCAGTACAGTATAAATACATGTGAAGTATTTCATGATGTATGGTAAAATTCCACATAAATAATAGTGGAAATAGTTTAAAAAATATCATTAAGATTGATTGAAACTTTGCCAAACGTTCTGTTAACATGTAAATTAAAAAATACATACACAACTACAGATAAATATAATCATTTAAATATTTTTGTTTTTAAATAGTTTTAAATAATATGGACAGTAATGCAAGCAAAAATGATAGAGATGACACAATTCTGTAACAATAACACCAAATTGTTTGGGATATATGAGTGAATATGGTCGATTAATAATATAATATTTACATTTTGTGTAGTATTTTGCAGCACAAAAAAGATATCCACAGAGCAACATAGGTCTCATATCATTTTAGGTATATCTTGCAGATGTATCATTCAAAAATTATGAGTTCTGTTGTAGTTATAGTTAAAGTGCAAAACTCATTAAAGGAATTTAACACTTTTTCAAAGTGATCCCCTTACCACATGAAATATCAGCACTTGAATTGTGACTTCACGGGTAAAACTTTTAACAAATCAGCAGTTTCAATTTCCTGATTTTATAACCAATCTACGTTTTACCTCATTATTATGATTTATCTTTTTTATTGGAGAGTAGCTGACATATGTAACTGGTGACATTTTACTGGTAAATAAACATAAAATATTCATTGTCTACTTGCTATCAATTACGTACAACACATTGTGGGATATACTGCTGTATACTTATTACAAGGTGCAATGGTACAGATGTTTAAGGGCGGAATAAGTACAGTAGGTAATAATGGGCATCCTCGAAGGGAAATCAAAGTTAGCCCGTCTTGGCATGGAGCTGCATGTATTAAGGCCTCTGAAGGATTACCTGGCCTTTCTAAACAGAATGGACAAGAAGACTGGAGAGCTAGAAAACCAGGGGTTTTATTGTTTTCTGGCTAATGATATTACTTTATGTTCTCCCTTACCTTTCCTCCCCCTCTTGTACTTATTATTTGTTTAATTAAATACCTTTGTTTGACCCTGTCACAAACTATTCAGGTTTCTTTTGGGTTTGGTACAGCTCAGTGATGCCCCTTTTTGGTCCACAAAGTTCTCAATCCTCAAACAAATATGTAAGTAATTTTAGTTTTTTGCTTTGATCTGCAATTTCAACATTGTCAGGACCAGTTTTATTTTTATGATACCTTTTTTGGTTTTTTGGTTGAAAAGGTGTTGTGGCAGTGACCGGGTCCTATGCCCGGCTGGGACGCCCCTTCTACTTATGTTCTGGGGGAGCAGCCATGGGCTCCTCAGTACCTCCCCCGGGATGCTTGGTGGCAGCCTCCCTGGCAGATGATGGTACCTCAGTTTCCTGCAGTGCTCCATAGTAGATGGAGTTCTCCACAGCCCTGTTTGGATCTGGAGTGGCCACCAGGGGGTGCTGCATGGGTCACAGAGCCAGCCTGGACAACTCTACAGCCCCACCCGGAAGTGCAATCAGGAACAGGTGGGCTATAAAAAGGACCAGCAACCATCACTCAGGGCCAGAATCGGGAGGAAGAGGACAAGGTTGCCTGGGAGGAGTGGTGGTGCCAGAAGAAGGGTTGTAATTTGTGTTGTGCTTAGTACTTGGGACTGTGTTGTGGCTTGCGGGTTCACGGGGAAGATGTGCCTTCCTGCTGAAGAAAGAAATAAAGTCTTTGTGTTTTTACACGTGCCTCTGTGTAAGTCTGTGCCGGCTATATTCAATTCCAATTATCAATATCCAATATCACAGTGTTTACAGAAGTTAGAGTAATTGCCACTCTAAAATGACAGAATAATAAAAGTAACTTATCACAAAATGAAAGTATTTAAAAATCTAATAAAGACAGCATGCAAGAGCTTTATCTTTTGACAGTCTGTAAGTTTTGAATGGGACACAATAGCTAGTGCTGCTGTCGCATTAATCTAACATCCTGGCTTTTAATCTCCTGCTTAGTTCCTGTATGTGTCAAGTTTGCCTGTTTTTCCCTGGTCTGTATGTTTTTCTTGCTCCAGGTATTCCAGTTTTTCTCCCACCCACCCAAAGAGTTAAGGTAGTTAATCAAAGGAAGCAATCCATTACAAATTTGTAATTACTTCTCTGAAGTTGTAATGGGATTACTTTACTCATTACTTCCTGGATATTTTTATGTTACTCACTCAACACATGCAAAATTTGTACTATTTCGAAAGTACAATGGAATGTCCTTTCAACATTTAAATAAGAAGGAACATAAATGCGTCAATTAAACAAGTACAAGACTTAACGTTATCACTGCCATTTCAGACATATGAATCAACAAGTAGATGCTTTTAGTTTACAAAAGTAATTCTCAATAAAAAATAAATCCTAATGATTAAAAATAAAACTGACTTGAGCACTAAAAAACTTGGAAACATTGAAACCGTAAATGGTATATTTATTGCTGTAAATGGCTAGCATACAAAACCACTTATAGACTGGGTAGGGATGACTACCAGCAGTGTTTTCAAAATGCCTGTGTCTGTCCTGTCTCTGTGCACTTTACACTACCAAAAAGGCATCAATCCATCCATCCATCCATTTTCCAACCCGCTGAATCTGAACACAGGGTCACGGGGGTCGGCTGGAGCCAATCCCAGCCAACACAGGGCAAAAGGCAGGAACCAATCCTGGGCAGGGTGCCAACCTACCGCAGGACACACACAAACACACCCACACACCAAGCACACACTAGAGCCAATTTAGAATCGCCAATCCACCTAACCTACATGTGTTTGGACTGTGGGAGGAAACCGGAGCGCCCGGAGGAAACCCACGCAGACACGGGCAGAACATGCAAACTCCATGCAGGGAGGACCCGTGAAGCAAACCCAGGTCTCCTAACTGCAAGGCAGCACAAACAAGCATGTGATAACCAAAAAGCAAGTATTTACATTTTGTAATTAACTGTCTTACATTCACTAACAATTAAGGTAAAGATTCAGTTTATTTACTTTTATACGGACTTTTCTGGTTCTGGAGGGTTAAAGAGAAGTGACAAAAAAATTGAGATGCTGCAATACATTTTATGACACCTGATGCTTATAACATTTTCATCTGACTGGAAATCAAAGATTTGTGCCACACTAAATATAATTTATTATGAGCTCCTTGTTAAAGAAGCTATATGTCACAATGAACAAAAATATTAACATAGCTCTCATATGTTTAATTACAAAAGTTCCAGGATACACACTGCAAGTGTGTGTCAACTAGAATTCTACATGGGGACTGGAGAATGAAATTCTTTCACTGTGTTGTAAAACTGAAAACTTGTCATCTTTCAAAGTGAAACACAATATCTTTACTTCTCATGTTATTCCACAGAACGGACCTAACAAAAGTTTACTCTACAATCAAAATGGGTGGTGCCTAATGCTGGACAATAAAGAACAATATCAAAACATCTATGAAAAAACACCTCATTATTCATGTCACATAATCTGTGACAAGTTAGTCCTATACTGAAAAGATGCAAAATGCATGCATTTTTTTGCTAAAATATTATTACATTTATTCGGTAAAACTAAAGTATCTCACATCCTGGAAGAAGTTTCACATGGGGTTTCACTTTTGAATTGAAGACCCACCTCTCCCCAGATACATTAGCCAAGAGGCCATCACTATAAACTGTATGGGAAAATATCATCTAAGAAAAATATGTTTTTTGGAAAGAGTATTCCTTTAAGACATTTGCGTACTATACAACAACAACAACATTTATTTATATAGCACATTTTCATACAAACAGTAGCTCAAAGTGCTTTACTTTACTATACTATTTTCTATGAAACCCACATGTACCACAAGTAACTGCATTCTAATTAAGTCAGTAATGTGATTACAAGAATTTAAACTATAACGTGTTACATTACTACATTACTCGGAAAGGTAATCAGGTTACAGTAATGCAGTATTTTGTATGTTGTTACCCACAACTCTGTAAACCAAATACATGAGTAAGTGGGCTCTGTAATAACTTGGCACCTCTTCATGGATTACTTCCTGCTTTGCACCTAATGCTATCAGGATAGGTCCTGACTCACTGTTACCCTAAACTACATTAAGAAGGTTTGTATATGTTACGGTATGTTATGATTTTTGAATGTGACACAACTGCACGTTTTGTGCATCGTACTACTCATTGATCTTTGGTTGATCTAGTTATATACTGATATAATTAAGCTATCGTATGCTTCAGTTATATACAACTAGAGACATTTGACACCCACCCACATAAATGTAAGAAAGCAAACATTTGGATTATGCTTTGCAAACATTTAAACAACAAAATCAGCAGAATATTTTGCACAGATAAAATAATCAAAAAACAAATAGTATTGCAGTTCTTTTGTGAAAATTCCAACCTTTCTATTTATTACACCACATTGTCATTTTATTCATGCTTTTATGTTCACACAGCTTTGCAAGTACAGACCAGAGTGATTCCAAAAAAGAAGACTGAGTTTATCCATACATCATTGCAGTGTTCAGTACAGTAGAATCTAATGGAGCACAGTAAAAAATGCAGGGTGCAATGGCAAAAGCGCAGGGAAAAAACAAGAATTTCAGCGAATACCAAGTTGATTCAAGGAAAAATGTACTATTTTTTGGTTTAAGCAGTGATATAAACAACAAAATGATGTTGATTGAGTGACATAGAATGGTGGAAAAACTCGAAAGTTCAAGTTCAGAAAGTTGCACAGTGCCAAAAATAAATAAGAATTGGTCAGATATCAAAGTCGCCATGAAAAGGCAAGTCATAACCCACCGTCTGAGTGTTATATGAAAGCATATTTAGGGTACAAATTCAACTTAAGTTGGGGAACATGCACTGGTACATCTCTATCTGCCACAGCCAGGTGTTACGTGGGCGACCCCTTGGCCTGGTCCAGCCACTTGGTCCCAAACAATGAGGATTGTATGAGCTGGATCACCCTCGGGGAAACTCACCACATGGCCATACTGCCGTAACTGACGCTCCCTCACAATGCAGGTAATGTGCCTCATTCAGGACTCCATGAGCATGTCTCTTTCAAACGTACTAACCCCCAATAACTGTCCTTCCTTTTCTTTTTCCAAGTAACCAATCACCATCTATATATATAATTCACTAAGGGCGCGCAAGCAAAACACAGAGCCCCGCCCTCCAACTCTAAGACCATGGGATACGCTCGTCAGAGCCCCGCACGCCAACACTAACCCTTCTACGGCGTCACGGGATATGCACGACAAAGCCACGCACGCCAACTGTAACCGTCCTCCCGCGTCCAGCGTTGCTCTCGAGGCATGAGCACTGCAACTCACCAAACACAGCCTCAGTCGCTTTTGTCTGTGCAGAACTCCACATGCACCTCTAAGCCACGTTAACTTTTCACCGCACGCAAGACAGACAGCCACGACCGCCAACTCACAGAGCCCCGCCCACCAACTCTAACAGAGCTCCGCCCATGGGTTACGCACGAAAGAGCCATGAACGCCCACTCTAACCCTCCTCCCACGTCATGGGAATGCACGATAAGGACCTGCCCGCCAACTCTCACCCTCCGCAGGCTTCCAACATCGCTCTCGAGGCATGCTCACTGCTTGCTCATGTGCCCTCCCCCAAAACATCAACAAACGTGTCCTCACTTGCTTTGGTCTGTGCTACAGTCCACATACAGCTGTGAGCCATGTTGACTGTTCATTTGCCTACCATGGCCAACGCCTCAAATGTATTTCATGAAAACAACACTTCTTTCAATGTTATACAAATTCCTGCTTCCGGTAACTCTTTGTTTCTGGCAGTCGGATATTTCTGGAAAAATGTCATCGACGAAAGTGTTGTTCTCGAATTTTGCAACATGGCTGTAACCTTTGTTTGCCAACATTGTGATAACTTTACGCTGTCCATTGTTCTTAGTCACGGAAGCATAGTCATACAGTCTGCTCAACAATACACTGAGTAAATCAATACGTCCAGAGTTTATGGTGGCGAGGCAGAAATTGTGTCGATGTCCCAAATGCTTCCAGCTCCTTGAGTTTACAATCCGGGCCAACATCTCTCCATATCCCTGCTCTTTAGCGATCCTTTAGATCATGGGCATTACGAAGTTCTCTTGCCTCTCAAATACACACGTGATAACCTTCTGGTGCATTCCACACAGGACTTTCAATGCACCATTTGTTCCAAAACCTTCCGAATGCAGAGATATCTCACTGCACATTTAAAAACACACTCCACTGAACAAATGATGCAATATGAACATTGCCAGCAATGCTTCAAAACAACTCATGCTCTCAAGAAGCACTTACAAACTCATTCCAATTCCTTTCAGTGTCAACTCGCAAACCCCATGCACAGTCATCACATTCAGTTTTCTGATGCTTTTCAAGAAGATACCGCCATTCCCGTCCAAGAACATAACATTGGCCTCCCTACCGCAATATGCACTTCGTGCAAAGCACTTCATTGGCCATCAGAGGTCAACAGATCCGAACATTACACTAAGTGTTGTAATACCGGCAAGGTGTCTTTGCCACTGCTATCCAAACCTCCTCTTTTATTACAAAACCTCTTGACTGGTAAGAACCTGCTGTCCCGAAATTACTGTGATTATATCAGGGAATACAACTCTGCTTTAGCTTTCGCTTCAATGGGCACCCACATCGCTCAACCATCTGGCCACGGACTGTATGCTTTCAGAATCCACAGTCAAATTTATCACCAGGTCTCTCCTTTATATACCAATCCTGAAACGTCACCATGATACAGTCAGCTATATATCTTCGAATCTGCTGAGGCTACCACTCAACATTTGCAAAAGGAGTGTAACAGCGCTTGCAGTGACATTTTGTTGCTGCAACTAGACTAGACAGGTTAATCCCTTCGCTAAGTCTTACATGTAAATGCATGACATTATCACTCACAGTAACCCTGTTGCTGCTGTACGAATGGTATTCATGGAAAATCCAAAAATGGATATGAGAAGGTATAGCGCCCCATCCTGTCAAACTGATGTTTCTGCTATCTTTGTAGGTGAAGACGGGGAACCTCCTGCACAATGCGACATTTGCGTATACCCAAGGGGAGATGCTTGCAAGCGTAACTCTGTACTCAATATGAACTGTGACCCCATGGTTTATCCACTGCTGTTCCCTTACGGAGATCCAGGCTGGCACATACAATTGACCCATGTTGAGGAAAAGTGAACCGTGAAAAGAACACGAGTCACTCAGCTACAATTTTATGCTTACAGGCTTGCCTTGAGATTTTTATTTAGCGTCTTGCATTCCAGTGGCAAACTCTTCCAGCAATACGTCGTCGACGCATATGTCAGAACAGAAGGCGCGCATTTACAGTACCAACGGTCCCATCAACAAGATTTGCGTGTTGAGCAATACAGGGGACTGATGGATGCTGTCGCTGCGAAAGCACAACACCATAACCTCCAACCTGGACAATTGATCATTCTTCCCTCTACCTTTCAAGGCAGTCCAAGGTGCATGCAACAGAACTACCAAGACGCGATGTCAATTGTCCAGAAATGTGGAAAGCCTGACTTATTCATAACCTTCACATGCAATCCTGCTTGGTCGGAAATCTCTAATGCCATTTTCCATCATGAGCAGCCAGAACACAGACCTGACATCGTTGCTTGCATCTTTCATATCAAACTATGAGATTTCCTAACAGATATTCTGGAGAGGAGTATTTTCGGCAATGCTCTCGCTTATATCTTCGTCATTAAGTTGTAAAAACAAGGATTGCCTCATTGCAATATGTTACTTACACTTGATTCACAATACAAAATAAGGACCAAGGATGATATATACAAATTTGTCTGCGCTGAGCTTCCAAATCCAGAAATACACCCTCAACTTTTCCAAATTGTCACTTAATGCATGGTACATGGTCCGTGTGGAACGATGAACGCCAACTCACCTTGCATGAAAGACGGCACGTGTACCAAAAATTTCCCAAAGGACTTCAACACTGAGACTCAAGAAAACACACAAGGATACCCAATATACTGCCGAAGACAGGGGAGAACTGCCATTGTTGGCAAATATGATATCGACAACCGTTGGATAGTTCCTTACAATCCCTGATTTTCTCAGGAATTCAATGCTCATATTAACGCTGAAGTTTGCGCATCTATTCAATGTAAAATACGCTGAGTACTACTTCCACATGCAACATCAAACCTTCCTCACAACAAGCTTAACATCTTCTGAAATCCAAATTGATAATATGGGACGAGGCGCCAATGACACATGCATACGCATTCCAGGCAGTTGACAGGTTATTATGTGACCTCTCGGGTGTCACACAGCCATTTGGAGGCAAAACTAAACTATTAGGTGGAGATTTCCAACAAATACTCCCCGTGATTATGCGTGGCTCCCGAGCACTTACTGTCGCCAGCTGCATTAACAAGCAACCTTTGTGGTGTCACATGCATGTTCTTACACTGACGGCAAATATGAAAGCTCTTCCTGAAGAACAACACTTCGCAAAATGGCTACTCGATGTTGGAGGCGGGAAAAACAGAACACCTGTGACTTTGCCTTCACATTGTTTTCCTTTTATTTCTGATCCCGTTCAACAATTATATGGCGACATCGACTTCTCAACTGTCATTCTGGAACAACTCAGTATGCGAGCTATATTAAGCGTCACCAACGAAGACTCACTACACCTTAATGAACAGGTGCTGAAACTTATCCCTAACGATGAAGTAACTTTCACCAACATTGACTCAATCGTCACAGACGATAATGCAGATCAACTTGCACTCCCTGAAGAATTTCTTAATAGTCTTACTCCCACTGGAATGCCTCCGCATAAACTCAAAATTAAAATTGGTTCAGTCATCATGCTTCTCAGGAACCTCATGCCAGCAAAAGGTCTCTGTAATGGCACTAGACTTTCTGTTACCAGCAGTCACTGCAATGTACTGGAGTGTAAGACTATCACATCTGCTACCTCACAAACTGTCCTTATTCCCTGGATTTCCCTGACCCCATCAGATTCTAATTTGCCTTTTACTTTTACACGCAGACAATTTCCTGCTAAATTGGCATTTGCAATGACTATTAATAAGGCACAAGGACAAACTTTCAAAAAAATATGCCTGTATCTGCCAAAACCTGTTTTCACTCAAGGACAATTGTATGTTGCTCTCTCCAGAGTTCCATCTTTTCATTCACTGACAGTTGTATCCTCAAACCCTGCCCATTTGGACAGCTGTGTCTTTCAGGAAGTTTTCACTCATTAATAAATAATTATATGCGGCGTATGCTACGCCGTGGGTTGGCTAGTATAAAAATAAATGTCAAGCCATCTGCACGCTTATAAATGCCAATTCTTCAAAACTTTTGGGGAACATTGAAATATCTTTGTAGCACATGTTTAATTACTCCATCCATCTATTCATCTAGTGTCTCACCAGTCCCAGCAAACATACAGCGCAAAGCAGGAGCAATCCCTGAACGGGGCACCAGTTCATTGCTACCTCTGTGCCACTGTGCCCATATGTTTAATTATTAACAATATACAATATTTAAATGAAGTTAAAAATGCATCTGTATAAAGTAATATACATACTTTACTGCATTTCTTAAAAATGATATCAAGTGCTCCAAGAAGATAGCGCTTGGAAATCTAAATTGACTTAGAAGCCAATTGTCATCATCTGTAAATACAAGGTGCTCTCTTCTATTGGATTGAATTGAATTCTTTTATTGTTATTGTAAGGTACAATGAGATTCAATATGTAAATTCCCCATAAACTTATTTTCCTATAAAATGATAAAATAACATCAATAATAATAATAGGATAAAAAAACAATAATAAACATACAATATGAAAGCATAAGTACAATAAATGTACATATAGTACAGATAGTGAAAATGGTTCATAAAGTGGGTCAGGTTGTGCAATATTACAACTGTAGTGCAAGTCTACAGTGAGATAATTGCACTTATAAGTACAGACAGTTCTACCAGGAGCACTTGACAGAATGATTGAGTGCGTTTAGAGCTCTTGGGATGAAATGGTTTCTGAACCGTGTGTTTCCTACAAGAAAGGCTCTGAAGTGTTTGCCATATGGAGGTGGTTCAAACAGACTGTGCGCATGGCTGAGGCAGCGTGTGCTAGGTGCTGTATCCTAATAATCCTCTTTCTGATCAGCTGCTGTAGAGCTGTGATTCCACACAGATACAATGGATTAAAATACTCTAAGTGGTGCACTGAGAGTAACAACGCTAAAGCAGCTATGGTATTTGGAATAGTTTGGCCATTCCATGGACCATTATATTGTTACAGGTTGATTACAATCAGGTGCCTTAAACTAATAAACAATATGCTGTTAAATTCAGTGTATTTGATAAAGCCACATTAGGGATGTGAATCTAAAAAAAAAGGGAAACCACACAGGAACAGTAGCACTGCTTCGGCGCTCGGTGCCACCAGTTTGCAAAACCGAGCTGAAAACTTGTGTACGCAATGGTTTGAGCAGGCATGAGAATGTGTGTGTCTTTACCTGAAGTTTAGTTTTTATACATCGTGATGTGAGAATGGAAATGTGTGTATGCACCGTTTATACATGAGGCCCCTGGTGTTATATTTATAGGGGGACAGAATGATGAGAAAAGGAGACAGGACCGTCTTCTTGTAGTGCTCCAGTGTTGCTCACCTTCGTATCACAAACATAGTCCTTGAATCTCACAGACTGTGGTCTGCCAGACAGATAGTCTATTATCCAGGACACCATAGGTTCATCAACCTGCATATCTATGAGTGTACCCCTTAACAGTGTAAAATAAAGACAGACAAATCAGCAAGGTTTGGGGTTTTCCGGCCCCGTATACTGTAAAGAATGAGTCCAAGAAGAAATTCACAAAAATAATTTCCATCTATCAGAGACTGTCAAAATGGTGGAGTGGGGGTGCATTTATGGAGAGGGACCGGAAGTAGACAGAGAGGAATGCTGGGAAGGAACCGAGATGGATGCTGGGATTGATGATGTCACGCTACAGTGCGTGACATGATCCTCCCCTCAGCCCAGACCCATTGGGTCGGGTGGACCGAACTGAGAGGTTGTGAACCCGGGAGAGGGCATCGGCATTGGCTTGAAGGTTGCCCCGAAGATAAGCGATGGTAAACTTGTAGGGCTGCAGGTCCAAAAACCACCTGGTGACTCAGGGGTTCGACTCCTTATGAAGCACTGTTCACTGTAAGGCAGCATAGTCCGTCACTAGAGTGAACTCGCGACCCAACAGATAGTACCTCAGATGAGTCACCGCTCACTTAATAGCCAAGGCTTCCCTCTCCACTGCTGCATATCTGGTCTCCCGGTCCAACAGTTTCTGGCTTAGGTAGAATACGGGGTGTTCGACACCATTGATGCTTTGGCTCAGCACGGCACCCAGGCCTGTGTCCGAACCATCGGTCTGGAGAAGAAAAGGCAGAGAAAAATCTGGGGTTTTTAGTACTGGTGCCGACGTTAGGGCTGTCTTCAGGTCACTGAATTCTTGTTCCGTTTTGTTGTCCCATACTACATATAAAGGAGCCCGTTTCTTTTTTAGATTAGTCAAAGGCGCTGCCCTTTCAGAGAAACGGGGTAGGAACCGGCGGTAATACCCCACTAACCCCAAGAAGGCTTGCACCTGTCTCTTGGTAATCGGACGGGGCCATTCAAGGATGTCTTTCACTTTGGAACATTGGGGTTTCACTTGTCCCCTTCCCACTAGGTAGTCCAAATATTTGGCCTCCTTTAAGCCGAAAAAACACTTGTGAGGATTAATGCGGAGACCAGCCTTCGCTAGCGTTGTGAGGACAGCAAACACTTGCAATATATGTTCCTCCCAGGTGCCGGAATAAATGACCACATCATCCAGGTAGGCGGCACAATAGAGTGCTTAGGCCCCACCAGTCCTATCTACCAGACTTTGGAAGGTTGCAGGCGCCCTGTGCAGTCCAAATGGAAGGACCTTATATTGCCAATGTCCACTAGGGGTACTAAAGGCAGTTTTCTCTTTTGCGGATGCCGTTAAGGGAATTTGCCAGTACCCTTTGGTCATGTCAAGAGTAGTCAGGTACTGAGCCATACCCAGCCGTTCAATAAGGTCATCCACCCTGGGCATAGGGTAAGGATCAAATTTGGAGACGTGGTTCAGACGTCTAAAGTCATTGCAGAATCTCCAAGAGCCATCTGGTTTGGAAACGAGGACGATAGGACTGGACCAAGGACTGTGACTTTCCTTAATGATGTCCAGGTCCAACATCCGTTGGATTTCCAGTTTTACCTCTGCGCATTTAGCCTCCGGGAGGCGATAGGGTCGTTCCCTGACTACCACCCCGGGCTCTGTAATGAAATCGTGCTCAATCAGTGAAGTACGGCCAGGGGACTCGCTAACTACTTCAGGGACGGCCAGGATTGTTTGCTCCAGCTCCTGTCGTTGTTGGAATGTCAAGTCTGGACTGAGGTTAAGGGCCGACTTGCCTGCGAAAAAGGAGAGGGCCTTACCAGAGTTCGGAGCTTTGTCTTTGTCTCTCCATGGCTTTAACAAGTTCACATGGTACACCCTCTTGCTCGGTCGACGATTCGGCTGTTTCACCAGATAGTCGACGAGCCCTTTTCTCTCCCTGATCTCATAAGGGCCTTGCCAATGAGCTAATAATTTGGAGTGGGAGGAGGGAACAAGTACCATCACCCGATCCCCAGGGTGGAATTCTCTGAGCACCGAGTTCTGGTTATAACACCACGCTTGTGCTGTTTGAGCACGAATCATGTGGTCTTTTAAAACAGGTTGGATTTTATTTAGTCTATCACGCAGTTGCTCGACATACTCTAATACATTAGTGGAAGGAGGAGCCTCAGCTTCCCATCCTTCTTTTACTATGTCCAAAAGATCCCCAGGGTTGGTGTCCATACAGAAGCTCAAAAGGGGAAAAACCCGTGGAGGCTTGAGGCACCTCCCAGTAGGCAAAAGCTGGTCCCAGTTCCTACCATCCGCACTGACTACTTTGCGCAGCATCTGTTTAAGTGTCTGATAGAAGCGTTCTACCAACCCGTCGGTTTGCGGGTGGTAGACAGACGTTTTAAGATGCTTAATACGAAATAACTTGGCCACCTCCCTGAACGTATCTGAAGTAAAGGGAGTACCTTGGTCCGTGAGGACTTCTTTAGGTATTCCCACTCTGGAAAAAAGATTGACCAATTCCCATGCAATATTTTTTGTATTGGCAGAGCGCAATGGAACCGTCTCTGGGTACCGAGTCGGGTAATCGACCATGACTAATATATACTTGTGGCCACGGTTCGAGGGCTCCACGGGTCCAACAAGATCTATTCCGATCCTTTCAAAGGGAATATCGATAAGGGGAACTGGAACAAGAGGAGCACGGCCCCTCCTAGGTATCTGACATATCTGGCATTCCGGGCAGGACTGACAGAAACGTTGGACTTCCTTGTTTATTCTGGGCCAATAGAAACGAGATGGGCGCCTAGGAGGTGGGCATGAGCTAGTTTGAAAACCTCCCGCCGGAAGGTCCGCAGCACTAGCAACAACTTCTGTACCTCGCCCTCGTGACTCACGATTTGATACAACAAATTGTTTTCTAATACAAAGTAGGGCTCCGGTGGCAGGGGATTGTCTGCCGTCTGGCCATTAACGGACACAACAGCATTCCGGGCAAACTTCAGGGAGTCATCATTCCACTGCTCCCGTTTAAATGAGGCGGGCGTAGACCTAAATTGGTGATCCATGCTATCTGAAGGATCAGTTTGGTAGGGGACGTTGTTGTTTTCTCGGCTCGGGCCCTCACCCGGTGTCACTTCTGGGTCAGGGTCCGTCGCTTGGGAATCTTCCCCTCTCCTGCCTACGTCATCAATGTTCGCTGGTAAGCACGGCGTGGAAGCCGGGGGAGGGCACCCCGTCCCCCCATAATAAGACCCAACTTGGCTACAGGAGTGGTTTTTATTCTACCGCTGTTTATCTGTGACCAGTCGTGTCCCAAAATTACCAGAAAGGGTGGCTCGGGTAACATAGCCACTGACAACTGACTTAAGTCCCCCTTCCAGGAAATATAAAACTAGGCAGACCTATATGATCTGGTCTTCCCGTGCATGCAGGTAATCTTCGTATGTTGACACATCACTGTTGCGGTAGAATGTAACGGTGAGCCACAATGGCTATGTTGCTGCCGGTATCAAATAAGGCAACTACTGGGTGTCCATTTACTAACACCACTCCCGTATTTGGGATCGCCATGGGATGTGACAGAGCACAGTACCTCTCACTGGTGGACCAACTGCAGTCCATCAGCCTCCACGTTTAGGGGACAGTTTAGGAAAAAAGATATCCGATCTCACCGCACTTGAAACAGTGCAGCAAGGCCGGCTTTTCTCTGGGCTCCATCGGAGGAGGGTGGAGGGTGGGCTCGGGGGTGACAGCGCATCCCTGTTGAGCTCCGCGAGCCAGCTTTTCCAGCCCCCCGGTTCGGTGTACCACGAGCTGACGCTCCAGGACCTTTAGGAGGTACTTCATATTCTTATAGGGATGCTGCCGGACCTGCTGGGTGAGATAACTGGGCATGGCGTTCACTAAGCCCTCACATGCCACCTGTTCAACTACTCGGCGTGCCTGGGGACTCTCTGGCCTTAGTCAAAAGCTTGTGCTCGGGCGGGGCGATCAGGGTCGAACTGCCAATTCCTCCACTAACTCACCTGCTCGTCCAACGTGATGCCGTAGCGGCAGAGGATCTCTCCACTTTTAGGAGGTCATAACTCACAGCCTCCTCCTTGGGGAGGTCGTAATAGGCCCGCTGCACGGCGCCCTTCACATGCGGCGCTAATATGGATGCCCACTCCGCCCGCTGCCACTGATTCCGAGTGGCTGTACGCTCAAATATGCCCAAGTAGGATTCCAGATCGTCTGCATCTGTGAGCAGAACAATCGGAGGAGGCGGAGGTCGGGGTGGCTCTGGTCTTACTGCTTCAGCTGTGGCCAGACGAGCTTTGGTTTCTTCCAACTCGCTTCGCGCAGTTTGTGCTGCAGGGCTTGGATCTGTGCTGCCATCCCTGACAGTACAGTGTTTAGGTCCTGTCCTTCTGACATTTACGGACGTTATGTATCCTGCCGACTACACCACTGTAAAATAAAGACAGACAAATCAGCAAGGTTTGGGGTTTTCCGGCCCCGTATACTGTAAAGAATGAGTCCAAGAAGAAATTCACAACAATAATTTCCATTTATCAGAGACTGTCAAAATGGCGGAGTGGGGGTGCATTTATGGAGATGGACCAGAAGTAGACAGAGAGGAATTCTGGGAAGGAACCGAGATGGATGCTGGGATTGATGATGTCATCAGAGGTCGACAGAGGTAAGGCGGAAGTGGTAATGCGTGATCAGGTGGTCGTGGCAGATTCATGGCGGTGGTGCGTCTTTCTTTCTGTAGGAATAAAAAGAGAGAGGTTAGTACCCCGCCATTCCCTTCTGGCATGCGCCTTCGCGCTACAGTTTGGGTCCTTACGCGGCCCCCTAATCGCACGTGCGTGACAACAGGGATGGCTAGATGGTACTGAAGGCACCAGAGAAATCAAAAAACGTAATCCTCACAGTGCTGCCAGCTTTGGCCATGTGCAAAATATGCCTTGTGGAGCTGATAGATAATTACTCATTTGATAAAGTAGACAAAGGCTGATTTCGGGTGTTTAAATTGAGATGGGCCGGTGATTAGATCAGCAACTGTGGACAGCAAATATGGCAAACACAACAAGAAGTGGCATAATGTGACACTGGCTTAAAATGTCTTGAATAAAAGTGACTGGCAAATAAATAATAATAATAGTGATAATAATGAGATTAATCCATTAAGATGGTAGCACGATATAAGAATGGTAAAAAGTAAGTAAATTCCAAAACCAAAGTAGGTCCCCTCAATATGTAAACAGAAAAGTATTAAAGGGAAAAAAATGAAAAATCTTTAAAGTTGATTTGTTAGAGAAATTATTTCAATTAACTGATTTAAAATTAAGAGATGATGATGCTGTACATAAAGTGGCCTTTACTGCAAATGGATTAAAGGCATTATTGTCAGAAAACTGTTCCCTTTCTTATAACATACTTATATTTTCATTAGGGTGAAAGTATACTGTACTTACAATGATGATAAGATAATATCCACCAGAAGCAGCACAGCTGGGTAGTGATGCAGAAAAACAAGTGCTTCAAATTGCTGTAGCATTGTGGTTTTGTAAATAAATTCCATCTACAGGGAAGCTGCCACTTGTAGGCACCTTGCAAGCATAAATCAAATGCTTACCTAGTGTTAAATGTCTGCAGGTCCTTGTTTTTCCCATCCATGTTCATTTTTTGAAAACACAAGATGTCATCTTGTTGATTTCTTCCCGATCAGCTACTTCTTAATAATGAAAAAGCACAGACTTGGAACAGAGTTTAAAGAAGTTATATATTTTTCTGTGTTAAGCCCTAAGATTAATCAATGCAATAAGAAAGTGCTTCATAAAAATGAAAAGATCTTTGAAATTTCTAGATTATTTGAATGCATATTTGTGTGTTTAAGAACCTATTGCTCAGTGTTTTTGTCTTTTTTCTATCTGCAACATCAGCAGTAATCACTATTTCATCATTTGACAAAAGGTTAGGTTAATCCCATTAAAAAGATCGAAAGAACCAAAGAAATGGATAATGTTCTGGTTTGTTTATTTTATTTCTTCCTCCACATAATGAAGTTTCCATGCTGTTGCTGTTTTTACATCCTCCTAACTGACCAAAGGTCTATCATGCTTCTTCTAAGTACTTTTGCACAAACAGATTCAACCACCCACTAAGATGAACTGGGTAAATCATAAGCAGGAAGCTGTCACAGCTCTCTGTGGCTCCTTCTTCTATAATACCAGAAACAGTAAAAATAACAGTAGGTGCCACTGGTACCTGTTGAGGCAAATATGAGAAATGGAATTAGCTCATCACAGTTTCTCCTGTCCTTTATCATCATTTTGTTCAGCATCACATTGAGGTCATCTTCAATAGCACAAGGAAATGCATCTGTCAGCAGGAGATGTATGAATATACATAACATCTGTACTTTCAATAACGCAGCTGTCTCTTGTAAGAGGCATGACATGAAGGAAGCAGTCCGATCAGTCAGATTTACCTTGGAAGGCCACCCCTAGTAAATAACCATTCTCATTATAGTTCTTTTCCAATCATTTTCCGTCATTCATTACGCTGTGCAGGAAATTCAAGATTATGCAAAGTGTTACCTAAACTGTTCAACATAAATCTGTCTATGCCTCAGAGCTCATGTTTCAGGTGGAAGATCTACATTTATTCATGTATTCATTATTTTGTTAATCTAAATGACAGAAATGTAAATAATGCTCAAAGCATTATTACAGGTGAGACATTTGTTTTTAAGACATAGCAGATGTACCCTTATATTCACAAATAACTTACCAATAACTATTTGGGCTCTAGTCTGGTCAGTCTACCCAGATGCTTGAATACAAGTGGAGTCACAACTAATGTGGGGATCATATAATTTATAAATCACCATCTAAAGTCCATGGAACATGCTCCTAAAAGCATTCTCTAACACAAAGGGAAAATAAATCCATGTGAGTACACAGTTGTAGGGAGAGGCAAACTCTAGCTGATTTAAAGCAAAAAGGCCACTTTTTCTCCCACTAACTTCTGAGGCTAAACGCTGTGAAAATAGGGGTGCAGAATAAAAAGAATGGAAATGAACAGTTAATGATGACTGTAACAACAAGTGCAAAAAAGTAACATTAATTCATCCATCCATCCATTGTCTAACCCGCTGAATCCGAATACAGGGTCACGGGGGCTGCTGGAGCCAATCCCAGCCAACACAGGGCACAAGGCAGGAACCAATCCTGGGCAGGGTGCCAACCCACCGCAGAACATTAATTCAATATAGTAAAATAAACACTAAATTCAATGTCAATCTAAACCAAAGGAGTCTGCTGGATAATTGGAGGCATAGATATACTCTAAACATAGAATTTGTCTCTCTATATATATACTGTATTTGCCTGCTTATGCTAAAAATGTGAAATTAAACTTGAGCATTGTACTCCTTGCCCTTCATATGGTATACAACTTCACACAAAGTAATAGTCTTGTAACAAGACCACATATAGTTAACTACATAAAGTACATCTGACACTCTAAGATGGATGTTGTCAGACCCTGTCAGGATAATGTGGTCCAAGACCACACTTCTTCTAATCTTCTGCATCAATGTTTGGAGTTGTTTTGAATAACTAAGCTTTATAAGAGGGAGCAAAAGTAATTGCTCCTGAAGGTCAAGCATGAATTTATCTTTTTGATTCTGTCCTCAAAATAGAAGCAATCAAGAAAGAGGTCTGAAGTAGGTTTTTTGAATCAGCTGTAGCTGCATGGTTTAGCTGATTGGCTGGCTACTGGAGAAAGCTTCAAAGTGTGTGGAAAGTTTATCACAAGCAATTTTACTTACAAAAAATGAACAAACGTGCTACTATTACCAATTCAAAGACAAAGTCCTTTCAACAAAGCCACTCATGATTGCAAAGGATTAAAGTTAAGTTAGAGAAAAAATAAAAAATATAGTTTTCAAGCCCATCACCTGCAATTGGTGCAATATCTGGAATTCACCCAGTCAGAAAACATCTTTGAAAACTGTCACCAAATATCAAATCACACTAAAACAGTTTAGGCATTTGAGCATGTATCCATCTTGAGAAACACAGAGAGATAATGTTTAAGAGACTGAAAGCCTAGGAAGTCAAGTGATGAGAAAGGGGAAAAAAAAGCAGGCTGCAGAAGATGACACCTTGGTCGAAACAGTCAAGAAAGTAATAAAGAAACAAAGCATCCCAATACCAAAAATAGAAATACAACCAACAGATGGAGCATACTGGCCTGTAAACCCCAAAAAAAACCCCACTGACCCTTAAAATCCACCCATCCATTATCCAATCTGCTATATCCTTAATGGTCACGGGGGTCTGCTGGACCAATCCCAGCCAACACAAGGCGCAAGGCAGGAAACAAACCCTGGGCAGGGCGCCTGCCCACCACAGCCTTAAAATCCCTTCACTTAATTGTTTAGAGATTTAACTTTCTTCAACAGAGCAAAGTCTATATGTTGTTTTTCTCCCAAATCCAAAAGATGTATAGGTGGGGCTCATTTTTCAGTGAAGGTGCCTTGCAATAGAGTGGTTACTTCCTGCCTTGTGCTCATGGCCACAACCCTGAATTAAATATAGTAAATGGATGAAATGGTGGATAAAGCAGATGCATAAAAAAAACAACAACCTGCCAAATCAAAGTTATTTTGAAGAAAAATATGGAAATGTGTAATATTACAGAGGCTCTTCCAGGCAGTGCCACAGATACTGAAACAGCACAGAGTGGATAATTGTGAACCTGACAACACCATTCTAGAATCTTGGCTGCTCCAACCTACCAGACGTTAACTGGCCAAAGGCCTTCCTCTGTTACTCTTTTCATGTTGCAGTTCAACATTTTCAATAAACTACTGACACATGGTTTTGAGAATGTTACGTTATGTTATCCTCAATGGTGTTTGTGGCATTAATTATGTTGAGGACATATCCGAATCTTACTCTCTGTGTGTAGACTTCTCTAATGTTAACATTACCTTACCTGGCTAATAATATGTTTCCCTCTTTAGCGAAAGACTAGTGAGATATGCAAATGCACACAAAATTAATTAAACAATGGGTTGCTGATGCCTGGTCTGTCTCATAAAGTCTTTGTGATGCCCTTTGACATTGTCATTATCTGACAAAATACAACCATGTTGATTTAAATGTGAAAGAAACTGACAGTCTGAACAACTACCCACGGCCTATCAAAATATGTTGGCTATGGAATGTCTAACTGAAACATCAACATCTCACATTTAGATTTGTACAGCTTTGAGGCAAAAAGGTTCAAGCTACAAGTTTTATTATGCTAACACGAACATGAAACTCTCATTTATTTTTTTTAATGGGGGTAGGAAAAAATGTCAAAACTATTTTTGCACCTAATACCAGTAACTTCTTATCTGTATCATTGTCAGTTTATTACCCTACGATTTCAACCTTAGGGACCTCTGTATTGTGCTGCCTGCTGAATGAGGTTATGTTTACTTCAAAGCCTTTACTTCAATCCAGTTTGATCAGCAAAAGAGGGATTCACAAAAACATCCTCTTGTGCTCCTATGGAGCTGCAACTGGAAAAGGAATGTGCAATCTAGCTTCTCGACTTTGTTGGTAATAATTAGACAAAGGCATTGATATTTAAGCTGTTATTTATTTATTTGCATTAAACTATTAACAGCTAATGTACTTTGTTACAAAGAATCACACAAACTTGGTGTGTTACCTTTTTATTCAGTCTAAGTAGTAGAAATAAGATACTGATAACCATTTCATTCAAAGGGTAGCTTCTTTTCTTGCTAATTGTGTTCTCAAGTAACATGGAGATATAGTGAGAGACAGAGACATAATATTCTTCAGCAATTTTTAAAAACAGCTAAGGCGGAAAAGTGTCCTCTTTTACAATAGCATCAGCCCCCCCCCCAACCATCCAAAAATAAGCAAACACGCACTGGTAATACACATTATTTTTTACAGTTTCCCATAAGAAAATTTTTCAGATAATTGTCAAGCATGTGAGATTAGGGCATGTCAAATGTAGATGGGTTGACCAAATATTACTGGGAAGAATTTCAAACTGACACCAATAACCCGATTTCAGTTTGCCTCAGGGTGTGGGAGGACCACTGATGTCACTTCTGCCAGGGGCTACAATCAGCCCACCCCTTCCACTATTGCTGTCTCTGACAAGTGGCAGTGGACACTGTCTTTGAAAACTGAGGAATCATGGGCACTGTTTCCCTGAGTGAAACCTTTTTGTTTTTTCTAACATGTCTAAGAAACACTACATGTGTTTTCTTTAAATTCAAATCCTTCTTTCATCGGGACATTAAATGAGGATATCTGGTGGTACTCTAATGCTTTATCTTGTCTTGTTGCTTACACGCTGTTAACAGCTCAAGGTTAATTCTCTAAGATTCAAAGCCTAGTAAACAAAAAGTAAAAAAAAAAAACTGGAAATTCCCCCTTCATGGTCCATCTTCCCCATCATACAGTGCACTCCTGTTCAGTTTTAAAGGCCTGTTACATGAACAGTTTAAAGTATCTTCTATATACCAGAGTTCAGGGTTCACTTGTAGACGGGTAAGAGTAGGACACCTCAGCTGGAAATAGGTGTGCAGCACCTGACACACAGACCATTTTACATTCTATAAAAGTACAGTACATTATTTTTCTAGATTTTCATTTAATATATTCTGAATATAATACACATTATATTTAGAATGTGATAGAAATTTGACAGAAATTCTTATGAAGTGTTGTTAAAAATATTTTAAAAATATATTAAAGCTTATTGCTTATTTTGCAAAACAAATGGCCCATAATGCAGAAACACCACTGGTTGTACTCAGTAAAATATAACAATAAATAAACTCTGTGATCACCAGGGGGAGTGCCAGCTCCCCAAATACCTGACACAACAGACACAGACACAAATGCTGCACAACACAAGGCTTTTATTTAGTGGGAAACATTTCCTGTTGTTTCCCACCAGCACCAAACACAGTACAGAAACAAAAAAACAGTCTTCCGACTGCATTCCTCATGTCCTCTCCCTCCTGACTCTGGCTCCCCGAATACAGTGAGGTAGCTTCTATTGTAGAGCACCCGGAAGTGCTCCAGGTGACCCAAGATCTCCTTCCAGCAGCAATTTGGGGTGTGGTGGCATTCCTGCTATGAAGGACTCTTCCGTTCTCCATGCGCCCCCTGGCACATGACCAAGGGCCCCAACAGGGCTGATCTCCCAAGCTCCAAACCTGTGGCACTGTCCTAAGCCAGGGGGACTACCCTCTGCTGTTCTGGGGAATGTAATGCCCCGTGTAAGCTCTCTCCCCTGATCCCTCCTTCATGCAGGTGGTCCCGGCCTGGTAGAAGTCACGGCTGTCCATTACAACACAAAAAAAGCAAAAGTTATTCCTACAAAATGAAAAAAGTGTTGATAGTCTGTTTAATCTTCGAGTATTGAATGCTTTCTTTAAAATGACTTTGAATATCACACTTTAGGAGAATTTACAGTTAACTTACAGGTTTATATACTGCTCATTTTAGGTCTGCATTATTTTGTTTTGAAAAAAAAAACCACTGCAGTTACTGACAGGTAGCTGTCAGTAACTATAATCTATAATAAGTTAATATTGATATAAGCTGACAAAGTGATTACAAAGCACTCTACTCACAGATTGTAAACAACCCCAGTAAAGGCATCATACAAGATATTATAAATCTCTGTACAATTTAATTGAATGCAGATCATTTAATATACAATGGTGTTGTACCCAGAAAATGAGAAAATATTTAATAAGAGAAGTAAATCATATCCTTTATAATGTAATCATTTACAATTATGTTATTCTTAGTTGCTTATTAACAATGTATATGTATTAGGCAGTCAATAAACATATTTGACACTGCTGATGTACTTGGTTCTCATATAAAGTCGCATCATTCATCTGCAAAGTATTGTATTACTAAAGTGAAATTAATTGCAGAGTTTACATAGCATATGAAAGAAAACTGAATAAAGAAATTCAAAACATGAATTTAGTTACAGTATATTGTTGATAAATCTGAAGTTAAGCTTTGTTTGGCTTTAGAATAAACTCGCTCAGCTCTCCCTCTTGTGTGATATCCAAAGCAACTACTGGAGGTATGCGATAGGAAGAAGATTTTGGTTAAAATACCTCCTTGATGATGAGACACAGTTTCTAAAGTAGGCCCATAGGCATTGATGAGAAAAGAGCAAAGGAAAACTACAGTATAAATTTATGTGAGGATTAGCATGTTCTGTGATGCAAAATGAAAAAATACAAGAGAAGGATCAGATGGATGTCAAGATTGTCAAGTAGTGACGAAAGGAAGAATTATGAGTTAAGAGAAAGACATGGTGACGAGGTGGTATGTGTTGAATTGAAGAGAAATAGACCACATTGGTTTGGGCATTTACAGTAAATGCCAGAGGACGATTAGGTGAAGAGGTGCATTATGATAGAGGTAGAACAGATGAGGCCAATATAAATACTAAAGAATATGTGATTGAACGTGGAAATGGATAACAGGAAAAGTAAGATTTGAAGCTCATTTGACTAATGTTTGTAAACCTGGAAATTTAACAATAAACCAGTCATGATCTTGGATTTCCTTTGGACACACTGGCTTTCTTCTTTGTTTAACAACATACTGTCCATGTGATGAAAGATTTTTATAACTATGCTTGTGCACAGTCTGCAATATATATGCCTCATTCAGTGTAACATTTAACTTCATGATTCTAAATTAAGCTCTGGGCCTACACAAGCCTGAATAACTTTTTTAGAATGTGGTGTGGCATGCTAGCGTTACATCATCTTAAAACTAGATTCCTGGGTTCACATTTGCCCTGAGTACTGTCGGTGTGGAGTTTGATTAAAATAATCCACATTATTACTCTATTAAAGTTCCATCTATTTTAGAATTCATAAGAAGCCTTAACAGTAAGAGACTGACACAGTGTACCACCGAGGTAACTCTTTTTACTATTATTATATTTTTTCAATTAAACTGCACTGCACACATTTCTACCACAAGATGGCATTTAAAAGTTCAAATTACAAGACTATACCATATAAAAAGAAGTGAGGCCTGTTTATAATATAGTCCTGCATTTCAAATTTAGATAAGACTAAAAAATCACTACTTGCACATTACATGTTCAACATGCGAAAAAAAAACTGAAGAAAGACAAATGTGCAAATGGAACCAAATGCACAAGAACACCTGCAACCCACAATTCAGGGTAGGACTGAAAGCCTTGACAATTCCAGATAATATGCAGATGGGTGTTCCAGGCATAATCTCATGATTGTATGACATAAAGATTTGGTTTCTTGTTCACTAGAAAAAAATAAACATGTTTTAGCCTAATTTATACATTTGATTGAAAATTATTCTAAATATGCCTCGCTAACAAAAACAGTGTCTGTTTCATTAATATATTAAAATTTAGTGAAAGGTGTGCTGCTGCCCAAAGAACTTTCAGTAGTGATTCATCAAATCAAAGGTGCGCGTGAATGTGGCACTGAGATTCGTGGGCTGTAACACACGGAATGCACACACAGTTTAACATGGAAGTGCTATTCCTTTAATAACAACAAAGACAAAAAAAAAACAATTTCTCTATTCATGGGTATGTCCAAAACTTTTTAAAAACATAAGAATTCATTAATATTATTTTAGAACAAACATGATGTGGTGTTAATTGATTTTTTTTCTGTATTTCTATTTTTTATTTTCTCTGTATTCTTTTTAAAGTAAATGGTTGTATCTGTTGTTACTAATTTACAGTATGTTTGTTTGAGTAGAATGCCATTGTAATGTTCTGGTTTTTGAAAAAATAAAATACAAAAAAAGAAAAAGTCAGATCTTATTTGTGCCACAGATAACAAACCTATTTTTCAAAACACTTGCTTTCTTTTTGATGAAATGTTCCTTCTATCACACGTGTGACTATAATTATATATAATAATTGTAATTACTTGACAGACCGGGTTGGCGCTGTACTTTAACTCTCCTCTTTTCCCCACTGAACAACTGAACAATCATCCTGATAATGATCACTTCCAGCTTATGATGTCAACTCTTGGTTCGACCCCTCAAAGTCCCACCTCCATGTAATGTCACTTCCAGTTCTTAGAATATCACCTGCTTATTACATCACTTCTCCAGTTTTGATGTCACTATACTGGTTACCTGTGTCATTCAGAATTGACTTTAAAATACTGCTTATGGTTTACAAAGCCTTAAATAATCTTGCTCCATCTTATATATAGGAATGTCTGACATCTTATATTCCAGATCGTAACCTTAGATCTTCAAATGAGTGTCTGCTTAGAATTCCAAGAGTTAAACTTAAAAGAAGTGGTGAGGCGGCCTTCTGCTGTTATACACCTAAAATCTGGAATAGCCTGCCAATAGAAATTTGCCAGGCTGATACGGTGGAGCACTTTAAAAAAACTGCTAAAAACACATTACTTTAACATGGCTTTCTCATAACTTCATTTTAATTTAATCCTTGTGCTCTGCATATTCAATTAATTATCATTACTATTCATGGTGTTTGCTCCAAAATCTGTACTAACCCCTACTCTCTCTTCTGTTCTTTTTCCGGTTTTCTGTGGTGGTGATCTGCGCCACTACCACCTAATCAAAGCACCATGATGTCCCTACATTGATGGATTAAAGGCCAGAAGTCCATGTGGCCGTCATCATCAAGTCCTTCCATGAAAACCCTGAATACAATGAGGACTCATCATTTATGTTAGGTAGAATGCCTGGAGGGGACTGGGCAGTCTCATGGCCTGGAACCCCTGCAGATTTTATTTTTTCTCCAGCCGTCTGGAGTTTTTTTTTGTTTTTTCTGTCCTCCCTGACCATCGGACCTTACTCTTATTCTATGTTAATTAATGTTGTCTTATTTTAATTCTTACTTTATCTTTTTTTCTCTTTTCTTCATCATGTAAAGCGCTTTGAGCTACATTATTTGTATGACAATGTGCTATATAAATAAATGTTGTTGTTGTTGTGATCAGTTCTCTTTTGGACTCAAGTCTGTAAAGACCAAACTACAAACGCTCAACTTTTACTAAATGGGGATTGTCTCCAACACTTTGTATTTGTTCTTGTGTATTTTATTATCCTTCTTAGTTTGAGCTTTGCTCACATTATTTTTGACTATGTATTTTACGTCTTGTTTTGGCTTCAAATTACGTATTTTTACTCTCTCAGGCAGTTTCCCTGTTGCCTCTCAAATCCTCATCAGTACGTTGACATAACAGTCATCTACTCAAAGAAAAGTAGTTATCATGCATATCATTTTTTTAACTCATTGACACAATTAATTAAGAACACAATACTAGATGCAAATGAATATTCTGTATATGAGTTTAGGCAGATCTTGTATATTGAAACAGGAGAGGCATGCAAAGCCAAAACAGAGTGGTCTTTGGTGTCAAAAGCTGCACTTTAGTGTAACAACATAATAACTGCAGTGTTTCCTTTATCTAAAGGCATTAAAATTTTAATTGAGAACATAAGCTAATGCAGTGTATTTACTATGACCAGTGTGAAAGTCAGACAGAAGCTTCTTGAGTAAATCATAATGAGTAAGGTGAGATTATTATTTTCAAATAATTCTGAAAAAAGGTACATTACAAGTACTATAATTCTATTGTTATTGCATTCATTTGGGTTTTCAGACACTTGCAAGTAGGAGGAAACTAAAATGCTACAACAAAAATGGTAATACCACATCCAAGCAAAAAAGGGTGCTACTGGAAGCATCTTCCCCTCCATTGTTTCCAGGAATTATCCCATCCCTTCCGCCTTAGACTGGATATAAAAAAGGACAAAGTTGGAACTCGGCATTCATGTGTGGAAACTTCATCTGAGTTTTTTTTTGTTTGTTTAAGTGCTTCAACACACACGAGGGGCCTCATGTATAACGGCGTGCGTAGAATTCACACTATAACATGGTGTACGGACAAAAGCAGAAATGTTCGTACGCACAAAAAAATCCAGATGTATAAATCTGTGCATTCGCCAACTTCCACATTCTTCCGCTCCATTAATCCCGGTCAGCATGAAAAGTAACGCATGTGCACACACCTGCTGCCATTCCCCAAACTCCTCCCAGAATTAAGCCTCTTTGAATATGCAAATCAATATAAATAGCCCTTAAGCTCAGCATTCTGTGAAAAGGCAATGGCAAAAGCACAGGGGGAATAGAAGAATTTCAGCGAATGCCAAGTGGAGGCATGGAAAAATGTACTATTTGTTGGTTTAAAGAATTGTATAAACAACAAAAGGAAGTTGATTGAGTGACATAGATTGTTGGAGAAACTCGAAAGCTCAAGTTCACAAAGTCACACAGTGCCCAAAATAAAAAAGAAGTTGTCAGATATCAAAGTTGCCGTGAAAAGGCAAGTCGTAACCAACCGTCTGAGTGTCATATGAAAGCTTATTAGGGTACAGAGAAAAGAAAAAAAAAATAGGGACACAGTGAGAAAAAAGCTTGAAATGTCAACTTTAATCTAGAAATTTCCACTTTAATCATGTAGTTTATTTTGTCATTAAAGTAGAACATCATAAACTTCATCTTAAAATCGTTTAATTTACTAGTTTCTCAAATCCCATCGTAACTAAAGTAGTATGTTAAATGCTTTGTTTTGTATGTGTTCTTTTATGTGCTCTATGTGTATGAATCACTACGTGCTTCTTAAACCGGCTTTCTCTTCCTCCGACAGGACACAGAATCTATTACATTCATGATATTACAGCTCTCTGAAAAATGTAAATACTGAGATGTATACTTACTATCATTTTCATGATGATAGGAGTTAAAACATGTATTTAATATGGGAACACGGTGGTGCAGTGATGGTTCATGCCTCATGCAAGATGCTTGCTGCGCCATGCGTGACCTTCGATGAAATAATTTATTGCAGCAGTACTGTCTCTTTCAAATGTACTAACCCCCAATTCCTGTCCTTCCTTTTCTTTCTCCAAGTACCCAATCGCCACACAATCAGCTCTGAAATAGCCGTTAAACCATCTATAAGCTTAGAACGCAGATTCTTCAAAACTTTTATGGGACATTGAAATATCTTCGTAGTACATGTTTAATTATTCTATCCATCTATCCTTCCAGTGTCGTGCCAGCCCCAGAAAGAATACAGCATGAGGCAGCAGCAGTACGTGAACGGAGCATGAGGTCCTTGCTAGCGCTGCAACACCATGTCCTCACATGTTTAATTATTAACAATATAGATTATTTAAAAGAAGTTAAAGTTTTATCTGTTTAATATAATAAACATTTTGCTGCATTTCATCTTAAAAATGATATCATAGTCATATGTAAATACGCACTTTATAAAGTGGCTCAGGTTGGGCAATATTGTAACTGTATCGCAGGTTTATTGTGAGGTAATGGTACTTATAAGTACAAACAGTTCTACAAGGAGCACCTGATGGACTGATTGATTGCATTTAAAGTTCTTGGGATGAAACTGTTTTTGAACCACAAGGTCCGTACAGGAAAGGCTCTGAAGTGTTTGCCGTATGAGAGCAGTTCAATAGACAGCATGGCTGAGGCAGCATGTGCTTGATGCTGTATAGCGATAATTCTCTTTCCGATCAGCTGCTGTAGAGCTGTGATTCCACACTAAGATACAGTGATATAAATACTCAGAGTGGTGCAATGAGAATAATATGGTACAAGGTGATCCGCTGTGGCAACCCCTAACGGGAGCAGCTGAAAGCAGAAGAAGATGGTGCAGTGAGAGTAACAACACTAGAGCAGCTATGGTATTTGGAATAGTTTGGCTACTCCGTGGACCATTATATTGTTACAGATTATTTACAATCAGATGCCTTAAACTAATAAACAATATGCGGTTAATTTCAGTGTATATGATAAAGTTGCGTCAGGGATGTAGATCTAAAAAAGAAAGGGAAACTACACAGGAACAGTAGCACTACTTTGACGCTGAGTGCAGCCAGTTTGCGAAGCCAAGTGGAGAACTTGCACACGCCAGGGTTTGAGCTACTGTGAAAATGTGCATGGCTTTTCGCTAAGTTTAGGTTTTATACATCGCGATTTGAACGTGGAAATGGGAGTATACAAAATTTTTGTGCGTACACACCGTTTATACATGAGGCCCCAGGTCTGTGATTGCTGTGACATGTTTGGTCACTGTTTTTTGTTTTTTATACCATCATGGCACCCCAACTCATCTTCTTGTGTCTTTTCTTTTCTTACATGTCTAACTCTTATTTTGTTAATAGTGGTAAGATAAAAGTCACTCTTACTACATTAAAAAGTGTGCCAGTTAATAACAGTTTATTTATAATGTTATAAATGGCTACTGCCAGAACACTTTTAGGTGTAGGGAACCATGTTGATATTATAAACAGTTCATGACTGTTTGTTTTTTGTTTTTTTGGGGAACAGGCTTTACATGTTCAGAGATAAATGTGGAGAATGCACAAAGTGGATAGGTAGAACAAAGATTTCAAGCCAATAAAAAAATGAAAACTAGTTCTAAATGTATTATTCATTATTTACATTTATTTCTCTTCTTAATTTTTCCAACATGGGATTTTCATTCCCTACTCTTTTCCATGCAGTTTTCTTATTCTTCTTCCTTTTTGCTATTTTGGATACTTGACTAACACTTACATTTTTAACATAAAAACATCATTAATAATAATGATTATGATAATAAGTTGAACATGGAAAGATTTAGCTTACTGATTTAGCAGATGTGTAAAATATTTGTGTATTCATTCCTGGAATATATCAACGCTATGTAAATATAACTATCTGTCAAAAATGCTGAAAAATTCATTTATAAACAATAAAAATTGACCATTTTTCTACAAATTAGCAATATCTAATATGAGTGCCTTAATGGGTGAGAAAACACCTACATTTTTAGAAGTGATGTCACTAATTATTCTAAATCTGCCTCCTCAACCAGTATTTCATGATTCATGAGCTGGTAAAACTATTTGGTGCTTTTTCAACTAAAGGAATAGTGTTAGATTTACACTACACAAGGCAGGTTTCAGTGAGGTGGCAAAGATTAGATTGTGTCCTTAGTATAATGTTGTCAACCAAAGGAGCTTTTCTTTCCCATTTAGATATTTTATATAGATATATTGTGACAGGTGGCCACGGCCATTACCTGGCCGGGACATCAATGAAAAATTAGGACTGGGGGAAAGAGGATTGCTGAAGCTATATCTCCCCTGGGACGCTACAGGGCAGCACTCCTGGGCAGCTGTGGCACCACAGACTCCCACAGGGCACAGGAGGAGGACAAAGCTTGCTGGGAGAGGAGTGGAGGCGACAGAGAACGAGAGAAAGAAAGAAGGAAGAAGGGACTAAGCATTATAGCTTGTGTGCTTGATATACTGTGCTTTGTAGAGGGGAGCAAGGGCTGCCCCAGTTAAATAAAAATATGTGCTTAATTGGACTTGTGCCTCTGTGCCCGGGTTTGTGGAGCTGTATGCCATGGTATTCTACTATTATATATATATATATATATATATATATATATATATATATATAACAAGGGGCAATTACTTTTTATACTGTATATATGTGTGTGTAATATATATATATATATACAGTATATATACACAATTTTAAGGATTTTCTCAGAGCTTCATCAACAATCAGCCCACCCACTCCTGACATACAGAAATATTAGTCAGGTACCTTGTGCCCTTACTGGATATCCAGCAGAATTCAAATCTCTACTGTGGAATAAGCCTAATAACTGAATAGCTGTAGCATGAACGTCCTTCTACATCATTTTGTACACATCAATTCTTAGTCAGTTGGTGGTCAGCGGATCTGTATAAACGCATGGTCGTTTTTGATTTGCTGCTCAGTCTGTATAAAAAACAAATAGTCAGTGAATCTTCATCATCAATATCATCATTACTGAAAATAAAAACTAATTAAAAACATATGAGTGTAAATCAAAAAGTAAAGGCAATTTGACGATTATACAGTAACCGTAATGGAAACTGACAGCAAGTTCACAATGGCTTATGGGTAGTTTGAACAAGTATAACACAGCACTCTGCCGTTAGTCTAGTTGAAGCCAAGATCAAATGAACATGGACACTCCACTACAGGATTGCACCATTGTTGAACAACTCAACATAGAGAGATGTCTTTGGGCAGAGGAATGTGAAACCTTCTCAAATTCACCAAAGGATGTTGGCTTAACATAGAAGTGAAAACTTCATGCCTCAACAAAAAGTTTTAAATGGGTAAAATGATAAGTTAATTAGTTTTTGAACTGCAGGAACAACAATTAGAACACTTTAAAAATGAGTTATGCCGCGATTTTGGGAGGTTGGCTATGAGGTATGACATGTCAAGGAGCAATAGAATGCCATGCAGACATGCAACAAATTCATGAGCTGCACTGTACACATTACAAAAAACATAAAATATTACTCTTTTTGAAGGTTTTTATGAAAGGAATGAATACCATCTACGGCTTATACACTAAACGTTCTACTACATAAAGTAACCTTTACTGCAATTATCTTGAAAAAAATGTCTTAACTATTTTCTTTTATCTCTGGGGTGCTATTCTTATAGTGCTGTAAATGAATTAAAAGCGTTTATGATATGCCTGAAAATATAACCAATTCATTTATTGTGTTAATGGTGTCCACATGTGCACCAATAAGACTATTATAGTTTACCATTTATGTAAATTATACTGATCTAGCAATGCTCCTATGCTTGCTGGCCTGAAGATCAATTTAAGATCTTTGTTTGTATCTCAGGTGCAGTGAACCTTTTAAAACATTGATATCTGGTAACATGATAATGATGCATTTTTAACACATAATAACAGGTTCTAATACAAAGCCATAATTTCTGAAATCCCATGCATCATTTTATGTTTGCCAAGTGTTTGTCAATAATGACTATAATTAGTGTATACATAGTAAATATATACCAATCAGACACAACATTAAAACCACCTGCCTATTGAAGTGTATGTTTCCCTTGTGATGCTAAAACAGCTCTGACCCATTGAGGCACGGACTCCACAAGATCTTTGAGGAGTTCTTTGGTATCTGGCATAAAGATGATAGCAGCAGATTCTTTAAGTCCTGTAAGTTGTGAGTTGGGATCTCCAAGGATTAGACTTGTTTTTCTAGCACATCCCACAAATGCTCTTCCTCTATCAGACTGAGATCTGGGGAATCAGGAGGTGAAGTCTACACTTTGTATTCTCTGTCATGTTCCTCAAACCATTTCTGAGCAATTTCTGAGGTGTAGCTGGACGCATTATATTACTGAAACAGGCCTACTGCCATCAGGGAATACCAGGAAAGGGTACTTGACTTGCAACAATTTTTGGTAGGTAGTTGTTATCAAAGTAACATTGATATGAATAACAGAACCCAAGGTTTCCCAGCATAACATTTCCCAGAGCATCTCACTGCCTCCGCCAGCTTCCCTTCCTTCCTTTGTGCATCCTGCTGCTGTCTCTTCCACAGGTAAACAATGCACATGAACCCGGATGTCCACATGATCTAAAAGAAAGTGAGATTCATCAGATCAGGCATCCTTCTTCTATTGTTCAGTGTTACATTTCTGATGCTCACATGCCTATTATAGGCATTTTCATTGGTGGACAGGATTCAGTTTGGGCACTCTGGCCACTCCGCAGCAACGCAGCCCCATACGTATTAAGCTGCGATGCACTGTATGATCTGGCACATTTCTCTCAAGGCCTGCTTTAAGTTTTAAGTAATTTGTGCTTCAGTAGTTCTTATGTGGGATTGAACCAAATGGGCTACTCTTTCCTCCTTACTTGAATCAAGGAGCCTTTGGCACCCATGACCCGGTTGCTGGTCCACTGTTTTGACCACTTTCAATATGTACTAACCACTGCATAGCAGTAACAACCCCCACCGTTTTTGAGATGCTCTGACCTAGTCGTCATGCTATCACAATTTGGCCTTTGCCAAAAGTTGCTCAAATCCTTACTCTTGCACATTTTTCCTACTGACTACACAATACCTCCAAGAACTAACTGTTCACCTGCTGTCTAATATATCCTGCCCTTTGGCAGGAGCCATTTTAATGAGATAATCAATGTTATTCACTTCACCTGTCAGTAATTTTAATGCTCTGGCTGATTGGTATAAGTGTCACATGGTACTGAACTGTATTAACTTAACTCATTTGTGTGGAGCAATGTTTTATAGAAGGACAAAATGACATCCCTCTACATTTTTCATTTATGTTTAAGAAATGTGAGAGTCATGATGGAAGGATGTAAGCATCACAAAACCTTTCCTAAAAGCAAATGCAGTCTTATTGGTGTCATCAGCTACAATTAGCCACAATAAAAAAAGTATGGTTAAATGGACAGAATTGTGTCAAATGTAATCTATGAATATGATACAACGTGGGCAGCTAGAACAACAGTACCTATCACATTAAAGTCACAAATCTAATACAGTAAAGAAAAAAAATGTAGTGGTATGATTGTTTAAGAAATTAGGTGCATAAATGTTGTAGGAAAGCTTATCTGAAACCCATTATCCATAACAACCAAAGAAGTTGGCTCACACTGACTAAAAGAGACACTGAACACATTACATTCAGATTGCGAGAAACAGGAGAGTAACTGTCAATGTAGACGAAGGAGAGGCCAGGAGCACACACTGATACAGTGCATTGCCACACCTACCACATGACAAATCAACTCAGGATCCCCAGATTAGGACCCAAGTGCAGCCATGCAACGGGTGACACCTCAGCACCACACTAGTTCCGATGGAATGGAACAGTGTGAGGTTTTTTATGGTAGCTGGAGAGCAAATTCTGCCACCATCCCCCAGATTTTTCCTGCAGGTTGGAGGGCTTACTTGCAGGGCTGGATGCAGATTAACATTATACCCAGGACAAAGCAATTGCAGGTTAAGGGCCTTGCTCAGGGGCCCAATGGAGTAGAGTCACTTTGGGCATTTACGGGATTTGAACCGGCTACCTTCCAATTTACCAGTGCAGATCCCTGCCTCAGAGCCACCACTCCGCCTGTGTAGAGGAAGACCAACAAAAATACAAAACCTTTAGTAAATCTGAATCTGAAAACAATGGGGTTATGTATGTTGCAAGTGATTTTCATATAGAATTTGTGTTTATTAAAAATGATGTCTTTTCTTGTTGATGGGTTCAATTACTATGCAATATGTTCCTTTGAAGATGAACATTAGTGCTTACTGTAAAGCACTTCCTTCTGCTTAATAATATCTAATACAATTTACTTTTATTAAGGGCAAATTTTAATAACTAAGTATTATAACGATCAATCACACTTTTATGACAAAATGTATACATACAATGAAGCAGAATAAGCAAAACTTTGATATAATGTATGCACAAACAACGTACGATAAGGTTAAACTAGAGAGTAGGGGTGTTTTATGCAAAAGAAGCCCGTTAACAAGAGTTAATGATATTAATTTTGAATTCATCATCTGTGTTTTAATGGTATGCAGCCTTTTCTTCTGTTCAACCAAAACAACTTCGAATGAATAATCATATTTTTAAAGATACTTTGCAAATTTTTATGTGTTTCTTACATCGGAAAGCTCATCTCACTGATTTCATGCATCACATTTTAAAGAGCAGACCTGCATGATACGCTCTTTCGTCGCATACTCAACACCCACTAAGTCCCCCTTTCCTCTCCTTGTTTTTGATCTTCATATGTTCATAAGGATAATGACTACAAATTAAGGATGAAGGTGAGTGATCACAATGTGGCCCACCCACCCCAGCTGGCCTTTTTAACTTCCCTTCTATGTATGTCTTTCTTACTAAGCCGAAGACCTAATGAACTCCAAGAGAAAGATATCAAGTGAAATAAAAATAGGTGACTAGGAAGTATCAAGTTTCAAGGTCATCCCAGATTCTTTCAGTGAAGCCATTGTACTTATTACTTCTCACCTGGGGACTTTGGTGATACCCATACAGGTAGGCTGTGCAAAATGTGACTTAGAAAACCACAGAAATACACCATGAATGTGTCACTTCATCATTAACAAAAGTCTTTTAGGGTGCATATACCAAGTATATATGTATGTTAGCATACAGTTATGCGACTTGGAGAGTTCTGTTTCAGTTCTGGCGATCTGCTTTTTCAAATTAATTTAACAGAGAGATATACAGTAAGTAATAAATCCGGTTACTTATTATACGATGACCTAGTGGTCCTTATTTCGATGCTCAACCTGAGACTGACAGTTGAGCCACTGTTTTGGAAAATGATTTGGCTAATAATAATAGATACATATTTATGAACATTATAGATATCGTTTTTTTAATTACATATTTGATTATATGTTTTTTTGGTTTTAAATAAAGCTCAATATGTTGCTGAGCTCTCTTCTGGTTGAGTTTTTACCCTTCAAAAGAGACATTTAAAAATGCCGCTTCTGTGAAAACAGAAGTTCTTTTCTTTCACATCATAAGTTTTTAATGGGCACTTTAAATGATTCATGTCAATCAAACATCTGCTAAGCATTTCCCTTGTCAAGAGCAGCACCTGTTGACCTCCGGCTGACCTTAATAGGTAAGAGGAGTGGTGAGTGCATAGGCCCAGAGGTTTCTGGTTTCAGACTGCCGGGCTGAAAAGTGGAATTGAAGCTTTATGGCGACTGTTTACCTTTGAACAAACTCACTTGTGAGTGATGTGAGCAGCTAGTCTTTTTTTCCCCTTCTTCTTTTTTCATTGCACACACAGAAAAAAAAATGTTTCACTGGGGACCGGGAGGTGAAATTTTTCTCATCCAAATGGATTGCAATTTCCCTCCATTTAGCACCTGAAGGTAATTAGCTTGAAGAGATTGCGGAGTGAGAAACACGTTCATGGAACATTAACTCTCATACATTCTCCAGTTGCAGGGAATTAATAGGAAAGATTAAAGTTTAAAGAGAGCAAAATGCCATTACCTCACAAACCACCTCTCTGTGGCACTTACTATCTCTTGAAAACCCAAACTCACTTTCCTTTCTTTTTGTATAAGTCTATACATCATAATAGCACTGCCGCAAATATGAGGCTACTGGGCTCATCCTCTGTGTGACTGAAAGTGCTCTGCAGATTTCTGTGTGTGACTCTGTTAAAAAGGCCCAATAGCCTGCAGCTTCATTTTTTCTCCCTAACAGCTTCTTGCTTGCTTTCTCTGTCCTGTGACGCGTTACGCTAATTACTACCCTGGCACCCGTTAATCTGGGCAGCATGCTGAGTAAATGTAAATGCAAAATCCAATTTCATAAAGGTCTTAATGGTAAATTATCACCCTAAATAACACAGATCTTGTTAATTACACTGTGCTCTCTTTCTAGAATTTTCTAATGTGTTTCTTTACGCTAAAAATTCCCTTGGTGCCTTTCTAAAAACAACAGCATGATTTTCTTTTTTTTTTAATTTATTACAATTTTTTTTTGCTACTGTTGTTGCTATTAAGAGAAAGCTAATATAGGCTAGTAGTGGCAATGAATGTTCGAGGCCATACACCTCAGAGATTCAATCACAGCTTCTGATTTTCAGGGTGAAAAAAATGAAATTGAGACATGGTAGAATTTATTGCCCAGAAAATTCCATTCTACTATCTGATTTGAAAAGTCCAGTCCTCCTAGCTTCAGAAAATCTATTTTCCACATTTTAATACCCCGCGTAACAGTCTTCATAATTCATTCGAGTGTGTTAAGCGCAGTTTTATTAGATCTGAAACAAATTTTGGTGGGAGATCCTATAGGTCATTAACCATGGAGTAATTTTATCCTTGTTTCCCTAATGATGCCATAATGGCGAGTGAATTTCTTAACTAAAGACCAAAGAACATTTTGAAGGTCAGCTTCATCTGCAAGCTCCTTCAAGCGCTTCTCAGAGAGATTGGAAAAGTCGGAGATTTTTGAAGAGTCATTAATAACGTTAAAGCTGAAAGCCTATTTGCGTTCTCGCTTTCTACCTTTTAATTTCATACTCTTTTTTTCACTTTCTCTCTCCTTCCCTCTCCTCTGTTCAGCAGTTACCCTCATGCAGAAAAAATGGAGTGCCGAGCGGGAGGGCAAAAATGGCAGCGCAGTGACATACAGATCCCAGATGTGATGCCGCAATAATTTAAATTTTATGCCTTTGTTATCACTTTAATCATTTTCTTTATTCGTTTTGTTTCAGCGATCAGATAGAGACACCTGATAGGGCGAAATATCAGGGGAACAATTTTTATTTGGAATGTGGTGAGAAGTCTAATTAGAATTTGAATTTTGCTGAGCCTTGAAATGGTTGGTACTTTATCCTGATCACCTTAGATATTGTTCCAAGTCAATCATTTGTCATAGTGCAGCATGCTGGGAAGGCTCTTGTTAATCAACTCTCCGGTTCTTCCACCTTTTTGCTGTCCTTGCATTTCTGTCCAGCTTAAAAGTCTCATGCAAGGATAAGTGTAGTTTACATTGGAAAACATTGTTGTAATCATGAGGCTGATCATTATTAATACAAGAGCAATTGCTATTTGTGCACATGCATGCTCATCTGTGATTGAACACTACTTGTGAGGAAGACACATTTCATTTCATGCAATATTACATTAACTGAATAATAATAACTGTAACTACTCAGTCATATAGTGGCATTAATAATACATTTTGAACAGGTAAACAAAAATGTTTCTTCAAACTTTCATATGATTCACTTTAATGTATTTCTTTACCAGCTTTTTCTTTCAGTTTCCTGATATTACTGACTATCACAGAATTTTAGTTTTTATGGCAGATTTCTTTTAAAGTCTTTTTTTTCTATAGTGCATACTGTATTCCAGTCCTAACAAGCCATTGTCAGTATTGCAAAAATCACTTATTATAAATTACTACTAAAGAATGTGTTTGTATACTGAATAATTTTCAAACTTAGAAAATGACACATTAGTTTAATTGAATTAATGAAATGATTACATTTCAATTCGAGAATCAGTTTAATATTAAATTAAAGATAACTGTTTTTTTCTGAAAGAATACACTTGTGAGAAATTTAACTGTACAAATACATGTATTTATTTGAAATGAGTCAGTTGTCTGTGAAAAAGAGAACAATAACATACACAACAAAAGTGCCATTTACATCTCTGTTCCACCCTTTTATCTTTAAAGAGGAAAGTATAGCCGGCTGAGAGCTGCTTATAAAATCATTTCAAACTTCTGATAAATGGAGAGCACTTACTTGGAAGAGTTACTTAATAGACTTTTTAACATTCACATTGGCCCGTTCAAGTTTAGTAATTGCAAGTAGTATTGTTCAAAAATGACATATTTGTTTGTTGCAAATAAAAGTGATAAATAAACTTCTTATGCAGGTAATTTAAATAATGATTGCTGTAGAAGATGTATTTGAAGTGCAATGAGTACACTTCAGTAGCAACAAACTCAAACCTCTAAAAGAGACCCCCTCAATATTATAATCAGAATTGAGCACCTAATATTTGTAATTTAAAAAAAAAAAAACTTTATTATTCCCTAAAAATGTATACATTTGTGTCTGTGTTATTTTTAAACAGACCTTACCTGAAATCCCACCAGTTCTGAATGTGCAGACTTGCACACTCAGCCTTTCTGCCCTCTCTCTGTTTTAAATGAAAGATCTGTTTTCTCATTTTTATTTAGGAATCTCTTTACTCGGTTGCTTGTCACTCACTATAATTGAAAAAATAAGAGAGATCTCAGATAATAATTAAAATGAATTATATTTTTACTGCAAAGTCTTCACAAGGTCACTGATCCTTTCGATGGTTACATTGTAAAATGAAACACCTTTGAGCATGCCCTCCTTACACCCTGAAGATTAGCCACATAAATAAATTATACCCAGGGACAAAGGAGCATCATCTCCCACATGGGTCCTGCGGCAGCTTGGGTGATGGCATCTTTGTCACTGCCTGTCAGGACTAAGCACATCTTAGGAAGGAAGAGCATTCCCTGAGAATTGTAGAAGCATTTTATTCCCCAACTGCAAGAAGGTCTTTTTAAAAAATTGAAGCTGACAACCGTTAACATTTAGAAATGTACCAATAAATGGCTTTTATGCCAAGATATTATATTGCATTCTAGTATATTGTGGAGAATGTAGGGCTCCAAATATTATCAAACTTATTAACAGTAGTAAATGTGAGAAGCTGCTTCAGGTTCCTTTTTCAGAACAACAATAAAGGAATTTCATCAGCCCTGCTCGATTATTATTTTACAATGCATTGTTATTCAGATTTTGTCATGCTGTTAATGTCTGAAGTTTATAGCTGTGCATTGTTGTCTTGGTGCCTATTCAAAATAATGCATACAATAAAGAAATGTGCTGTAAAAGTAAAAAAAATAAATAAAAAGACAAACAAAAATTCTTTATTTATAGTAGTCTAGTTCACATTCAAACATGCAGAATTTCAGTTATACAGAGTTTAACATACTTTCCGCTTTATTAAGCAAATAAGTGTATATGTAATAAATTATCACTTTAAATATGTTCAACTTTAGTTTTAATGCAACCCAAATCACGTAAGTATCAAGCAATAAATAAATATTGTGAACTGACCGAACTAAACTTTTAATTTAAAAATGGCAGCAATATTGTCTTTTGATAGTGAATTAGAAATATGTAGCAATTTCTGATTATATCCCCCCCGATGATATTCATATACAAAGTATACTATATATATTTCCATTTACTTTTTCATAAAACTATGTGTTACCCTGAGTAATAAAAGACTTGAACAAAAATCTTACCTGCCCAGTGTCATGATAAGCAGCAACATTCCAGAACATTTCCAATATTGCAAAATACTGAAGAGAAAAAGGGGAGAAGAATGTGAAAAAATGTACCTTTAATAGCTGACAATTCTTTTTTTTTTTTTTCCTTTTCAGCAACAAGTTTAATTGGAAAAAACTAGGAATCTCTTTGAACAGGGAAAAAAAATAAAATCGGTCTGACAAGATGATAGATTACCTGTAACTCTACCTGACACAGAAATTAGGGTTTTTTAATGATAGGCTGCCTCTTCTTGGACATGAAATTCAAATGCTCTCCAAAGTCTACCTTCAGCCGTCACTTGTCTCCTGCAGTCGTACAATCCAAACGCAGGCACTTTATCTTTGTCACTGCAGAAAGGACATTGTTATTACCGACAAGCCTTTGTATTAACCAATCTCATACTTAATAGACGACACATCTCATTCAGTCCTGCTACATTGTTAGCTTGTGTTCAATTTAAGAAAACATATACTTGGCAAAAGAAATTAAAAAAACAAGGTAGAAAAGCTCAGGCTAAATGTATTTTGTACGAGTTTGTGTCTAAAGGTTGTTAGAAGTGTGGCTTTAAAACATAATGAATAGAAAACCAAATAATTTAATCTGCTAATCAAACCAAAGGGGACAGGGTGAATATCATATTACATATTTAATTGATCTAAGGTGCTGTCAAAAGAATTCTCTGAAAGCTATTGGACAATAGTAAACTTTTTTTCTTTGTTACACTGTAAATTACTTTAGTGTAACAAACACAGGAAGCTAATTAAGTATTTTTATTTGTTAAAAGACACGGTCTTATAGTGATTCTTTTGATAAATACTTTAAGCCATTAACTCAGTAATGACTGATGGGGTGCATATCATGGGAGTGCTCCTTGTGGAGTTTCTTGTCTGTGATAATGGACCCATGTGTTACTATAAATGCTTCTCATAAGTCAATGTATTGATTATTACTGACTATAGGACACATCTTTTGCTAGAGAATTACTAATAAAATGAATACAAGTTACAGTAAGATTGCTATTTTTCAAACCGTAGTTATTTTTCACAATCGCGGTATACATTATTTTGCCATGGGAAATTGTGTTCTTATGTAAAGCTTTTTTTTTATTTAACCATACCTGCTCTGTGGTTTAACATGCTCTGTGGGGCATTGATGCAAGTATAAAAAAGCCTTATTGAGCACATCACTTTCAAGCAGTTTGAAGTTTGTGATTTCAGTAAACATGCCTTCCGTGTTTCAGAGATATGTTTATGGCAACCAAAGAAAATCAAAAGCATTAAATTTTACTAATTTTTGGCACCATTTTTCCTTTTAAGTTGTTTACTCACAGACAGCATTGTGAGCAGAGTTTTCGTGTAAATTAGAATGTAAAATTACATAAAGCCATGCATGTATCTGAATCTATTTAGTAGAGTGAAAAATAGAGCCATATAGTTTTAGCAAGAGAATTGCTCTAACAAACTGAATAGTGCTTATGTAGGGAGAAACATTTGCACTGCTTCATGAAACCTTCTTTATGGGTTTGAATCTTGTGCCTGATCATTGTTACTGTGGAGTCTACACTTCTTCCTCAAGTAAATGTGGGGACTCCTTCCACATCCCCAAAACACATGCAAGTTAAGATAATTTGGCAATTCCAAATTAGAGTGAATGGCTCTGAGAATTGCTTAGCGAGAGCAACAGTAGAGAGACTGTATCTCAAACTCCCACATGTTGAAACCTGTATGCGTACAGACTCACACATAAAGAAAAACAGCAATTTTTTTGTGCAACAGAAGATCATTAAAAAGTACACATAAAAATTAAAAAATGACTTAATAGCTTACTCCACCATTGCTTACAGCTAAACAAGTTTACTGAATTAACGACATCTTTAAATGCAGCTATTAAAACACTGCACCGAAAATAAAGTACGGCTACACCAAAGCTGATGCATAACAATGGTATGTTAAAACCATACATTTGTATAGGCAGATGCTAAACCAATAAACTTACTATCAGAAGAGTTGTACTTGACAAAGTCTGTGAACTGAATGGCTGCTGCAGTTGTGACTAAAATCACAGTCCAATACTTCAAAGGAAAACCATCACATTTTACATTTTTTGCTAAAATTTATTTTTATCATTTAAAATGTCAAAGGAGGGAAATGAGTCTGGATATGCACCAGCCATATCCTAAATGCTCAAATCATTGTTGGCAGAAACAACAATTGTATCATGATTTGACTCAACTAAATGTTTTGTGGTCGTTTCTTGGCTTCAAAAGATGTTATCGTTTTGGAAGGATTTGAAGTCAAGGAATTAGGTGATTGTATTTTTTTCATTTTGATGCATTTTTAATAATTTTCATTTTTAATTCTATATCCCACAATGCTGTTTTGCTTTACTATGGACACAGCCATTGTTTTGCCTTTGTGTTATGCAGTTGCTAAACTGTGGCTCCAATGTGAAACACCAGTATGGGCAAGATATTTTTTAAAATTTATAAAATCACTGGACTTTGGACAAATGTATATATACCATGTTTGTGAAGAAATAACTTCAACTTGAAAAATGCTAAACTTATCCTTTAACATTATGCATTGTGCATTATGTGATATCATCACTGTACTTTGTACAAACTTTGTATGTCACTTATTCAAGCATACATAACAACTCCTAGTTTGGATAACAAAGAACTGCTAAAATAATAAAAATCTTGTAGGTAGTAAGATGGCAGTTGGCAGTAAGATGAGGTCCTGCTCAGATGCCACAGGTGATGCATGTGATGTCAAAGGAGTGACTATGTAAAGGCTGGCATTTACATTTCTGGGACATCTAAGGTTGTAGAAAAAACCTTGTGTAGTTTAGGAAGAGAAATCTTTTGACTATTCTCTTCCTGGTTTAAGAATTTAGCTCTGGTTATTAATCTTCAAGTTCTGCTAAGTGATTTCATTTTGATGACAGATCAATTTGACTTTAGGCATGGACCTTGGCTAATTCCAGAATATGTTCATCTCCCCATCATTATAATTTAAAACAGACCATTTCAACCCGAGTTGGTAAACTCATATTTTGATTTACAGGTATTTACCTCCACATGGTTTTCTAACTACTGATCCTTAATTAAAACCCATTTCTGACTGCTTATTTCCGTGTGACCATTACAAATTAAAGCACTAAAGAAACATACTACATGAAAGGAGGCAGGCAATTCTGAGGTAAAAGAACAGGACAGACAGCATTGGCTCTGTTGAGCTATCTTACCAGGATCAGGACCGATTACTGTGTAGAGGTCCAGGAATGTTCCATTTTAGAATTTTTCCATTTTAGAATGAAAGAAACTCATAAAAATATATATGTATTTTTATTGAAAACAACATGGATACTGTGTTTTACAAGAAGTGATTAATCTCAAGACATACATCAATACTTAAGAACATTATTGGCAATCTACTGGGCATTTTCAGTCAAATTTATGCGTACTGATGCCCAGTAGATTCCATTTTAAACCACAAGGACAAGCATAGCATTTTCTACATATCCTTTATGTTGTCCAAATATTTCATAAAGGTGCTCACATCACATCAGCATATCACTTTCAACTACTATATTTTGCCAAAACCCTTTGTATGATAGATTTCTACCATTGATTGTCACTGTTTAGAACAGTGGCTAAATAAACAAATGGGAATTCAGATCAACAGTGCAAAATACCAACAGATATTAGCAGTACAGACTTTATGAACTTCTTCAATGAGAAAATTAAAAATATAAGATCCCAGATCTCAGCATCGCAGTACAAACCAAATACTAGCTTAGCAGACCAGGCCGCACATTGCATTCAGCACTTTAATAATTTTAATCCTGTAACTGAGCAGGAAGTCTTAACTTTAATTACTAAAATGAAGCCCACTACTTGTTCCCTAGATCCAGTGCCAACAAAACTAGTAAAAAGTGCCATGGATGTTCTTGCAGCACCTATTCTAACCATTATCAATAGTTCATTACTGCATGGCACCGTACCTGATGCACTAAAAGTGTCAGTCATTAAACCTTTACTTAAAAAGTCAGACCTAGACCCACACATACTAAATAATTATAGGCCTATTTCAAATTTACCATTTCTCTCTAAAATACTAGAAAAAGTAGTCGCCAGTCAGCTTCAGTCACACCTTACGCATTACAATTTATTTGAGAAATTCCAGTCTGGTTTTCGCACTGGTCATAGTACAGAAACTGCACTAACTCGGGTTGTAAATGACATTCTGATATCCTCTGATGAAGGAAACTCCACTGTAATTATGTTGTTAGACTTAAGTGCAGCATTTGACACCATTGACCATTCTATTTTACTGCACAGGCTAGAAAACAATGTTGGGCTTACAGGCCCCGTGCTCGCTTGGTTTAGTTCTTATTTATCAAATCGATTCCAATATGTACAGAAATGTGCTCACAGTACTCCATCATTATACACAGAAGTTCATTATGGTGTCCCGCAGAGCTCAGTATTGGGACCTTTACTGTTTTCACTTTACATGCTTCCACTGGGATCTCTCATTAGGAAACATAATGTTAATTTTCACTCGTATGCAGATGACACCCAGTTATACCTTTCATTTAAATCAAATGAAGTTTCTCCAATGTTGTGTTTAATTAGTTGTGTTAGTGAATTAAAGGAGTGGATGAATGAGAACTACTTGTCTTTAAATACAGATAAAACAGAGATGTTAATTGTTGGAGGGAATGACGCTGATCACAGCAATATTTTGTCATCATTTAACTCAGTTGGAATCCCAATTAATTTTACTGAATCAGCCCGCAATCTAGGAGTTATCTTTGATTCTAGCATGTCATTTAAAGCACATATTACAAAGTTGTCCAAAACATGTTTCTTCCATCTTAAAAATGTTAGGAAATTAAGGTGCTTTCTAAATAAACAGGATTCTGAGAAATTAATTCATGCATTTATCTCTAGTAGGATTGACTACTGCAATGCCGTGTTCACTGGCTGTTCAAACTGTTCTTTATACAGCCTCCAGTTAATCCAAAATGCAGCTGCAAGAATTATTACAAGTGCAAGAAAATATGAACACATAACTCCAGTTATTAAATCCTTACACTGGCAGATTTCAAAATTAACATATAAAGCATAAAATGGCCAAGGTCCGGCTTACTTGTCTGAACTTATCATGACTTACAAACCTGAGCGCACATTAAGATCTCAAGATGCCGGTCTGCTTATGATTCCAAGAATTAATAAAATAACAATGGGAGGTCGAGCTTTTAGTTACAGGGCCCCTAAACTGTGGAATGGTCTTCCTGCTTCCATAAGAGATGCCCCTTCAGTCTCAGCCTTTAAATCCCGGCTGAAGACTCACTACTTCAGTTTAGCATATCCTGACTAGAGCTGCTGATTAACTGTACATACTGCATCTCTGTTGTTAGTCATTAGCACTAAAACATAAGTAACATGATTGTTATAATTTGTTACTAACCATCACCTATTCTGTTTCTGTTCTCGGTACCCAAATGTGGCAAATGGTGCCACGGCCCACCTGCCAAGTTGTTTGCCTGCCTATGGTAAAGTCATCACTGATGGAGGATCACAGGAACCATGGGAAAAAGGGGTCCTTTCATCAGATTGGCTGTGGAATGGCCAAATGGGGAGGCAGCCTGATGAATGAGGTCTCCAGGACTCCAAATATCCAAATCTTATTATGTGATATCATTTACTGTTAAATTCTGCTCCGTACTTCTAAAATTTTTATTATTATGCTGTATTAAGGATTAGGACTAGGTTAGACTGAATGGACTTTTCTTGTCATAATTGTTCTAATGTTGCAATGTAAATATCATGGACAAAACAAATTCAAAATTCATTCAACAAATTCAAAGTATGATCATTGATAAAAGTTATAATCCATAAAAATCCAGTTTGCCTTGTAGAGAATAAAAGCAACAATTCTAAAATCCAGATAAACCAGTCGTACAATCCTGATAAAACTACAGGTATATCGATATTTAGGGCTTCCTCAGTCAGCCCAGGACATCCTTCACTGTATGTCTCGCCAGCTCACTCCAGCAGGCCTTCCAGCTGGCGGAGACATCAACAGTTATGACAGCCTCTCCTGACCCTCGTCCCACCTGCCTTGACCGGAAACCTAAGGGATGCGTACAGCCAGACCTCTCCCCATATGACAGCACAACGCTACGTGCGTCTCTATTAGGCTTGTTCCATACAGTATTCAATGGGGACGCCCATTAGGAGTGCCATTCGTTTTGCTCCACTCACAGGGTCCAGTCACTCTGTCTTCTCTCTCCCACGCTCCTGCTGCCACCATCTTGTTTCCTCCCGACCATTCGCTTCTTCAGCTATCCTCCGTTGTCTCCTCTTTTATCTCAACCAACTGTCTTCCCGATTTCATTGGGCAGGCTCAATTTATAGCATTGATTGGGTACAGGTGCTGTCCTCCACCTGCAAGTGTAAATGAAGCACTTGAGTAACCCACTCACATTTGAATGTGAATGTGTGATCAGCCAAGCACTCCAATCAACCCTGGAGTGGCATGTACAGATTCACATGATCCTGCACACTCTGGGCATTCAGTTTATTTAACATGCCTCATGCCTTGCACCTCACTTGTCAACTGTAAATAATTTTCTTGTTTACATACTGCTGAATACTTCTCCCTTGTTTAAAAATATTCAGAAAATGGAAGTAAATCGGAATGATGCTTAAATGTAAAATGCCTCCCTAACCATTGTAAGCACATACAACCTAGTGCCACCACATGCAATGTTCACAACCTAGCAACAACTCTGTGGTTTGATCTTTTTTAATTTTTATTTATTTTATTTGAAGAAAATAACATTGAATGCAGTCAAGTCAAACTTGGTCAAACTAGAAAAAAGAAAAAAAAAACTTCTTATATATATATTCTTGATATACAAAGTGAAAATGCAAAGAAGGTAAATAAAAGTTTAGGATTAATATTTTTTGGACCTGATAACCTATCACTCCCCAGTGCTTCAGTTATTTCAAATCTTTAAAATTGTCACTGTAAATGCAAACAGGCCATAATGCATTTCCTTAATAAAACTGTATAAGAAGAACCAAAAACACTGATGATTACAAAAAGAAGTGTATTTACATGCACATACATAATCGGGTTAAGGTGAATAATTTGGTTAAGGCAGAAATCTGATTTCTTAGTAATCTACGTTTACACGTGCAAGTAATCTTCTAGAGTTCTCCTTTGGTAAATGCTCCAACATCATTAATCTGTGCAAAAAAAGATTTAATCGCATCAACATTCACCATGAATTTGAAAATAAGCATGATGTCTATGATAATTTTCTTGTGTTTACAAATATGTTTTGTAACATTGACACTTTATTTAGAGGTTTCTGTTACTGAATTGCTTGCAACACACTCTTTTCTGCTTGGCAGTGCAATCGAGCCCTGAAAAGGACCCGGTAGACGTGCTTCTTGCTTTACACCCACTACTGCTGGAATAATAATAATACAGGTATATTTTTGCTTCAATAAGAAAAGTATTATTCATTACTGTAAAAAGTACTCAGAGTACATAAAACATCTTACTTTTAATTTGTTAGCCTACTTCTCTTGAGAATGTGTTGCTGAGCTTAGTAGAGTATGTTCACTTCATCCACATAAATTTAGTGATTTCTGAAATATTAGGAACGATTATTTCGGCCAAGACAAAGAATAATATGATTCCCTGAACGTTTGCTTCTGAAAATGTATTTTGTAGATGCTTCAACCCATGGCTGCTGCAGGTGCAAAGTAACCAGTAACCAGTTATGGGTTTACATCACCACATAATCGCATTACTCGCAGAGAAAGTTATTCCTGTTAACCATGGCCAATAACCTGATTTATCTAAACGGAATAAGGGTTTGGATGGCATTTTAGAAATCAGATTTCTGTGAATAATTGAGTTATTGAAGCACATGTAAACATGCTAAACAATACCAGTAAAACTATAAAGTTTTATTGGGTGAATATTTTTAAACTCATGAACCCTGTGTTGAAATCTATACTAATAAAAGGCAAAGCCCTCACTGACTCACTCACTCACTGACTGACTCACTGAGTCATCACTAATTCTCCAACTTCCATGTAGGTAGAAGGCTGAAATTTGGTAGGCTCATTCCTTACAGCTTACTTACAAAAGTTAAGCAGGTTTCATTTCGAAATTCTACGCGTAACGGTCATAACGGTCAACAACCTCCGCCATGTTGAACTTTCTTATTCATTGCCCCATCTTCACAAAATTTGGTAGGCGGCTTCCCTGTGCTAACCGAAACCAATGCACATACTTATTTTGGTGGTATTACGTCACTGTCAGCCGCCATATTGAACTTTCCAACGTCACTAATTCTCCAACTTCCCGTGTAGGTAGAAGGCTGAAATTTGGCAGGCTCATTCCTTACAGCTTGCTTACAAAAGTTGAGCAGGTTTCATTTCAAAATTCTACGCGTAACGGTCATAACGGTTGACAACGTTCGCCATGTTGAACTTTCTTATTTATGGCCCCATCTTAACGAAATTTGGTAGGTGGCTTCCCTGCGCTAACCAAAACCGATGTACTTACTTATTTCAGTGGTATGATGCCACTGTCGGCCGCCGTATTGAAGTTTCCAATGTCACTAATGAAATATTGATCAGCGCTTCCCGATTCATTTTACCCTCGCACACCCTTGGTTTGAGAAGAAGTATGAAAAAATATGACGTTAACACAGAAATACAGATCACCAATTGGAGCTTTATGAATGATCGATTCGCCATCAATAATTGTTTTGGTAAAGCCATACTCAGTGTAATCCTATCCACAAGTTAATAGACACGCTGTCTCTAGAGTTTCTCCACACTGAATCCTCCAGGCACTACTTACAAAAGGTTACATTGACAATTGTGTTACGTTATATTTAAAATGTTTTCTTTTCTTAGCACAAGCACAGCTGAGAAGCTTCGATGCATGTGCTCCATAACGCGTTAAAAAATCACACATTTAATCACACTTTGCATTCCAAGCACAGGGGAACTTCTCTCAATGCATGATTTCCTGGTACACCGATTACATTGATCAGCGCTTCCCGATTCATTTTACCCTCGCGCCCCCTTGGTTTGAGAAGTATGAAAAAATATGAGGTTAACACAGGAAAACAGATCACCAATTGAAGCTTTATGAATAATCGATTCGCCATCAATAATTGTTTTGGTAAAGCCATACTCAGTGTAATCCTCCTTCCATTTTATAATTTTTCCGCCACTAGCCATGATTAAATGAATGGTAAAAAAGTAAGAGCGAAGCGAGGGTGACTTATTCAGGCAGGCAGGCGACAGCTCAATAGCTCGAATTTGGATATAAGTAGGTTCTATTTAGTCGCCAGAAATATCTTTGTTAGGAATGGAAGTTGAATTTAGTCTTTAAATTTCTATGGTAAAGAAAAAGTTATGCAATGATGACTACATTTAACTATATAAAGTCAAAACTTGATTATATAAAGTCAGCGTCGGTATATATATAAAGTCAGAACTTGAATATATAAAGCCATTCCCAAATATATAAAGTCAAAACCTGAGTATATAAAGACAGCGTTGGAATATTTCGGAATATATAAAGTAAGCGCTAGAATATATAAAGTCAAAACTTAAATATATAAAGTCAGCGTTGGAATATATAAAGTAAGCGCTGGAATATCCATCCATTTCCCAACCCGTTGAATCCAACCACAGGGTCATGGGGGTCTGCTGGAGCCAATCCCAGCCAACACTGGGCGCAAGGCAGGAACCAATCCTGGGCAGGGCACATGCATCATTTTCAAAACATTAACCGAACAGTGTTTTTTTAATTTATTTTTCTGAATACGTTTTTGTTCACTTAGTTCAGTTCAGAGTCGTTTCAATCAATAGATTTTGACTTTGACTTTATATATTCAGGAATGAGTTTATATACTCCGATGTTGACTTTATATAATCAGGAATGACTTTATAAATTCCGACGCTGACTTTATATATTCAGGTTTTGACTTTATATATTCCAGCGATGACTTTATATATTCTGACCCTGACTTTATATATTCAAGTTTTCACTTTATATATACACTCATGACAAAACAATTAAATTGTCAATCATGTTACGTTATTATTAAAATGTTTCCTTTTCTTTTTACTTCTCCGCTGCCAAGCGCGGGTATTTTTTTATATATATATATATATATATATATATATATATATATAGATATATAGAGATATGAGAACAACACTCATATCAATGACAAAACAATTACATTAACAATCATGTTACGTTATTTTTAAAATTTTTCCTTTTCTTTTTCATAACTTCTTTAACACACTACTTCTCCGCTACGAAGCGCGGGTATTCTGCTAGTATACATATATATGTATATCTATACTAATAAAAGACAAAGCCCTCACTGACTCACTCACTCACTCACTCATCACTAATTCTCCATCTTCCCGTGTAGATAGAAGGCTAAAATTTGGCAGGCTCATTCCTTACAGCTTACTTGCAAAAGTTGGGCAGGTTTCATTTCGAAATTCTACGCGTAATGGTCATAACTGGAACCTATTTTTCTCCATATACTGTAATGGACTTTAGCTCGATGGCCGTGGGGGCGGAGCTGCGTGTCACATCATCACGTCTCCCACGTAATCATGTGAACTGACTGTGAACGCAGTACGTAGAAAAGAAGAAAGAGCTCCCAAAGAGCGCTGAAGAAAAACGCATACAAGCTTATTCATAAGTGCAGCTACTGCGGAAACAAAGCACGGTGTAAACCGTAAGTTTAAATTAAGTTTATGGACACGCTCCCGCTGCCGTTTGTCATGCCTTTGTCGAATACTTTATTCGCGAGATACAAGTTTAATGAGAAGACACAAGGTATAAATGAGACTTTGGATCACTTTGTAACGGAGTTAAAATTGCTGAAGCGAGAAACTTTTAAGTGCCGGGTCTTAGCTAACATTAAATAAAGCCATGGACATCGCAACATCACACAAGAGAGCGGCTCACGTGAACTGACTGAACGCAGTACGAGTGATCACTTCCATGCATCAAACCTGTTCAAAAAACGCATTACACAATTGACAAGGTAGGAAAAGAATATGCTCCGAGCTCAGCTCCACAGCTAACGCGGTCTTGCGGAAGTAACCACCAAATACTCACAGAAAAATCCACAAGTTAATACACACGCTGTCTCTAGAGTTTCTCCACACTTAATGTATTCCTCGCATCCCCATTATACCCTCTGATCTCCCATTTCAATTCAGATGCCTCCACTTTCCAGTAAGGCTCTGCTGCGCAATGACAAGTAATAAATCTCAGGGACAGACCCTACAAAAGGTTGCCATTGATTTCAGGCAAGATTGCTTTTCTCCTGGACATCTATACGTTGCATTCTCAAGAGTGAACTTGCGCAGCTTCGTCATATTACAACCGGAGTGCTGAACTGACAACGTGCTATATAAACGATCAATAAAACAGCGGAGAACCCGTGGATTAAATAAAAAGGCAGCTTCCTTGGCGAAGCAAGGAAAAAGGATGGCCTTATATGTCGTTCGTTTATAAAACAGCGGAGAAGCTGTGTAAAGGCTGCTTCACTAAAAACCAGCAGGCAGTCAGCTAAAGAAGGGAATCAATAAATATCTACAGTATATATATATATATATATATATATATATATATATATATATATATGTGTGTATGTATGTATGTGTGTATATATATATATGTAGTGTGACGGACAGCCGGGTCCCATGCCCGGCCGGGACACCTCTGCTGCATATGTCCCGGGGGAGCCATCATGGACATTGCAGTACCTTCCCCGGGGCGCTTGGGGGCAGTCTCCCTGGCGTGGATCTCTCCTCAATCTCCCCCGTGGCTCCATGGGACATGGAGTCCACCACAGCAGCCCGGTTGGGAGATGGGGTGGCCGCTAGGGGGTGCTGCAGAGAACCAGCCACCACACTGGACGGTATATCAGCCCCACTGAAGGGGTAGAAAAGGGCCTGCCTCCCAGCAATCAGAGCCAGAATCGGGAGGAAGAGGACGAGGTTGCCTGTGAGGAGTGGTGGAGCAGGAAATTTTGGTTTGTGTGGGTTTTTGTGCTTGGACTGTGTTGGTCCTGTGGGACACGGGGAAGACGTGTGCCCACGGCTGAAGATATAAAAATAAAAGTCTTGAGTGTGAACACGTGCCTCTGCGTAGTCTGTGCCGGGTCGGACGCTATATAGCGCCTTTATTCACAGTAGATATGTATATATATGGGTCTGTGTGTATATATATATATATATACAGTATATATGTGTGTGTATGTATGTATGTATGTATGTGTATATATATATATGTATGTATATGTAGATGTGTATATGTATATATAGATATGTGTATATGTAGATATGTATATATGTATATATATATATATGTTTATATGTGTGTGTGTGTGTGTATATATATATATATATATATATATATATATATATGACAGCAACACTCAAAACAGTGACAAAACAATTACATTGACAATCATGTTACATTATTTTTAAAATGTTTCCTTTTCTTTTCAATAACTTCTTTAACACACTACTTCTTCGCTGTTCGCTGTGAAGCGCGGGTATGTTGCTAGTATATATATATATATATATATATATATATATATATATATATATATATATATATATATATATATATATATATATATACCCTTTGGGGTGCGAGCAGCTGTTGCTGGGGGTGCCAGAATCCATCGAGGAAGAAAAATGAAAAACATTATTTGTACAAAATCTTAATTTATCTATCCATTCCTAAATAATTAAATGGGCAGGCTATTTCGTATCAGTGAAATATTCTGCTTGTTAAAACGGATGACTCCCGCTCTTACGTGCACTTAGTGCTGCGTGGGTATTATGAACCATTGTATCTGTTCAAGTTCTATTTAAATTTTAAATATGTTATTTTTATTTAGTTGACAGAAATATGTTTGGTAGGAATGTAAGTTAAATTTAGTCATCATTGCATACATTTTTCTTCACCATAGAAATTTAAAGACTAAATTCAACTTACATTCCTACCAAAGATATTTCTGTTGACTAAATAGAACCTACTTATATCCAAATAGAACTTGAAAAGATATATTTTTCGAATCTGATCGCGCATTTTAGATGGACTTGACATGCGCTACATCAAGCCCACGTGCTATTGTGCTCTCGCCTGTCTGCCTCGATAAGTCACAGCCGATTCGCTCTTACTTTTTTACCGTTCATTTAATCATGGCTAGTCGTGAAAAAATTAGAAAATGGAAGGAGGATTACACTGAGTATGGCTTTACCAAAACAATTATTGATGGCGAATAAAGTATCCATTATTCATAAAGCTTCAATTGGTGAACTGTTTTTCTGCGTTAACCTCAAATTTTTTCATGCTTCTTCTCAAAAAAAGGGGGTTCAAAATCGGGATCGTCCGTCACAGGGGGTGCGAGTATAAAATGAATCGGGAAGCGCTGATATATATGTACGTGTGTGTATATATAATATATGTGTGTATATATATATATATATATATATATATATATATATATATATATATATATATATATATATATATATATATATTGAAATAGTTTTACTGTCAAATAATGCAAAGAGAAGTTGAATGGCCCCCAAGGTCTCCCGATCTGACCTCCTTAGACTTTTATCTTTGGTGTCATTTGAAGGCAATAGTCTATGCTGTGAAGATACGAGATGTGCAGCACCTGAAACTATGGATACTGGAAGCCTGTGCTAGCATTTCTACTGTGGTGTTGCTATCAGTGAGTGAAGAGTGGGAGAAGAGGGTTGCATTGACAATCCAACACAATGGGCAGCACATTGAACACATTTTATAAGTGGTCAGAAACTTGTAAATAACTCATGAAAGCATAAAGTTACGTTAAAACCAAGCACACCATTGTTTTTCTTGTGAAATTCCCAATAAGTTGGATGTGTCACATGACCCTCTTCCTATTGAAAAAACAAAAGTTGGATCCAAAATGGCCGACTTCAAAATGGCCACCATGGTCACCACCCATCTTGAAAAGTTTTCCCCCTCACATATACTAATGTGCCACAAACAGGAAGTTAATATCACCAACCATTCCCATTTTATTAAGGTGTGTCCATATAAATGGCCCACCCTGTATATCTATATATATATATATATATATATATATATATATATATATATATATATATATATATACGATAACTCCTGGAGCCACAATAAATGCTTTTATTGAATAGACAAACCAGGGGTGAGCAAGTTCCTTTCTACTGCAGCCACAGCCGCGACACACATAAAAAACATCAATAATAACTCATAAACTTGCAATATGATTTAGGAAAATCGCAACATTTTACTCACCAAAAATTCGGATTATTTGTAAACAAAATCCATCCTCCTCTTTTTCCTCAAAAACAGTTCAATTACTCTGTCCAACGGATTATCCGTGCACTTCAGTTCCATCAAAAAAGTCCCTTTCTTTCGCCATCGAAGCTAATGCTGAAAGTCAAACCTGCTGTTTCGTATTTCTGGCATAAGTTTTAATTCGCTTTAGGGCTGAAAATGTCCGTTTGACAGAAGCATTGTACACGGGAATGGTCACCGCCAAATATACCAATGTGAACAGCCGCCTCATGCTCTAATTCAGATTTTTCTGATGAAGGAAGTCAAGGAGATCAGTGGGAGATTTTCCTGCCAAATCATCCATGGCATACATTACAGTCAGTTCTGTTTTTAGCAGAGACAGATCAAAAACTGCTCCGTGGCTCTTGTGGAGAAGACTGCATGCGTGAAATTTTTCTTGTATTCCCGAAACTTCTGGGGCTTGAGGAGCGTGACAAACATCAGGTTTCCGTGGTCTTGAAATCTGGTTTGTGTCTGGCAAATAATATTGTCCAGAATCCTGCCATGGAGTTGGCTGTAGTGCGTGCGAGGACGCTCGGAGCGCTTGCGGTGCATTTAGTGGCCTCGTAGAGTTCCTCATATCGGCTTCTCTCCAATCAATGGGTCTGAATACGGTGACATTGCCGTACGCCTGCTAGAGGGCCCTACTGACACCAACTCAAAATTTGATTAGTTGAAGCAACAGGTTAATCGACATTTATTCTGTGTTAGAGTGCCTGCACAACAGATTGTTAAGGCCTGTCTGCCTGGCAACAAATGATGGTTAAAATGTGATTGGTTAAATGCTTTAATACGAAGCTACATGCCTGGAAGCAGCACAACCATCAGAAAAGCTATGAAAGGAAGCAGACAGACTATTTGGAATTATTTAAAAAGTATTCATGAACAAAATATAATTAATATCAGTTTGTGATTCAGATGTTTTTACTTATGAATATGCTAAGCACAGCACAGGACGAATATTTACCTTATATGGGCAGGCACTCAATTACGTGGGAGGCGTGATGATGCGACACGCAACTGTGCCTCCCACAGCCATCGAGCTGCAGTTTATTACAGTATATGGTCGAAAATAGGTTCCAGTTATGACCTTTACACATAGAATTTCAAAAATGAAACCTGTCCAACTCTTGTAAGTAAGCTGTAAGGAATGAGACTGCCAAATTTCAGCCTTCTACCTACACAGGAAGTTGGAGAATTAGTGATGAGTGAGTCAGTCAGTCAGTCAGTCAGTCAGTGAGGGCTTTGCCTTTTATTAGTATAGATTCCCCACTCAGATACAATGGGTTAAAATACTGGTGCACTGAGAGTAGCTAAGCAGCTATAGTATTTGGAATTGTTTGGCCATTCCATACACCATTATATTGTTACAGGTTGATTACAATCAAATGCTTTAAACTAAAAAACAATATGCGGTTAATTTCTGTGTATTTGATAAACCCGCATCAGGGATGTGAATCAAATAAATAAAGGGAAACCACACAGGAACAGTAGCAGTGTTTTGATGCTTGGTGCTGCCAGTTTGCAAAACTGAGCGAAGAACTTGCATACCCCAGGGATTGAGCTGGCGTAAGAATGTGCGTGGCTTTACGTCAAGTTTAGTTTTTATACATTACGATGGAAATGACGTACGCAACATTTTTGTGTGTACGCACCATTTGTACATGATGCCCCAGGTGATTGCCTACTCAGACAATGGCGCCTTACACCATTCCCAGCCCCCCAAAGCACAGAGGAGAGATGCGATAATGCTGGGTATAATCTTGCACCTTTAATTGCAGAGAGCAACCAGATACTCGGGTGCAGATGACAGGGTCTTAACGTGTCAGAAAGGAGCTGCTGCACCGGCCAATGAAGTTCTGCAGCATCGTGGTTGCATATGTTTGACTTTGATTAACATGTGCCATATATGAATGTCTCAGGGTGGAATTGGAGGCACATTTACATACTCATATTTACTACTTAATTGTGATATATCTATATAAATAAAAATGTAAATGTTCATTTGTTCTAAATAAATTACATCACTGAAAGTTTTTCACCGATTGCTTTGAAATTTTGACACGTTGCATTCGAATACGCGTGTGTTTTTATATACCTACTATTATATACAGTAGATGTCACACCTGTGACAGGTAAAAACATGCTTTTTTGAAAAACAGTGCCATCTATTGGACGTAAAAGTAACACTGTAACTCCGTTAAATCGATCAAATACATTTGTAAGTACGTGAATAAAGGCAGCGACATGGCAGTTTTTGGCATGCAACCAGAAAGAAGTGATAGGAATGCGGTCATACATATCGATGAAATTGCACAGTAACAGGCTGGAAGATACATAAGCAGCAATGAGGCCGTATGGCGAATTCTTTCATTTCCCATACATGAACGAAGTCCAGCTGTTGTTCACTTAGCAGTACATCTAGAAAATGGACGTGTTTATTTCACAGCTGCAAATGTGCAACAAAGCCCTGAATCCACCGGCTACAACGTTAACTGCTTTTCTCATGTTATGTCAAAATGATGCGTTTGCGGAAACACTGCTGTATTCAGAAGTGCCTACGTATTACACATGGAATGCCAGTACAAAATTATTTGAACGATGCAAACAAGGAGAGCGAGTCGACAGACAACCTGGCATATTCAAACAAACTACGATAGGCAGACTGTACACCGTGCATCCCATTTAAGATGAATGCTTCTTTCTTCGCATGCTGTTGGTACATGTGCCCGGTTCAATGTCTTTCCAGCATTTGAGAATTGTCAACGGCGTTACACATGCCATTTTCCGCAGTACATGTCAAGCTCTGAATTTATTGGAGAATGACCGACACTGGGATGTATGCATTGATGATGCATGCAACACGTCACATCCAAATCAAATTTGTGCATTGTTTGCAATCATATTGATCACCTGCTCTCCTTCATCTCCAACATAGTTATGGGAGAAATATTAATCGCACATAGCTGAAGATATTTTCCGTCGAATACGCAAGGAAAATTCAAATATGAACATGGATTTCACAGCAGAAATCTACAACGAAGCGTTGATAATGAATGAAGATTTGTGCTTAAAAATCTCGAACAAAGTTCTCAATCAATTGGGAATGCCATCACCGAATCGATCTGCTGCTGCTTCGTTCGATGTAGAATTGCATCGTAAACAAAATTACAACACGGGTAATCTTTTGTCGTATGTGCATTCAAATATTCCTAAGCTTACGCTTGAGCAAACAGGCATTTACGATCAAATAATGCAAACTGTCAATAACGGGGTGGAGAAATCACCTTCTTTGATGTGCCAGGAGAAACTGATAAAACGTTCCTAATTAGATTGATTCTGGCAGCAATTCGATCCCAAAATGACATAGTCCCAGACTGAGCCACAGCAACGCGTGGCCGGGTACAGCTAGTATATATATATATATATATATATATATATATATATATATATATATATATATATATATATACTATATATAGTGACAGATAGGGGGTGCTATCGCTTCCTTGAACCCTTGGCCATGATGTTAGACACCAGGTAAAAGTCCACAAGTTGACTTTATTTGTCTTCCACAGTGCACAAAACACCCTCTCCTCCACTATACTCATAATTCACAATAATAAACACAATAAATCAATCCACCACTCCCAGACACGTTGCCACCCTTCCACCAAGCTCAGCTCGCCGTCTGGGAGCTCCCACAGTCCTTTTATACAGCCTGACCCGGAAGTGTTCCAAATCCTCAGTCCATGTGATTCTTTATCACTTCCGGGTCAGGTACAAGTCCTTTTCTTCACCCCGGAAGCACGTCACTTCTGTTGTCGCTCTTCCTATGACGCACTTCCAGGTTATAGGGCACAAATGATTCTTCGGTCCTCCCTGCAGTTCCCTCTTGCAGACCCTGTGGTATTCAGCAGGGTCGTGTATAAAAACTACATAGTCCATGATTCCCTACTGGTCTTCGGGGCACCTCCATGCTGCAGGGAGGGCTCCATCTGGCAGCCTGGTGGTATTGGCCACATATATATATACTAATAAAAGGCAAAGCCCTCACTCACTCACTCACTCACTCACTCACTCACTCACTGACTCATCACTAATTCTCCAACTTCCCGTGTGGGTGGAAGGCTGAAATTTGGCAGGTTCATTCCTTACAGCTTCCTTACAAAAGTTGGGCAGGTTTTATATCGAAATTCTACGCGTAATGGTCATAACTGGAAGCTGATTTCTCCATTTACTGTAATGGAGATGAGCTTGAACGCCGTGGGGGCGGAGTTTCGTGTGACATCATCACGCCTCCCACGTAATCACACAGTACATAGAAAACCAGGAAGACCTCCAAAAAGTGCTGAAGAAAACATGCATTATATAATTGAGAAGGCAGCGAAACAATAAGAAGCGAAGCGAAAGTGACATATACAACCATATTCATGAGTTCTGCTACTGAAACAAAGCACGATGTAAACCTACACTTTAAATTAAGTTCATAGACAGGCTGCGCTGGCGTTTGTAATTTAGTGCCTGCCCATATAAGGCCGTCCGTCAGCGGCAATCCAATAGCAAACTCCCACTAAATATTCACGGGTGAAGGACTGTGCTTATGCAGAGGAAGATGAGATGGTCAGGGTGGTGTTTGGCACAAACTCAGCGAAACTGAAAGTTTTAAGTGCCAGGACTAAGGTAACATTAAATACAGCCATGGACATAGCACGAGATGGCACCAGCACAGCTGGGAACCTTCGATGCATGTACACCGAGTGGCTCACGGAACTGACGCAGTGCACAGATAAAAGCAACAGTTCCAAAAGCGCTGAACAAAACCGAATTACACAATTGAAAAGGCAGCAAAAATATGAAGCGCCTGATACATACAAGCATATTCATAAATCCAGCTACTGCGGAAACAAAGCACACGGTGGAAAAAGTCAATGTCCCGCTAAAGGAAGACAGTGTAAAAAACCCGTGCATGCAGTGTGTCAGGTCTCAGATAAAGAAGAAGACGAGCTGTTTATTGATGCAGTAAGAAACGAATCGATGAATGAAACCTGTCATCTTTACAACGATTGACAAACACGGAATGTAACTTGAACACAACACATCCTACAAATACGAACCTGATTGAAAGAAATAATGATAATCAAATCCTTGATGACAGCAACACTCAGTAACACTCACAAAACAAATACTGTATATTGACAGTCATGTTACGCTATTTTTAAAATGTTCCCTTTTCTTTTCTAGCTTTTTAACACACTACTTTTCGCTGATACGCGGGTATATATATATGTATATATATATCCCGATCTACATACTCGAATAATGGATACTTTATTCGCCATCAATGATTGTTTTGGTAAAGCCATACTCAGTGTATTCATTAGATGAACGGTAAAAAAGTAAGAGCGAGGGGAGGATGACTTATTGAGGCATGCAGGCTGTAGTGCGCGTCAACTCTATCTGAATTGCGATCACATTTGAAAAATATATCTTTTCAAGTTCTATTTAGTCCATATGTGTCAAACTCAAGGGCGGGCCACATCCGCCCGCATGTAATTATATCCGCCCGAGATCATTTTATATACTGTATTATTGTTATTAATGGCCCGGTATATGAAGCGCTGGTAACACAATAAACTACAGATCCCATAATGCAGCGCTTCAGCTGCCTTGCGAACACTTACGCGTTAATCAAGTCTAGCTTATGATGCTGCAAGTTATTGCGAAGCTAGCTCACACGATGCTGAAGAGAAAAGTTGATTCTGAAAATAGAGCCTTTAAAAACCGATGGGAGGCTGAGTATATGTTTACTGAACCCGTGTGTCTCATTTGTGGAGCTAATGTGGCTGTAATTACAGAATTTAATCTAAGACGGCACTATGAGACAAAACATCAGGGTAACCTGAAAGACCTGAATGCAATGCAGAAGATACAGAAAGCAGAAGAATTAAATAAGAATCTGACACTTCAGCGGACTTTTTTACCCGTGCACAATCACAAAGTGATTTCAAGTGAAGCTGCTTTTATGGGAGACACAAATGCAACTTGCCCCACTTTCCCTGTTGCCAAGTAATGTTAAACCAAGTCGTCACTACGGTGTTCCCAAATACGCACTTTGCTGATAAACTGAGCACACTGAGTTTGCACGGCGCTTTGGTGACTTTGAAGAACAAAAAAAGTCCGTCTACATGCGGCTCGAACCTTGTGCATGTTTGGTAGCACATATCTGTGTGAGAAGCTCTTCTCAGTGATAAAGACTAACAAAACAGCACACAGGAGTCGCCTCACTGATGAGCACCTGCAATCCATCCTGAGAATCTCCACAACACAGAACCTCACACCAAACAGAAACGAACCTGTGGCCAAAAAAGATGCCAGGCGTCCAGCTCTAAAATGACATATGAGCAAAGACAACTGAATGATTTGATTTGTTATTGCTGAAAGGAACACATTTTATTTATATTTCCAGGTTTTGTTATGCAGCATGTTCATATTTGAATTTGTATAATTTTGACAGGATATATTTTTATGGAGAGCAAAATCTTTTGGGATATTTAAAATCTAAGTTTATTTTTATATAAAATTACATAAGAGTAAAGAAATTTGAATGTTTGTTCTTTTAACGTTTACTTTATTTCTAACTTGTATAATTTAGACAGGATATATTTTTATGGAGAGCAAAATATTATAAGTTGTTTAAGGTTTGAGTTGATTTATTCAGGAATAATATTCCTGTCTGTTTTACCATTCCTACCAAAGATATTTCTGTCGACTAAATAAAAATTCCTTCTATTTAAAATTTAAATAGAACTTGAACAAATACGATAGTTCATAATATCCATGCAGACTTGCACGTAAGAGCGGGAGTTATCCGTTTTAACAAGCAGCATATTGCACTGATATGAAATAGCTGTGTGTGTATATATGTAGATATGTATGTATATGTATATATATGTTTATATATGTGTGTGTGTATGTATGTATGTGTGTATGTATATGTATATATGTAGATATATATATATGTGTGTGTGTGTATATATGTGTATATGTATAGATATGTATATATATGTTTATGTGTGTGTGCAAATATATATATATATTTATATATACAGTATATATATATATATATATATATATATGACAGCAACACTCATCACTCACAACAGTGACAAAACAATTACATTGACAATCATGTTACGTTATTTTCAAAATGTTTCCTTTTCTTTTCATTGCTTCTTTAACACACTACTTCTCCAAAGCTGGTATTTTGCTAGTACATAGTATATATATATATATATATATATATATACTAATAAAATATCTATACTAATAAAAGGCAAAGCCCTCACTGACTGACTGACTGACTGACTGACTCATCACTAATTCTCCAACTACCCGTGTAGGTAGAAGGCTGAAATTTGGCAGGCTTATTCCTTACAGGTTATACTTATTTCAGTGGTATGACGCCACTGTCGGCCGCCATACTGAACTCTACAATGTTACTAATTCTCCAACTTCCCGTGTAGGTAGAAGGCTGACCCCATCTTCACGAAATTTGGTAGGTGGCTTCCCTGCGCAGGTTCATTGCTTACAGCTTACTTACAACAGTTAAGCAGGTTTCATTTCGAAATTCTACACATAACGTTCATAACGGTCGACAACGTCCGCCATGTTGAGCTTTCTTATTTATGGCCCCATCTTCACGAAATTTGGTTGGCGGCTTCCCTACGCTAACCGAAACCAATGTACGTACTTATTTCGGTGGTATGACGCCACTGTCGGCCACCATATTGAACTTTCCAACGTCACTAATTCTCCACCTTCCCGTATAGGTAGAATGCTGAAATTTGGCAGGCTCATTCCTTACAGCTTACTTACAAAAGTTAAGCAGGTTTCATTTTGAAATTCTACGTGTAACGGTCATAACGGTCGACAACGTCCGCCATGTTCAACTTTCTTATTTGTGGCCCCATCTTCACGAAATTTGGTTGGCGGCTTCCCTGCGCTAACTGAAACCAATGTACGTAATTATTTTGGTGGTATGTTGCCACTGTCAGCCACCATATTGAACTTTCCAATGCTCTTTGTTACTTATGGGCCCATCTTCAAGAAATTTGGTACGCGGGTTCCCAACGCTAACTGAATCCTACTTACGTACATATATACGTCCATAGCCTGCAGCTCGGTCACTGTGTAAGGCGCCGTTGGGTCCCCCATCCCAATGCCTCCTACGTTGTTGGCTACCTGCCTATATAAGGCCGTCTGTCGTACCGGTCTCTACATTCCCTTCGCCACGGGATTTACGTCTCCCTGCTGATAACTGACCCTTTTTATTTAATCCATGGCTTCTCCGCTGTTTTATTGTTCGTTTATTACAATATATATATATTGTGTTTATTACAATATATTATTGTGTAGGTATGTTAGACTTACTTTACCTTGTTCAGGTACCCATTTCCTTTATCGTTCCAACTGTACCCCCATTAACATGTTTATTGAGGTGATCACCATCAATCAAAGAACTGTCACTTACCGAGTGGTTTCCATGCCTGGAGATGGCACCTACCTTTTCCATTCTCTTTGTTACATATTGCACGGCCATATCAGGCACACTCTTGATATCCGGAGGAACATTGTGTCTTATGTATTGAATGACTGGAACAGGTTGAAGGTGTGGACTGATGACGATACAGGAGATAATTATACTACACAGGAGCACTAGAAGAGTGAAATGCTTAAGCCCTTCGCCTATGGTTCTGCATGTGAGTTGATGGCTGCCGCTGAATTGTTCGGTTATCGCTTGCAAGTGTACCGAAATGGTCAAATATTTTACACCTATCGACAACCGCCAATGCCTCTTAAACATCTTAGATTCACAGGTGACGATTTCAGTAGTGGAAACTTTGATGTTTATGAATGTTTAAACTCTCAAAAGCTGGATGCGAAGGTATCGATGAAACCGGTTGTATGCTTTCAATGCTTGACAGATGCTGAATGTCACTTCAACACAAGTCCTGCAAATACTATCGGAATTAAAACAAACCATGAAACTCAAACCGATTATGACAGCAGCAATCCAAGCTGTGAGATTTGAGACAAGATTACTTTTCACATGGCCAACTGTACCTTGGTCATATTACAACTGGAGGGCCGAACTGACTATGTGGTATACAAAGAGACCCTTAACAAATAATTATTGGTATAATTTCCCTAAGTTTAAAAAGGTTTGAATTTCTTCTTAATAAAAATTTTAAGGTATTTTGCTAGTATATATATATATATGTATATATATATATATATATATATATATATATATATATATATATATATATATATATATATATATATATATATATATACACGGCAAATTGTGCAGAAATATGCATATGCTAGATTTTATACATTTTTGGCATACCCATTTTCGTTTTGTTGTGGCATGCATATATTTTCACACTCGAATACATGCAAAGTTTTATAAATTAGGTCCTAGGTCTCCAAAGCAATTCTTCTTAATTTTCCCTCTTTGACCATATGCCTTTAAGTAACTACTGCCTTTCTGTGCATGCCTTCACTATTTCAGAGAAGTGTAAGCATTTATCTCTGACATATGCCATCCTGGGATGTGCCCTCATTTCTTATCAACATTAAAAGCACCCCATAAAGTTCAATTTTAGTTCTGTCTGTGAAATCTAATTAAGTAATAACTCAGATCAGTATTTTGTTTTTTAATATATTCCGATGGAAATGTAGTCACAGTCCTTTTGTAATCACTTTTTTTAAAACTGTTCAGGAGATCACTGTATTAAAAAGAAATACATATTAAATAAGAAAGTCAATCTGATTATGTTTCACACAGATGTCTTTTAAATCTTAAAAATAAAGATTTAATGGGAACAAATATTAATGGGAACAAGTTGAGATATTAATGCTGTTTTATATACAGCTGACACTTTTTCCAAGGTGACCTATCAAGGTCAATTCAGTCAGGCAAGGTGGCTTACTCAACATCACACACTGAAACACTAGCAGACAATGAACTAGCATCCTTATGGTTTAAAGCCCAGCACAATACTAACTTGTAATATAAACCAAACCAGAGTTAAGTTGTTGTAGTAAACTACTGATTTCATACCCCACAATGAAGATAAGCAATTAAACTTTTTCTGACTACAGAATATACTCTTTTATAACAGCAGGCTAAAATGTTTCGTTTTCTGAACCAAGAATAGCTCATAGATCATAGGTTTGATTGGCCTGAGTTCTGAGAGTAATTATCATGTTACATTGGTCAAGAAGCAGGACAACCTTTCAATACATACATAGCAAAATTGAATTCAGGGCTGATCTTTTCTGGGTACCATACAAAACTTTCTTGTTAAAACTGTAATAAAGTGAAGACTAATAACTTATAGTAAAACACGTAAATAGAAACTCCATCTTCATTTCTCTATCTGTATGCAGCAGTATTAAATTAAGCCCCTAACAAAGTTTCACATTAAGTGCAAATGTCATCTTTCTCCAGTCTTAAGCATTATTTTCAATGTTCCTGAGAAAATGATTTATGAGGCTTCAATTTCCTGAAGGACATTAACTTGCTTATAATTAATAGGAATAAGCCATCTCATGTCACACCCATCCTACCTCCTTTGGGGTTTAAAGGGATCCCCTTTAATTTGTGAACCTTACCCATCTAGCTTCAAGCATTAAATTAACTGTAAGCCTTGAATCTCTTTGAAAAATGTAAATTTTATACATTGTATTATTTAGATCAACAGTTGCATGTCAACATACTTTCAGTACTGGAGTAGCCAAATAGTGAAATTGCACTGTAACCTAGCAAAATCCAGGTAGGCACATTAAATTCTGCAATACCCCGTTAGTGATGGAAAGAAATATTTTGTCACTGTTATCTGCTGTTTATGGAACCTGCTATAACATCCTTTAACACCAACAGAGTGTGCAACATAAAATAGTAAGCATTTCTTAACATATTACTCCTATCACATGTCTAATATTATCATTGCAAAACTAAATTTATAATTTAAGTTATGATGAAACAAACTACTAGTTTTAATATTAATGTGGTAGGACTAGATCACTGTCCTTCTTCTGAGTTATTCCAGGCAGGCACACAGCTTTTATTTAATTTACCATTGCTAGCTGTAAAGGAATTTTGCTCTATTAATTTGATGTAATAGTTCAATAAATTGCGTTTGTGCTCGGTTACTAAGTTTATCTACTTTCAAAACAGTTTAGATTATCTCAAACAAATGCTGCATTTTTTGGGAATTATCCCCACTATTCATAGAAACCGAGAGGTGATAACAATGTGGCTCCTATCTCTCCCAAATAGGTTTGCACCCTACTGTCTTCACATTGACCCAAAAATTTAAAACTTGAATAGCTCCTGCTAAATGAATATATGTACGAGGTGTGGTCCAAAAGTTCCCAGAATGCATTTATTTAAAAACATACACACCAAATAACAATTAATGGTGAACAGTTCATTCAAAATAGTCACCTGCTGAGTTATACACCAATCCCAGTAAGATTTCAACCTTTCAAAGCACCTCTGGAAGTCGTTTTTTGTCAGTGTGTTCAAGACGTTGGTTGTTACCGCCACTGTTCTATCTATGTCCCTTGAACCTCATCTTCATCTTAGGAAATAAAAAAAATCAGACGGCACTAAATCAGGGGAGTATGGAGGGTGGGGAATGGCAGTAAACTTTGTAGAAGCCAAAAATTCACGCACAGTCAGAGCTGTGTGAGGTGGTACATTGTTGTGATGCAAAAGAAATGACTTGTCTGCCCACATCTGAGGACGTGTTCGGCAAATTCGATTTCGCAAACGCCTTAGAACATTCCTGTAGAATGCTCCATTCACCATCTATCCTTGAGGCACAAATTACTTGTGGATACACCCTTCACATCAAAGAATCAAATGAGCATTGACTTGGTGTTGCGGTGAACTTGTCAGGCTTTTTTGGGTCTTTCAAATCACTAATTTTCACTAACAACCCTTCAAAGACACAACCGAAATTTAAACGAGAACTGCGACTTGAAAAACAACTGCGCTGATGTTATAACATGTGATAACAGCTCTCAAGGACAACTTGAACTGCTATCTAGCGCCGATTGATATAACCAAACCCTTCTGGCTGCAGAATAAATGCATTCTGGGAACTTTTGGATCACACCTCATAAAATATGAATATTAATTTAAGTATTTCTTTCATGTTTTACATCTGACCTTTCTAATTCTGACATTGTTTATTGTATAACAATGAACTCCTCATTCTTCTCTAACCATTTTATGCTACAAAAGAATACCTCATCAGCTCTTTGTAGAGAAAATGAATTCTTTTGTTGATGACATAGCCTCTTGCTTTACATATTTACTTTTACTCATTCAGGTGGTTCCTTTGCAATAATGGCTGTACTTTAAGTTCATGTAGTTTCCACAGAAGTCACAGATCTCTCCAGTCTTCACACATATATTTAGGATCTTACATAATTCACAAACATACAAGGTGAATTTTGCTTAGGTAAACTAAGTTCTACACATTTGATATAAAATTTGGTTGTAAAACCTTTCCTCACTATGCTACTCCAACACCTTCCTTTCTTCTGAATTCAAAAAAGTGTCAAATTTCATCACTTACATTTGTGGCACAGTGTTCTTGCACAGTATTTGTTTGACTTCCATATTATGAAAGTTAATATTGGCAGTAAGTAACAAGTTCTAATGATAGCTTTTCACAATGGACTATCCAAGGAATTTGAAGACAAATTAGCTTACATTAATTTGGACTGCGACTTAGTAGAATGATTAATTTAGCAATAAGGCCGGATGGTTGAGTTTAAGAGGGAAAAAACAAGTGTTGAAAACAGAAACCTAGCCAGCCACTTCTCAGGGAAAACAGCACACGCTGGTCCCTGAGTGTATACTTTAGCCAGTAAATACCTTACTCGGCAGAATAATGAATGTGGTAGTGACACTCAGTGTATTGATGTGGTGAATCATTCTATGAACTGAACCTCTTTTACTATTCCTTTAGAAATACAATACAATATATTTTTTGTGAAGTGCCGCAATGGCCTTTAACAGGCCCTGCCTCTTGACAGCCTCCCAGCCTTGACTCTCTAAGAAGACAAGAAAAAAACTCCAAAAAAAAACCCTTGAAGGGAAAAAATAGAAGAAACCTTGGGAAAGGCAGTTCAAAGAGAGACCCCTTTTCAGGTAGGCTAGGCCTGCAGTGGGTGTCAAAATGAAGGGGGTCAATACAATATAGTACAATACACAGATCAGAACAGATCCTAAATACAGTATAAAAATAAACATTTTAGAAGTACAGAGTAGAATTTAACATTAGATGATATCACATAATATGATTTGAATTTGTTTAGAGTCCTGGAGACCTCATCCATCAAGCTGCCTCCTCCATTTGGCCATTCCACAGCTGAAATAGCGCTATTCCGATGATTGAACCCCTCTTTCCCAGATGATAGAACCCCTCTTTCCCACGATTTCTGCAATCCTCTATCAGGGATGACTTTACCTTAGGTAGGCAAAACAACTTGGCAGGTGGGCCGTGGCACCAAGTGCCACATCTGAGTACAGAGAAGAGAAACAGAATAGGTGAGGGTTAGTATCCAATTATAACTATCATGTTACTTATTTTTAAGTGCTAATGACTAACAACAGAGATGCAGTCTGTACAGTTAATCAGCAGCTCTAGTCAGGATATGCTAAACTGAAGTAGTGAGTCTTCAGCCAGAATTTAAAAGCTGAGACCGATGAGGCATCTCTTATAGTAGCAGGCAGACCATTCAACAGTTTAGGGGCCCTGTAACTAAAAGCTCGACCTCCCACTGTTATTTTATTAATCCTTGGAATCATAAGCAGACTGGCATCTTGAGATCTTAATGTGCGCTCTGGTTTATAACTCATGATAAGTTCACACAAGTAAGCCGGACCTTGGCCATTTAATGCTTTTATGTTAAACGGAGTATTTTGAAATCTGCCCTAAACTTAACCGGGAGCCAGTGTAAGGATTTAAGAACTGGAGTTATGTGTTTGTATTTTCTTTTTTTTGTAATAATTCTTGCAGCAGCATTTTGGATTAACTGGAGGCTGTATAAAGAACAGTTTGAACATCCAGTGAACACTATTGCAGTAGTCAATCCAACTAGAAATAAATGCATGAATTAATTTCACAGAATCCTGTCTATTTAGAAAGTGCCTTAATTTCCCAACATTTTTAAGATGGAAGAAACATGATATGGACAACTTTGTAATATGTGCTTTTAAATGATATGCTAGAGTCAAAGATAATTCCTAGATTGCGGGCTGATTCAGTAAAATTAATGGTGATTCCAACTGAGTTAAATGATGACAAAATGTTGTGATCAGCGTCATTTTCTCCAACAATTAACATTTCTGTTTTATCTGTGTTTAAAGACAAGTAGTTCTCATCTATCCACTCCTTTAATTCACTAACACAACTAATTAAAGACAACATCGGAGAAACTTCATTTGATCTAAATGAAAGGTATAACTGGGTGTCATCTGCATACGAGTGAAAATTAACATTATGTTTCCTAATGATAGATCCCAGTGGAAACATGTAAATTGAGAATAGTAAAGGTCCCAGTACTGGGCCCTGCGGGACGCCATATCTCACTTCTGTGTATAATGATGGAGTCCTGTCAGCACATTTCTGTACATATTGAAATCGATTTGATAAATAAGAACCAAGCGAGCACAGTGCCTGTAAGCCCAACATCATTTTCTAGCCTATGCAGTAAAATAGAATTGTCAATGGTGTCAAATGCTGCACTTAAAAAAACCTAATTACAGTGGAGTTTCCTTCATCAGAAAATATCAGAATGTCATTTACAACCTGCGTTGGTGCGTTTCTGTACTATGACCAGTGCGGAAACCAGACTGGAATTTCTCAAATAAATTGTAATGCGTAAGGTGTGACTGAAGCTGATTGGCAACTACTTTTTCTAGTATTTTAGAGAGAAAGGTAAATTTGAAATAGGCCTATAATTATTTAGTATGTGTGGGTCTAGGTCTGACTTTTTAAGTAATGGTTTAATGACTGACACTTTTAGTGCATCAGGTACTGTGCCATGCAATAATGAACTATTGATAATGGTTAGAATAGGCTCTGCAAGAACATCCATTGCACATTTTACTAGTTTTGTTGGCACTGGATCTAGGGAACAAGTGGTGGGCTTCATTTTATAAATTAAAGTTAAGACTTCCTGCTCAGTTACAGGATTAAAATTACTAAAGTGCTGAATGCAATGTGAGACAGGGTCTGCTAAGCTAGTATTTGGTTTGTACTGTGATGCTGAGATCTGGGATCTTATATTTTTAATTTTCTCATTGAAGAAGTTCATAAAGTCTGTACTGCTAATATCTGTTGGTATTTTGCACTGTAGATCTGAATTTCCATTTGTTAATTTAGCCACTGTTCTAAACAGTACCCGAGGATTTTTATTATTGCTATCTATTATTGTAGAATAGTATTCTGAGCGAGCTTTAAGGAGAGCTTTTTTATATTTTTTAACACTCTCTGTCTATACAATTAAGGCAGTGTCACATTTTAGCAAATACTGTTCTTTGGTTCCTTTTTTGTAATTAGCCTTTCAATATAATTATTTGCTGTTTTTTTTAGCTGTCATTCAGGGGCTCTCAACCTTTTTGTAGGCATACACAAATTTAAATATTTTGTCTCATAATTTTTATTTTTTGGCCTTAAATTGTAAGGTTCTGAGGTAAAACTGATATTTCTTTATCTCCCTCTCCCTAAAAAATCATATTTGGGGTTGCTTTAACAATTTCAGGATTAAGTATTCTGTTTAATCAGTCCCTCAAAATGCACATCTCTGAAAGTGTACACTTCCATTAATGCATTGCATGTTGATCTGAACTAAATAAACTGGTTATAAAATGGATGAGTGGCTGGATGCACAACTATAGCCAAGTTCATTACAATTAGAGGCCATTGAAAGAACTTTGTCCCAAGGGAGGCAATAAATACATAAATAAATACATGACACTTTAGTTTAGGTACTGCAAAAATGCAACCATCACTCATTTATTCTTATGTAACAAAATATAAACAAAGGCTTCTTTTGTTGTTAATGACACAAAGCATCAGTAAATTAGTTATTTATCTGTGCATTATCTACCAAAAAAATATCTTCACTTAGGAACGGTCAGAGGTTGCTTAAGTGAGACATATTTCTCTTGAAATTGCATGCTTTAGTATAAGACCTGTGAATCCTTAAAATTCATAAGTAATTTTACAAGCATATAAAATACCTCACGCCATAGAAAAGAAGAACCTATTTTCTGATGCTTTTAAAGGGCAATTAAGACCAGTCCCATAACAGTGCCTGCCTTTTTAATTAGTTTATTAATTCTTTGGGCCTCAATGTTTTGTAACATTTACTTTAATTAAAGGTTACTAATGTACCTTTGTTTTATTGATTCTTGTTGTATCATGTACTTAATTCTGCAGTTTTCTCTATGTCTCAGTTTCCTCTACTTGTTTATTACTTACCTTTGATACACAGGTGGCGACTCACTGTTCCCAGTCTAAGAATAACTGAAGCTCAACAATCAGTATCTCATGACTGCCATAGAGAGAAGAAAACATTCACATAAGATAGTGTCTTGCATGACTGTTGGCATCAAAAATAATTAGTGACATATGTTTTTCCATAGCTATTGTTGCACATACGCGCCTAAGGATCACCTTCCAGGCTCAGAAAAGGTATGCAATAACCTATCATTACAGCAAGGATCCCCTAAGCTAACTGCATCTTCTCTTTTCAACAACAACAACAACAACATTTATTTATATAGCACATTTTCATACAAACAGTAGCTCAAAGTGCTTTACATATTAAAGAATAGAAAAATGAAAGACATAATTATAAAAAATAAATCAACATTAACATCGAATAAGAGTAAGGTTCAATGGCCAGGGGACAGAAAAACAAAAACTCCAGACGGCTGGAGAAAAAATAAAATCTGTAGGGATTCCAGACCATGATACCGCCCAGTCCCCTCTGGGCATTCTACCTAACATAAATGAAACAGTCCTCTTTGGCTTTAGGATTCTCACGGAAGGGCTTGATGATGATGATGGTCACGTAGACTTCTTCCTTTTAATCCGTCCATCATTGTTGGAGCATCATGAAGCTTTGAGTAGGTGGAGGTGGCGCAGGCCACCACCACAAAGAAACCGGAAAAAGAAACAGAAAGAGAGTAGGGGTCAGTACCGATTTTAGAGCCACCATGAATAGTTGTTATGATGAATTGAACATACAGAGTATCAGGATTAAGTTAAATTACGATTAAAATGAAGTTATAAAAAGGCCATGTTAAAGTAATGTGTTTTCAGCAGTGTTTTAAAGTGCTCTACTGTATCAGCCTGGCGAATTCCTATTGGCAGGCTATTCCAGATTTTAGGTGCATAACAGCAGAAGGCCGCCTCACCACTTCTTTTAAGTTTTGTTCTTGGAATTCTAAGGAGACACTCATTTGAGGATCTGAGGTTACGATTTGGAATATAAGGTGTCAGACATTCCGATATATAAGATGGGGCGAGATTATTTAAGGCTTTATAAACCATAAGCAGAATTTTAAAGTCAATCCTGAATGACACAGGTAACCAGTGTAGTGACATCAAAACTGGAGTAATATGTTCTGATTTTCTTTTCCTAGTTAGGATTCTAGCAGCTGCATTCTGCACTAGTTGCAAACGATTTATATCTTTTCTCTTGTCTAGCTCAGTAAAACAGCCCAACTCAGCCTCACCCCCCCCCGCAAGTAAGCCACATCCCTTAAGGTTGGGACATTATAAAGCTGAGGGCTCATAAAGATCAAGTCTCATTTGACGGAACTTTGTTCCACATGCATGAGCTTCCTGATGCAGACCCGCCTAAAAGAGTTGATTGTTTGAGGGTGAAAGGGGAGATATTACACCTGTTTTCACTTGTGCCACTGTACGCTTATTTCTGTTCTATTTTTCGGACGATTGCACTAAATGGGGTAACCTAGTTGGTGTCCCAAAATATTTTTTTCTCCGGGTTCTTACTTTTTTTCTAAGGTCTTTTCCTTAACTGGTATCAAATCAGTTTTGTTAACTGATTAATGTTAAACAAATGTCTGGAAAACTCCCACTGTTTGTGGATGCCAATCTAGCCATCATTTCAGCACAGTCCTTAATAAACCAGGTGCCATAAGTGCTATCTGTAAGGGTTGTACTAAAAGTCAATAAGCATGATAACTGTACAATTTGATAAATATGTAAATCACAACATTTTAATTACATCTATGTCATTTTGTTTACTTTTCAGGACAATTCATGCACTGACAGATGCATATTTATAAGTTTTAGAAGGTGGAGGATTTCCTTGTGGTAGAGCTCCTCTCTCCATTCCAGTATAAATTACATCAGTCTCCTGAACCACTTTTTATTTACACTATTGGCCACTATTCTCTCAAATGAGCGCAATTTTTTTTTGCTTCCGTCCATGGACACAATTCTCAGCTGACCACTACTGGAATGAACAGGCAGTATTACTGTCTTCAAAGTATTTTACCTATTATCTCACAGTATTACAGACCTTGCAAAAGTCTTCATTTACACATTGAAGTCATTTCTGAACGTGAGCTGTACTGATTTCCTTACTCATCATCTTCTTCTTTCGGCTGCTGCCGTTAGGAAATGTAATTAACACACAAAATGATGTTGTCAGCCATATTATTGCAATGCACTAGGATCATTTAACTTAAGCAGGTAATGTCATGTGTTTGAAGACTGATGGAATTGCTAGTTTTGCTAAAATTGTTCATTTTAACACCATATACTCATTACTTTTGGTTCACACCTTGCATGTTCAAACTATGATGAATCCTCGTTTGAGCGCTTCATTTTGGGACATTTTTTTGCCTTGTCATTTAACACTTTGGTGATGATGTCACTGTAGTCCCATTGTTGTTGATAGTTTATCAAAAGGTTTTCTGGTGGCTATGGCTATGTTGTTTATCTGTATGCAATGTAGATTTCATGTGGTGCACTATATCTAAAGGCTCCATTGATCAAAGATGGCAGCACCCAGTTAGGATCACTCAAAAAATTTCTAACCTCAAAGATTAGCTTCAGCTGGAGAAATGATCATTAGTTAGTGTTGAGGACATTTTTCTTGCCATTATTTTGACTAGAACTTCTGGCTTTGGGTTTTGGCTTAGACATTTGATTAAACTGGCTTTTTTTGGTATTTTCTGTACCTGAATGCCTCCTCCTGCTGCTTCAGTTTTATTTCATTTCTTGGTCATCCTTTTTTGTCTCATAAAAAAAAAATCGGAATGCCCAGTCTTTTCAGTGTTTATAAAAGAAGCCAGCCTTCCTTTTTAGCTGTTCTCTCAAACAATTTAGTACTTCTTTGATTTGTTTAAGGAGCTGTTAACATGACAGCAAAGGATCTCTAGTTCTTCAGATTAATGACTCCAGTTCTACAAGTACCTTGTTAGTTTTATATAGCTGTACTGCATCCATCAAAGCTGTGATGATATTAAGCTACATGTTGTAGTTCCTTCATTTCTTTCAACAAAATCATTTTTTTTATTTTTTAAGGCTTCAGTACTTTAATTATTTGCCTGCTTTCTTCTGTTGTGTAATGGTGACTGAGTTGTCTCATAGTTAAATCCTTTTTTATTTTATTTACCTAACATCTTTTTCTCTCATTTAGTCTTTTTCAGATTTTCTTTCTTGTTTTTTTTCTATCTTATATTTTTAAAATTATTTTTGGATTTTGTTCATCTGTGGGGCAGCTTCCTTCTTACCGTTTCTCCTCCTGTCTTTCTCACACATGCTGCACTGGCCAACTAAGCTCCAATCAGTAAGTTTTTTCTCAGATCTCCCTCTAAATTTTATATTTCAAGGTTAAGTCATCTGGGGTAGCTTTAAGTCTAGTTTCCATAGTAAGGGTGACATGTTTTGGCTTCTTTTAGCTTTTATTTTAGCTCTTAAAGTAACAGATTTTCCAGGCAGGTCCAACACTTCCCATTCTCACCTTTGGAGATTAGTAACCTTTTTGACACAGAAGGGTATGAGCCTGTTACTTTCTACTAGTCTGGAAGACTTGTTATTCCCTGATGCCTTCCAGCTGGGGGGTCTCTCTCTTGCTTAGTATAGGATCATGCATATCAGCACCTAATGGGTGGTCATGTGCCCTCTGGAATACTGAAGAAATCTCCTTACTATCACATATAGAGCATCACACTTGACCTGTTTTTCTGTCTTCTAACAATCCTGAAGAAATCTTCTTAGTGTCACTTATAGGGCATCAAACGTAGTTTGTACTATTGTCTTCTAACAATACTTGTCATCTCACAGTTATTTATTTAGTGCTTAAATATCATAACTCCAATGTGAACTGTAAATCCAGTGTAAATCACAGGGCGTAAAAAACACAAAACCAATCATTAACAATGATATTAGGGAGGCTAAAAGACAGTTGGAGAGGAATATAGAAGATAAGGTGAAAGACAACCCTAAGAGATTCTTTCAGTATTTTAGTAGTAAAAGAACAGTCAAGGAGAAGGTGAAGTGCATCAGGAATAGTAAAGAGGAATTAAAAGATACATACAGTGAAATAGCTGATGCTCTAAATAAGCATTTTTCTGAGGTTTTAACAAGTGAGGAAGTGGATAACCTCCCAGTGGTAAACAGCACTATTAAGGCGGTATTGATTGATCTGAAAATTGTAGTGGGAGAAGTACAGCTCAGATTAAATAGATTGAAATCAAACAAATCACCAGGACCAGATAATATTTACCCTTGAGTTCTTAAGGAGGCTTATGAGTACATATATAAACTCTTGACACATTTTTAGGTAGTCACTGTGCACTGGGGAAATTTCAAAGGACTGGAAAATAGGAAATATTATACCATTACATAAAAAGCATGACCGGTCAGATCCAGGCAAGTATAGGCCAGTAAGCATCAAAGGAAAATTAATGGAAGGAATTATTAAGGATACAATTAAGCAGCACATGGCAAGTACAGGAGTTTTTCTGAACAGTCAGCATGGGCTGAGAAGAGGGATGTCATGTTTTACTAAAAAAAACTGGAATTCTGTGAAGAAGCAATAAAAGGATATAATCAAAGAGGAGCATATGATATTATTTATCTTGACTTCAGAAAGCATTTGATAAGGTGCCACATGAGAGGTTGGGCATCAAACTAAAAGAAGTGGTGGGAGTTCAGGGTGATGTTTTTAGATGGGTGCAGAATTGGCTCAGACACAGGAAGCAGAGGGTGATGGTGTGAGGAACCTTATCAGGGTTGGCTAAGGTTAAGAGTGGTGCTCCACAGGGGTCAGTGCTACGGCCACTGCCATTATATATATTGTCACAGTAGGGGGCAGTAGTGCTCCCTTGAACCCTCAGGTACCACGCCAAACACCTGGTAAAAGTGCTACAATTCTTTGTTTTATTATAAGAATTACATGCACCAAGCACCCTCCACTCCACACTATTCATAAATCAATACACAATAACAAATCAATAATCACAATCCTCCACTCCCAGATGTATTGCCCTCCTACCACCCAGCTCAGCTCGCCGTCTGGGAGCTCCCACAGTCCTCTTATAGTCCCTGACCCGGAAGTGTTCCTGGCCAACAGTCCACAAGTCCTTATTCCTTCCGGGTCAGGGTAAATAGTCGTTTTCTTCATCCCGGAAGCCCGTCGCTCTTCCTGTGACGAACTTCTGGGTCATAGTGCATGAATGAGTCCACTGGCCTCCCGACAGCGACTCCCGGTGGTCCCCAAGGTATCCAGCAGGGCTGTGCATAAAAACTACATAGTCCATGAGGCCCTGTTCGCGGGAGAGCTCCTCCTGGCGGCCTGGGGGTGAGGGCCAGAATATGATGCCTGCTATCCACTAAAATTCCCCCCCTTAGTGAGGACCACTGGGGCGGAACGTCCAGCCCCGCGAGGGATGTCCTCCTCCAGGAGGACGCGTCAGTCGGGCTTCGTCCGTGTGGTTCAGGTCCCCCAGAGAATCTAGGAGGAACGGTGTAACGGTTATTCCTCCATTCTGTTGTCCTCCGAGGACAAACTCGCCAAACGTGTCCCGACTGATGACAGTTATAGCACCACCATCGTCCTCCTGGTTGTGTTTCTCTACGAGACCAAAAACATCTCGGAAATTCTGTCAGCGTCATCTCCGCCAAGGAGGGTTTTTCGGCCGCTTTGCTGCTCTTGTCAGGAGACCCACGTTTAATTTTGGGGATCTCCTGCTTATTCTGGGGCTTGTGCTCAGCTTGAGGCTCTCTATGGAAAAAAGAGAGCCTCTTTGCTGTTTGTACGCCCGTTGTTCTATGTTGTTTAGGAGGCGGCGTCATTAGCACCGCATCGTTGCGAGAGACAGCACTTTTCAGCTGCTCCATTCCGATCGGCGCTTCCTCCCCTAATTCAGTCATCACGCAACAATCTTTTGTCGGGCACACTGTGCTTTGACACCCGCTACTTATTAACTGCGGTGCCGGTTCGCACTGTGTCCCTTTATACTGTACGATAGGGGCCGGACTCACCTGTATTCCCGCATCGATCATCACTGGAGCCTCCTGACCAAAACACTGTAGATAATCCCATATTTTTTCCAGCGGTGCTTCGGCCGTCACTCCCAACTCTTCCACCTGTTTTTTTAACATTGGTTAAAGTCTGTAACAAAGCATATATGGGCTCAAGCAGTTTCTCGAGATCCCGCAGTTCTATTATGTTCTTTAATTTGGCCGGAGGTAATTTTACATATATATATATATATAAATGATGTAAATAGGATTGTAAGTAACAAGCTAGTTAAGTTTGCAGATCATACCAAAATAGGTGGATTGGCAGAGAATCTGGAATCCATTAAAACATGACAGAGGGACTTGGACAATATACAGGCCTGTGTTGATTTGTGACAGATTAAGTTTAATGTAAGGTATTACACAAACAGTGTTAAAACTTAAGGTTTAAATACACACTGGGAGGTCTGCAAATCGAGACTACACCTTATGAGAAGGATTTAGGACTTGTAGTAGACTCTTCACTATCAGCTCCCAGAGAGTGTTCAGAAGCCATTAAGAAGGCTGTGTGTAAAGTGTGTAGAGTACAAGTCTAAGGAGGTTAGATGAAGTTTTGTAATGCACTGGTGAGACCAGTTTTGGTCTCCAGGCTGCAAAAAGGACATAACAGCACTAGAACAGGTCCAGAGAAGAGAGACTAGGCTGATTCCAGGGCTACATGGGGTGAATTATGAAGAAAGATTAAAAGAAATGAGCCTGTTAAGTTTAAGCAAAAGTAGATTGAGAGGGGACATGATTGAAGTGTTTAAAATCATGAAGAGAATTGGCGCAGTGGATTGAGACTGTTATTTTAAAATGAATTCATCAAGATCACGGGGACGCAGTTGGAAACTTGTTAAGAAAAGTAGTTTGTGACTGCATTACAAACTTTTAAACATCAACTAAATGATTTATTTGCTATACAACACAAACAAAAGTAATGTACATATAATAGATGTATGGCATCATGTCTAACACAAAGTTATGACAAAGATAATTCACTAAAAAGTGCAAAAAACTCAGGGCTAACAGAACATTTATTATCATCAGTCCCATTCACTATAACAATAAAAACCAATTCTGCAGAAATAAATAAATAAATCTGAAGACATTCTTGGAAAGGTTTCTGGCTATAGTAGCTGCATGTGTTCTATACTTTTCCTCCGTGATTTGCTGGTGTACTGTCTCTCACTAGTTTCTGTGAATATGACAAAATTCTTTGCAGTAAATGACTTTAATAATTGATGGGTGGATAGGTATGTATTATTTGTTAAAAAAAAAACCTACTCCGCCATTTTAACAGGTGTAGTATTTGATGAGGCAATAATGTAATGCCAAAGGAGGAATTTGAATGGCTGTTCTCCATTCTTCATTCTTCTGTTTTAACCAATATAAATTGTCAGTAACATAAATTGTCAATTATCTTCCTGACATTAGTTATGCATTCATCGAGAGGCTGTGCCCCTGCCTTCTCTTATGTATGCCCATCACAATCTCTGTTGATAAATTGTCACAAATCTCCCCCAATAACATAATACCATTACCATTTTTTACATTATTGTGTAAGTAAAGGGAGTTTACTTTGATTTTCATGTTCCCTTTACATTGAATATAAATAGCAGAGTTGGCTTACTTTCTAGTCAATAGACTATTGTTGACTGACAAATAGTAACTCAAACAAAAACATTAAAAAAGGTGATTTAGTAAGTAACAGTCTTCCATGATCTACATCTTTAATATAATACAACAAATATAATGAGAGATGCAGTGCAATGAAAGTAGCTTTCTTTTAAATGATCTTGCATTTAAACATGAAACATGATCTAATTTGCTTTCTTATTCTAGTGCCTGAATAATTTGCATTGTACACTTTCATTTTAAAGGCTTTCATGCAAAGTAAATAAGTTGTATATTAGCCAAATGTTAGCCACTGTATACAGAAGAGCCATGGATGCTTGAACAAGTTTACCTTGGATAGGAGATAATTAAGCTCCTCCAAGACTGGCGACAATTATTTCATTAGTAAAATCGTTTCATGAAAATTCTTTCATTAATAAGCCTAAAAGAGAAACTGTAAAATCAAGGACTAAAAGCACCTATACACAATGTATTAATGGCACCCTATGAGTACTTTTACATATTATACTTCAGTTTTTCTTAAGTTATTTCTTATTTACATCAGTCATTCCTTTAGATGTCATTTCATATACCTTCTTGCTAACAATACATTTTTCACTTTGATAAAGTACTGCTTTACCTTTTCCACAGTAGCATATGCTGGGCAATAAAGGTGATATTAGACAGTTTGTTTTAAAATGATTGTAGGTTAGCACTACTGTCATACAGCTGCAGAGTCCAAGAATCAGATTCTAGACTAGGCAATTTTTGTGTTGAGTTTGCATGATCTAGCAGTTGGCATGGGTTTGTCTGTCCCATTTCATAGTTTTGCTTGTTTGTATGTTCCAGCTCTACAATGTCCAAAATGGATCCACAGTTTGAGTAAGTTTTTGTTCCAAGGTTGTAGTTTATGTGAATTTTACCTCAGTACCATTTCCTTAGTATGATCAGACAGTGATGAGGAATCAAGATCCTGAGGTGTACAGTCAAATTGAAAAGAACATTTAGCATTAGAAAAACCAGGAATGCTTTCTTGCTTACATATATGGAAGTGTTTCTCAATGAATGTATTTATAGTTTTAAGCTTGTACTATTATCTATTCAGTTGACCTGGCCCACATTGCACTCCCTGTCATTGAATTTGAGAAATAAAAAGAGCAATTGGCAAACTATCTGTGATTGCTCCTATTATAGTCTTATTCAAGAAAGCTGCTCAGAAATTTGATTTGATTTTTCTGCAATTTTTTTTATCTAAGGTAGAACAAAACATGGTTATTATGGCTCCCATCTTGCATCAACTTTTCAAACTTAAAGTAGGCCCCTTCTGATGTAGGAGTGGAAGCTTTAGAAGCTACAGTATATTACCTCAGAGATTCCTTGACACAGATAAACCCCACCAAAATGTCTACTGTTCAAGAAAATGATCTTTTATAGAACAAAAACATGACACAACTTGTAACTAGAAACTTTTGGCCATAAAGCTGGCTCTAAAAGATTGTTGCCATTGGCTTAAGATCAAAGACCAATTCTTTGTGATTCTTACAGATCATATATTTTGTCTGAAAACAGCTAGGCAACTAAATATTACACAAATACAATAGTATTTCTTTGGTCATTTTAGTTTATCTCTTATAAAACAGGAGGTTGAAAAGTCTGAAAGTCAATTATATTTCTTAGCAGTGTCATGTAGTAGAAAATCACCAAATGCAAGAAATTATTAAACTTATTAAACAGTTGCAGTAGTTGCATCCCTAGAGGAAATGCCAGATCTGGTAGGGAAAATCATGGAACATACCAGAGATCCAGTTATTCCTTCTCATTTGCCTCCAGGGTTAATCTTCATGCCTGATACACTTAGACAAAGTAATTATGAAAGGAAATGACACGATTATTGTGGAAAATCCTTGATTATTAAGAACTTTCAGAAGTATGTTATGGCCTTGAAGTCAGGTTGACCACTGGGGTTTGCTTCAACCAATCCCCATTGAGGAAATACCCTGGGGGGTAAATAACATAGAATTTTGTTACGGTTCTCCCTTGCTCAGAAAATTTTAACAAGTTTTAGTTACAATTAACAGATTCTTTAATTAATAATACATATTTACTCTAATTGTTTATTAAATTGATCCTACATGTGTAGGCCCTGTAAAGAACTGGCTCTACATCAATTGTTCGATCCTGCCTAATGGGATATTTCCTAGTACCCCATTATCTCTTAAAACTAGAATTAAAAAAGCCTATGACAAAACTTGTAAACCCGGCCAACCTTAAATCCATTCGCACCTCTCCATCAGCGTCTTTGTTTTTGTAAATGTATCGATAAGCACAAGCAGCCTGCTATCCCATTTCACCACCCGATGGGGGAAAGGGCAAAAAGCACTCTCAGCTCAAGCCTTATTTATCTGGGAGTGAGGTGCTTGGAGCTGTATAGTGTAAATAATATATCATTATTTGGAACACATGCATTTCATGTGTGTTCTGTGTTTACAAAGATCTATGTAAGTGTAGCATGACAGAAATTTTGAACACATACCTAAAAGAAACATTTTTAGTAATTGTTTAGTAAAAGTTTTAGTACTAACAACAAAATTCTGATATGTGTATAATGTGTGAAGACTGAAGTCCAAATATCAAATAAGCACTTTCACAAAAGGTAAAAGTACAACAAAACAAGTGTGCTTTTATTCAAGATTATATCTGAACAAAACAAAATATACAACACAATACAATAAAATACAATATACAATAAAAACATACATTTAATTTAAGTCTGTAAGAGCCGGTGTAAATGTATGGTGAAGGTTAGCATTTTATTCTCTCAGTTGCGTTCACGCTCCCCCCGATCTGTCACTGCGGTTTTCAAATAAAGAGCTGCTATAACACAGGTGAACTCAGATGAGGATGAGGATTCTACATTGGAGAAAGAGAACAGAAGCCCTCCCTGCAAGAAGCATCCTCTCTCATATAAGAACAACGCAGCTACACCTGGCATAAAGTAGAAAGATGGCACTCTTTTCATGCAGCGAGAGTTCCGGTGTCATCCTGCCAGTCAGTTTGCCCCGCACCTGTCCTTCAATGAAACAGTGACTTCAGCTTTAGGTGGAAGCTCCTATCACACCCTACGCAACTGTGTTTGATCTAATTCAGGAAAACATACCAGTCGCCCCAAGGGAGAAAGACTTTCCGAGACTAAGGTCATAAAGCTTATGAAACCGCTTCTAGACAAAGACAGAACCATAACAGCAGTTGTGTGGAGCTTCCACCTGCAGCTGAAGTCACTTCAGTACACATGTAGTTTGTCAGCATGCCCGTGTCGATCAAACAGAGGAAGCTCTGCAGTCTACTTGTGACTTTACGCTGTAGGAAGATATGTAAATAAATCAAGGTAAATAACATTCGATCTGGCTTTTATATACTGTAAGTAACATATAAATGTTTTTATATAAAGACCATCACAAACTGGGCTTTGCACGATACCTTGCCGAGCTCTGTATGCCATGCTGTTTTGTTGAAGGACAGGTGCAGAATGACTGGCAGGATGATGCCGGACCTCTTGCTGCATCCAAACGGTGCCATCTTTTACCTTTACGCCTGGTGCAGCTGCGTTGTTGTTATATGTGAGTAAAGATTTCTTGCGGAGAGGGCTTCTGTTCTCTTTCTCCAATGTAGAACACTTGTTTTCATCTGTGTTCACCTCTGTTATAGCACATCTTTTTATTTGTACACACAGAACACACATGAAATGCATGTGTTCCCAATAACAATATATTATTTACCCTGTGTGGAGTTTGCATGTTCTCCCCGTGTCTGCGTGGGTTTCCTCCAGGTACTCTGGTTTCCACCCACAGTCCAAACACATGCAGGTTAGGTGCATTGGTAATTGTAAATTGTCCCTAGTGTGTGCTTGGTGTGTGGGTGTGTGTGTGTGTGCGCCTGGCGGTAGGCTGGCGCCCTGAGAGGGGTTTGTTTCCTGCCTTGCACCCTGTGTTGGCCACGATTGGCTCCAGCAGACCCCCGTGACCCTGTTGTTAGGATATAGCGGGTTGGATAATGGATGGATGGATGGATATTTATCCTATACAGCCCTAGGTAACTCACTCCCAGATAAACAAGGCTTGAGCTGGAAGAGCTTTTTGTCCTTTCTGTGGCGAGGGGGGAAGTGGGGTTGATGGGATAGCAGGCTGCTTGCTTCTTGGGCTTATTGACACATTTACAACACAAAAGATGTTAACGGAGAGGTGCAAAAGAATTTAAGGTGGGCCAGGTTTACAAATTTTTTGTAGGCTTTGGTAATTCTAGTGTTAATTGAATTGAAAACAGGAAATAGTCAAAAATGGGGAAATGATACTTAAGATGTAGTTCTAGTAGCATGTAACCAGTGTAGGTGAGTTAGACAATGCAGCCTGAGAGAAGGCAATTTTTTGCCACTTCTCCCACCACCCCACATATATCCTTACTAAGCATGGGTCGATACAGACACATGCCAATTTCTACTGTCTGAAATGAGGCGATTCATGGTTGAAGGCCATAGAATAAAAATAGGCTGATAATATTCTAGAAATTGCCAAATGAATCTTCCACAATTATTATTATTTCAGAAGGTCTCATATTTACAATATTTATGAGGTAAACTGTACTGCACTCTTGTGTTTCCGATATTGCCAATATTTCCATAGTATGCAGTTAAATGTGAACAATACAAGATGGCATATAAGAAGAAGAATGCTTTGGACAACAGAAGATTTTTTTTTTTGCTTCACAGTTCTATCACAGCACAGGTTTTCAACAGGCACCATAGTTTTCTGCCCTTTCCAAAGCAGTTAAGGTAAGGTATGGTATGGTTAATTTGTGATGAACAAACATACTTTATTCTTCTGGTTCTTTGTTTTTTTGCCAGTGGTCCAAGCCCCGACACCTTTACATTGGATAAAGAAGGTTAGAAAAAAGACTGGTTAATTAATTACTTTAAAGTATTATCTATCTATCTATCTATCTATCTATCTATCTATCTATCTATCTATCTATCTATCTATCTATCTATCTAATTGTTAGTAGAGAAGCCAAAATGTAACTGTGCAGAATAATAAAAAAACAAGTTAATTTAGCATAGTTCTATTTATTTGTACAATGAGAATTGATAAGTGAATGTATTGTATTAAACCTTTCTCATTATATTTGTTCAAAATTAGCTACATACATAAAAAAGTAAACCCAGTTTTCCATATAGATTCAGTTCTGTTAATATGAGAGTGACCCCAGTTAAGAGGATATGCTGAAAATAAATTTATTCTGATTTTTGTAAATTGTTTAATTATACTGTAAGAGGAAAGGTACAATGTGTTAGCTAAACTATTTTCATTTAAAAATGTTTAAGAGTAAGCTCCAAGAAAAAAAAAATGTTTGTGATTAAATAAGCTGAATTAAATTTGTATATACTATGTGAAAAATGAAGCTGTATATAGATGCTTGCACTTGTTGAAATATTAGTATCAGTCTGTCAGTTAAATCTAATTAGATAGTTTATAAAACACTTCTAATTTTGAACAAGATCATCCATTAAGAGACTTGTAATACAATACTTAAATTGTTTAATTATAGAAAAGAAAAGACCAATGAAAACGCAGGGTAACCAAATCAACATATTTACAGTAATATGATGAAAATGCATCATGTTGCACCCAGGCTTTAACAGCTTTGCTTTGTACTAATGGGAAACTCATTTACATGTGACAGGAGTTCTGAGTGGTTGATCTTGTCATTCCAATTAAAGCAGCCTACAGAAGACCACAGTTTGCACATAATGAAATATATCACACATTGTGGTTATTAAATAAACAAATAGTAAAACCAGCCGTAATCAGATATAGAAAAGAAATGAAAAGTGTTGTGATAGCAAATATATGTTTGATTAAGGTCACAGAGTGAATGAGTGATTAAATGTAATCCTGTAAACTTGTAGTTATAAATTTAGTACCCTAACTATTAGGCAGTAGTGCCGTGGGCATAGGCTTCAGATCACCCCCAGCCTGTAATAAAATAAGCAGTCATGGATACAGAAATCTTTGCTCAGTCTCACTGTACTTTTTTTCTCTGGTTACTTTGATTTTCCTCCTGTACTGAGATAGGGGTATGTGTGATTGGTTACCTACAGCACTTAATTTGGGTAAGTTATTGTATAAGTGGTGATGCATTTTTGAAAGGAGGTGTATAAGATTAAATTTAAAGATATTTTTTACAGTTGGAGCTATACAGGCTACATGAGTTGGTCAAAGTCACATAAAAAGATAAAACTGGAAACTGAACTAGCAAAATTGTGTCTTGAAATCCAGGGCCTTAATCACTACACAGTACTGTCTAATAAGTGTACATGTGTTCCCCAAGTCCACCTCAGCTCATTCATACTTAGTAGCCATTGATACTGGGATAGGCTTGGCCCCCAGCTACCCTGAACTGTGTTAAGCATGTTTTATAATTGATTTATGAATGGAAAGAATAGATTATATGACATCCTATCAATGGTTAGTTCCCTGTTAGAATCAATGAACTTAGACTCTTTTTTTATCAGGAGACTTTCACTTTCCCCACTTAGTCAGTCTGCAGATGATATAAGTGATAGACATAATAACATTTTATAAATCATTTACTTCCTCAGCTAGTGTATATCTCAGCAGCAATACAACTGGAAACCAGTGAATATAGAAAGCAACCAGTCAAGCCATTGTGCAGCCTATGAAAATCCGAAGAATTCCATTTTGGACACTATATTTGCTGATTATCATTCCATTCATGCACTCCCAAAGCTTCATGAAGCTCACACTCCCTTTGCAGGTAATTTTATGAATGTTCTAACTATTTAAAACAAAGTATGTGTCATCTTGTTACTTAAGGTAGGTTTGCCATAGAAAGACCAATAGCATAAATCCAAAGTGCTAGTTCAGAAGGTGTGGAGGAGTTCCTAGAAAGGTGGACAGGTTCTTTTGATTGGATAGTGTTGATTATTACAAAGCACTTACTGTTTTGTCACTAACACCAGAGATGCCTCAAAACAATCAGTGAAAGTTCAGAGTACTTTTTCAAAAACGTTAATAGTATTGTCATTTTTCTTTATGAAATATATGTACTTCATAGCATCTTAGAGAAGTGCACAATCTAATCAAATCAAAATTCATTTGTCACATACAATTATAAATACAGTGCAATTAGTAGTGAAATGCTTCGCTCAGGAATAATATAAATATATTAAACACCAACCCCTCCAAACACACATAAGAATTTCTGGCTTGGATAATAAGCAATCTGCCTTCAATTGCAGATTTGTAGGTGTAAGTAAGATGTGGTTAGACCTGACCAGTTGTACCACAGGTTTACAGTCATTAAAGTCATTAACATTTGAATAGAGCATGTCCTGCTTGTGTCCACAAATGGAACATGCCGATAACAGTTTGTTGTATCAAATGTTCCCTGGCTGAAGTCTAAGCATTCTAGGGTCAGAATGATTCATCAGTAGATTGTTGGTAATAGAGTGAATCATTTCTGTTACTAAGTTAATAAACATTAACATCTGAAATACTGTAAAATTAAGAATGATGTTCTGCAGTACAAAATGTCACACTACCTGAACTTCCTATGACTTCCCATGAAACCTGAGAGTTCCTTCAATTTATTTAAAAGTAATTGACTGTTCTTCATTATTTGGGGGTAGGCTATTTCTGGAAAAAAAAATCCACATTCATTTTTTTCTTCTCTCTGGATCTTCAGCCTTTCCATCTTTGGATGAGCTCTGATAAGTTGTAATAACGATCCTAAATGCACTTGATCTGGTTCAGGGTCACAGTGCCAGAGCTTCTCCCAAAAGCCTCTGAGGAGACATCATCACATCACAGAGCACACTCATCAGTGAATCTCCAGTTTACCTCCAATGCATATTTCCCAGATATAAAAGAAGATCCACTGGCTACACTTTTTGGTAGCCACATTTTAAAGCAGGTCTTATTTCTGGCTTCCTGTTACCCTATGTATGCTTGTTGATGACTACAAAAATAAATATTGGCATATTGTTTTGCATTAAATGGTATTAAGATGTTTTCTGATTTCATGAATGGTAGCACTTGGGGATGTCTTCTGTTTTTTGTGGCTAGATAATTAGAAGTAGCTGATATACAATATACAAATCAGTCTTTAAAAGTTTCTGTGGAATTAGTGACCAAAACATGGACATATATAGAAAAGTAAAATGGGAAAAGAGAACGTTACAGCTAGAAAACAGGTGCTGGAGAAAAGAAACTTTTTGCAGCATGTTCTGACATTCAGAGATATATTCTCATGGCACTTATGTATTATGTATTCTCTTTGATTTAATACATTTTCTGTTCTCTTGCTGATTTTTCTGTTATTTTCTTTTATTACTCCAAGACAGTATACTTTACTTTTCAGTTGGTTGATACTGATTAGAAGTGGCTGCGTTAAGTCTGCCAAAATAGAAACAGAAAGGTAGCAAAAGCCCGAAGAGCAAAAGGAGGGGAGTATTTCACAATTTTATCAACTTTACATAATTATGATGCTCAGGTTTGAAATCCAATGTCTATTTATCATTATTTACATACTCTGAAAAAACTGCAATGTTTAAACAAAAAACATTTTCTGTGCAAACAGGAACATTGAAGAAGCTTGAGACACTATATACAATATATGAATAAATTTGTACTTTGTTGAAACAGTGAAAAAAAGCTAATTCAGAAAGGATTTCAAATCAGACTCCTGATCTAACATAACATTCTCAAACCAGCTTAAACTAATTCAGACTCATAGAGGAACCACAGAACATTTTAGCAGCTCTGTTGCAAGGTAAACAGAAGATGAAGATGACAGTCGTCACAGGACCCACTCATGCAAATACTCATTCTTGCACACTTATAATCCAATTTAGAAATGCCAGTTCAACTTAACATGAAAGTCTTTAAGTATGTAGAAGAAAAGCCAGAGTATCTGGAGGATATCCTAGGCTAATACAAACTGCAGGCACGGAAATCAAAACCAGGGTTGTGTAAAGATGCTAGTAAAGGCCCTGTCACATTACACATTGTTTCCAATGATTTTCAATGGCCGGCTTCAGGTAATCTTATCAAGATAGGGGGCACTTTCAGCATGTACCCATAGCTACAAGTCCTGTAGTATGACTTCTCCAAGGTCTTACTCTAAGCAGGCTCAAACTCAGTCCAACAAGTCCTAAGGTGTGGGAGTGGGCTCCTATGTATGCAAGAGCTGACAACTAATGAGTACATGCCCAGAGGGGGCTGGGCGGTCTCATGGTCTGGAACCCCTGCAGATTTTATTTTTTCTCTCCAGCCGTCTGGAGTTTTTTTTTTTTTGTTGTTTCTGTCTTCCCTGACCATCGGAGCTTACTCTTATTCTATGTTAATTAATGTTTTCTTATTTTAATTCTTAGTTTGTCTTTTTTTCTCTTTTGTTCATCATGTAAAGCGCTTTGAGCTACATTATTTGTATGAAAATGTGCTATATAAATAAATGTTGTTGTTGTACTTATGTTGCTATGATGAATAAGTAACACGGGTGTTTTAGACTTTGGAAACAGAACAGAGATGTATCTGTCTGATGTCTCAGGTTTTACATTCCACAACAGAATAGCAAAAAGGTTAAAAAACATCAGGGGTTTCAAATGAACACACTACTTGGAAAGCAACGGCTCTGTCAGGCTGTGAGATAAAGGGGCAAGCTTTCAATATTTAAAAAATGTGAAACTGTGCTGGAATGTCATAACAGACTCCTTTGACATCCTCCGTCATTGCTACACTGCATAAAATGAAATCTAAGTAAGTGGAAAACTGTTTACATCATGACATGAATTTATGTTTTATTGTCTTAAAAAAAAAAATGTATTTACGATTATTTAGTTTACTTTAAGAAATTTTTCTTACCTCATTGGCAGATTTATTTGCTAAATAAAAGCAAAACAACTCCCATTTAAAGTTTTTTGTCTAGTTTTTGCATATGCATTTTTTGCAGTGTAGTTGTGTAATCTGACATCCCTTGACATCAGCAACTGCAGTCATCAGGTTTGATATCTCCTCCAACTAGAAGTCGAGGCTGTTGTGTGCTGTCAGTCTTGTGCTTATTCAACCACCACTGATCACTGCATTCTGGTCTGCTCAAATCCCAATGCTCACCAAGTTCCAAATGTGTGAAATTTTTTACAGAAAGCAATTATAATAGTGCTTTCAGTACAACTAACAGTGTGTGGCTTTATTTTACCCAAAGATACATGGCAGATTGTTCTTTGATGAGTTTAATAGTCTCAGGGAACATGAATGAGGGTAAGCAATGGTGGAATTATGTAAAAAATTTCTTTGTAGAATATGTTGTTGTCATTTAAATGTACAGACATTAATTTTAAAATAAGAGAAAGTAAGAGATGGAAAACCAATCAGGAAAGGATAATAATTAGCTCTTTGCTATTGTTTCCTCTCACAAATCTCTGATAAAAATTCACCCTCAGAGATTATATACTGTGAATAGGTTTAGAGGATAAATATCTATGTTGTTTGCATTGGATATGATTGACTTTGTCGGCATCCCTCCCAGAGACCAGTGTTACAACTTTTTAGTTCTATTTTTGGACTTCAAAGCTGTCTCGCTTTATTTTTGTCTATTTTCTCTTTGCAGCACAAATTAGCTAAATATAGTGTCTGACACAAGATAATAGGGAATCACTACAAGACTTCAACAATGGTAATACCACCTCCAGACAAGAGATGCCACTGTCTGTAACATCCTTTCCTCTGTTACCTTTATGATTTATCGCTCACCAAAAAACGGTCATCACTTTCTCCCGTGGCTGCCGAGAGGTCCCACCACTTCTACCTTGGCTAAATATAAAGAGCCATGCTTCTGGAAGTTGGCAATCAATGTTGGAACCCATGAATGAGCACGGCACTAAGCACCAGGAGTGACCTCTTCTTTTGTTTGAATGATCTACTGTACATGTTCTTTGATATTGTGCGCAACTGTTCAATGTTTCTTTTTCTTCCATTATACAGGGCATATCTTTAGTTACGGCAATGCTTTTTCTGTCTCTCTTCATATTTAATCACAATAGTTTTAATGCAATCACATATTACGCAAAACATCCTACAATCATATGAAACATGCCACATGAATTTCTTTGAACAGAGAGTCAAACCAAACAATCATTTGTAAATTAGTTGTCAAATAACTTTGTCATTATGTGCAACCTGCTTTATACTGTTTTACCATATTGTAGGTACACTCTCTGAGTAACCAGACCTATTTGAATCATATCTTATAGGCTTCTGAGAGCAGCACATTTGCTTAACATCACTCAAGAGCTTTACATAAAACTATAAAATATAGGAGAATATCTGCTTTGTTGTTAATTCATGCCTTGCATCTATGATTCTTTCCATTGTAAATCTCATTTGGAATCATGTTTGATATTCATCTATAGTTGGTTTAGTGTTTAAAATCAATTTTTCTTACGCATAATAATTGCTAATGTTGTATTATTTATGCAATTGGGATGCCATGTTGGGTTTTGTTTTGCCTCTCAGGCATCACCATTTTCTTATTGAATTTTATGTTTTATAGCAAAGGCATCTGTTGCCCACCTATTTAAGATGGCATGCAGTATTTCAAGATTTCGGATAATACCAAACAAGTACAGACTTTGTGTAATTTAATTAAGGAAAGGACATTAAACTTTTGAATCTTCTCTTGCTTCACAGAAAAATATTTGTCTTTTTGTTGCCTTGTTAATTTTGACCCTTCATTAAGTGTTTGGACTGCCATTGTTCCACCTTGGTGCTACCAGAAAGCTTGCACCATAAGCATGGAAGTCTCCCAAAGCAAAAGAGTATTTGGTGAAAGTAAACAATACAAAGTTATCAAAACCCTTGCAGAATCACTGAACTAAAAGCTGATTGAGAAAAAGAGAAGTGTTCTTGGGTAGATCAGTGCTGTATATCCACTGTTGTAATATTAAAGAAATAAAATATAATTAGCAAACAGTCCACACATCAAAGACTCGTTCTGCTATGCTACCAAGGTCACCTGCAAGCCAAGAAGAACCAACAGCGAATTCTGGTAAGAAGAGCAGCGGATTCTCAACACCTGCTCTTACACAGATTGTTCCTGCTTCACACAAGATGCTTGCTGAGCCATGTGCAACCTTCGATGAAATAAATTATTGCAGCCGTGCTGTCTGTTTCAAACGTACTAACCCCCAATTCCTGTCCTTGCTTTTCTTTCTCCAAGTACCCAATCGTCACACAATCAGTTCTGTAATAGACATTAAGACATCTGTAAGCTTAGAACGCTGATTCTTCAAAACTTTAAGGAACATTGAAATATCTTTGTAGTACATGTTTAGCACTAGAATTACCAAAGCCTACGAGAAAACTCATAAATCTGGCCGACCATAAATCCTTTCTCACCTCTCCATCAGCGTCTTTTGTCCTGTAAATGTGTCAATAAGCAGCAAGCTGCAAGCAGCCTGGTATCCCATCCTCTCGCCCACTGCTGCAGTTCAATTCGCACAGAAGTTTCTTAGTGCTTAGTGTTTATCTTCGAGTGAAGTGCTGGAGCTTTATAGGGTAAAAAGTACATTGTCATTTGGAATACATACATTTCATGTGTGTTCAGTTTCATCAACAATCTATGTAAAAACGTAGTTAACACAGAAACGTTTTTCATGTTTTAGTAATAATTGAGAAAATGTAGACATGAAATGTATAATGTGTGAAGCCTGAAATACAAATATGAAATAAACATTTTCACAAAAGGTACAAAATAACAAAACAAGTGCACTTTTATTCAAGAATTTAACCAAAGAAAAAAGAAGCCAGGTTACAGTAGGCGGTTGATACGACAGCTTGCGTGGTGCAATGCTAAAAACAGCTGCCTTCGAATCAAGAGGTCGCGGTTTCGATATCAGCTGCTTCCAAATTTACCATTTTGAGTAGTGAGCTGCTCTTATTGTTAATTATACAATAAAAACATACATTTGGTTTGCGTCTGTAAATTTATAGTACTTGTCAAAGTTAGCGTTTTTTTTTTCAATTTTATTCTCTCACTCACGTTCAAGCTCCCACACCCACCCCCCATCCCCCAACCCGATCTGACGCCGTTTTCAGATAAAGACGTGGTATAACAAACAAACTTGTTTTGTTATACCCCTCTTTATTTGAAAACCATGTCAGATCTTGTGCGTGAACGAGACTGGGACTGGGAAAACTGTGGGCGTGGATGTGAGTGGTGTGCGTGACTGAGAATGACTGTGGATGTGAATTTTTTTATTAAGTTTTATTCTTGAGTGTTCCTGCTCACGCTGAATTAGTATGCACCATCTGATCCATCGGTCCTTGGGTGTGTCTGGGAACTGTTAACATTTGAATCTGATGATTGTATATAGCGTGAAACTGACCTCTCTGTACTGTTCTGTTCTCTGCATCTCCTCGAGTTCAAAAGAAATACTGGCCAAGATTGGGAAAAAAAAAACAAACGAGGTCACTGACTACAACCGCATGAAGGTATGCAAATGACTATAATGTTGTATTAGTGCAATTTTCCGAAATGTACAATACAGGTCATAAAATGAATTATTCCAAATGTCATATATACCTAAGTCTCTCTCTTTTGTCAGTGACATCATGGATCAGAAGGTGCATACTAATTCAGCATGATCAGGAATACTCAAGAATAAAACTGAATAAAAAAAAATTCACATCCACAATCATTCCCAGTCACGCACACCACTCACATCCACGCCCACAGTTTTCCCAGTCCCAGTCTCGTTCATGCACAAGATCTGACATGGTTTTCAAATAAAGAGGGGGTATAACAAAACAAGTTTGTTTGTTATACCACGTCTTTATCTAATAAACGGCGTCAAATCGGGGGGGGGATGTGTGGGAGCTTGAACGTAAGTGAGAGAATAAAACTGAAAAAAAAAAAACGCTAACTTTGACAAGTACTACAAAATTTACAGACGTAAATCAAATGTATGTTTTTATTGCATAATTAAAAATAAGAGCAGCTCATTACTCAAAATGGTAAATTTGGTAGCAGCTGATATCGAAACCGCGACCTCTTGATTGGAAGGCAGCAGTTCTTAGCATTGCACCACGCAAGCTGTCGTATCAAACACCTACCGTAACCTGCTTTTTTTTTTGGGGGGGTTAAATTCTTGAATAAAAGTGCACTTGCTTTGTTATTCTTGTACCTTTTGTGAAAGTGTTTATTTCATATTTATATTTCAGGCTTCACATATTATACATTTCATGTCTACATTTTGTCAATTATTACTAAAACATGAAAAACGTTTGTGTGTTAACAACGTTTTTACATAGATAGTTGATGACACTGAACACACATGAAATGTATGTACGGTAATCCCTCGCTATATTGTGCTTCAACTTTTGCGGCTTCACTCTATCGCTAAATGTAAGCATATCTAAATATATAATGCAGATTTTTCGCTGCTTCCTGGGTTTCTGCTTGGATAATGGGTCTTTTTCTGGTACATGCTTCCTCAGTTGGTTTGCCGAGTTGATTTCATACAAGGGACGCTATTGGCGAAGGGCCGAGAAGCTACCCTATCAGAGCATGCAGTTAAGTTCCTGTTTGTTGATTGGCTCAGTGATGGAGTGCCAAATTCAATTCCGCTGCGTTAACCAGGAAGTCTCGTCTCGCTCATTCAGCATCAACATGTTTCGCTGTGTAAAGAGTTAACTTTTGTGCTCTTTTGTGTTTATCTATGTGCAAAGCCAAGCCTTTCATTAAGGCTCCAAAACGATCTGCTCCTGGTATTGCTTCAGGGGCCATGCCCAAGCGCCAACGGAAGATGCTAATGATTACCGAAAAGATAAAAGTTTTGGGTATGTTGAAGGAAGGGAACAGCTACACCGCTGTAGGATGCCATTACGGCATCAATGAGTCCACGATTCTTTTTATTTAAAAAGGAGGAAAAGAATATAAGATCTATGGCCGCAGTGTCCTATAACCAGGGCGCAAAATGAGTTGTAAGTGGACGTAAAAGGTGGTAGTTCGGATGGAATCTGTTTTAGGGATTTGGATTGAAAACTGCAGGAAGAAGAACAACGGCATTCCTACACAGTCGCCTGAAGAGGCTTCTTTAGAAAAGCTGTAATACTCTCCTTTGTTGTACAGTAAAATTAAACTCATCGTTATCGGATGAATCATAATTAATTTTCTACGTACAGTACTTAGTACATGTACGTATGTTTAGTGTCACTGTACACACATTTTACTGTATACAGTTTTTCTTGCATTGTACGTATTTATTGCTGGTGGCCTGTCTATTGTAATGGCTATAACATAACATGTAACAAATGTGATATCGGAGATGCTCGATATCTATAATATTTAGGTTTTACTGTATATAAGCAGTGTGTTTACATACATAATTTCAACGAATCTTACCTAATATCTAAGAGAATACAAAGGGTTTATGCTGTATAACTGTGCGGGAAATGTTTATAAGAGTGTGCGAGAGTTTATAAGGGCTTAAAATTTCTAAGAATAACTATATAAACATATGGTTTTTACTTTTGCGGATTTTCACCTTTCGCAGGGGATGTTCGGGAACGTAACCCCCTCAATAGGTGAGGGATGAATGTATTCCAAATGACGATGTACTTTTTTACCCTATAAAGCTCCCGCACTTCAGTTGAAAATAAACACTGAGCACTGAGAAACTTCTGTGCGAATTGAACGATGTTTGTGTTTGGGATACCAGGCTGCTTGCTGCTTATCGACACATTCACAGGATAAAAGACACTAATGGAGAGGTGAGAAAGGATTTAAGTTGGGCCGGATTTATGAGTTTTCTCATAGGCTCTGGTAATTCTGGTGTTATAATTCTATCCATCTATTCTTCCAGTGTCATGCCAGCCACAGCACGAATACAGTGTGAGGCAGGAACAATGGGGCGCCAGCTCCTTGCTAGCACTGTGACACAGTGTCCACACATGTTTAATTATTAAAAATATAGATTATTTAAATAATGTTAATATATTATCTGTATAATGTAATAAACATATTTTGCTGCATTTTTGCAACTATGGTATTTGGAATAGTTTGGACATCCGTGGACCATAATATTGTTACAGGTTAAATACAATCAGATGCCTTAAACTAATAAAGAATATGCGGTTAATTTTAGCATTTATGAGAAAGCCATGTCAGGGATGTGGAATTAAAAAAGAAAGGGAAACCACACTAGAACAAAAGCAGTGCTTTGACACTGGGCGCCCCCAGTTTGCAAAACCCACCAGAGAACTTGTGTACACCAGGGTTGGACCTAGTGTAAAAATGTGCCTGGCTTTATGCCAAGTTTAGGTTTTATACATCTCGAATGTAGCATGGAAACGGGACATTTTTGTGTGTACGCATCGTTTATAAATTAGGCCCCTGGAGTTTCAGTTGGGGCTTAAAACTCCAACCAATTTTATTCTAACCATTTTTTAATTTAGAAACCAATTCTTGCTGTTAATTAAACGTTCTGTTTAATTCCATGGCTTGTTGCTGCTCTAATTCTGCTGCTGCAGACATTACCAAAACTGATTTTCTTTTTTCTAAGAACACCATCAAAATAGATAACGTCTTTTTATCCAGCAAAAAATTATGTTTCATATTTAACTGCTCGTCATTACAGTTTTTCCACTACTTTCAAATTACAAACTTTGCTAAATGGAAAATGCCCAATTTTCCTCAACTCCAACCTATTTCTAATCCAGAACAAATACTGATCAGTCTTGAAGACTTAGATAGCATCTCCACTGTATATAAAAACATTTTAAAGTTTCTTTCTTTCAAAGATCCCAGGAACAGTGGGGAAGATCTTTCACTTAATATTTCAGCAAAGATGAGGGAGGCAACCATGCATTAAATACACTCTAGCTCCATAAACACTCGTCATTCAACTTAAAATCTTTAATCAATCGTATTTATCTTGTTTAAAATTGTCCAAAATGTATCCTTTTCAAGATTCGACCTGTGAATGTAGCAGTCGAGCTCCAGCCTCACTGGGCCACATGTTTTGAACATACACCAAATTAACATCATTCTGGACAAAACTTTTTAAATGCCTTTCAGACAGCCTTGGTGTCACAATCACTCCATACCATTAACAGCTGTGTTTGGTGTATTCAAAGATGGGCTTAAAGTGGACAAGTACAAACAAATTGTAATTGCCATTACTTCACTACTAGCATGTAAGCTTATCTTGTTCAAATGGAAGAATCCCACCCCACCTCTTTTATGTCAGTGGATAAGTGATATTCTATATTATTTGAAATTGGTAAAAATCAAATTCTCACATAGGGTTTGTTCAAAATTTTTTAAAAATACAGTGGAACCTCGGTTCACGACCATAATTCGTTCCAAAACTCTGGTCGTAAACCGAGTTGGTCGTGAACGAAGCAATTTCCCCCATAGGATTGTATGTAAGTACAATTAATCCGTTCCAGACCATACAAACTGTATGTAAATATGTAAATATATGTAAAGATTAAGCACAAATATAGTTAATTACACCATAGAATGCATAGTGTAATAGTAAACTAATGTAAAAACATTGAATAACACTGACACAAAACACCCAGGCTCCCTGCTCAGCTACACGAGCAGGCTCGCCCGCGCTCTCTCTCTCTGTAGCAATCCACCCCCAACTGTCAGCAGCACGCGCTCGCTTTCTCTCTCTGAACAGAGGGGAACATTTGAACAAATCTGAACTTTTTTTAAAAACCAACCACGAGCAACCAAAAAACATTGCAGGAGTTCATGCTAATAGCCTTACAGCCCGATCACTGTAAACACTTTTTTTAAAATGAGTTTTAAGCACAGCTGAAAAAAAGGAACATTTGAAAAAAGCGAAAAGTAACATTGCAACAATTCACGCTACGAACTGAAAAATTAACTTTTCAAAAATCTGTAATACAAAAACCACCAAGAAAACTAACCTTGCATGAGTCGAGTTCTGGCATGAAGTGAGGAGGGATGTTTTCCTTCAGGTGTTTTCTCTCTTGTGATTTCTTGGGTTTCTGGTGTTTTTAGCTGTTTAGCTGGTGGGAGTGAAAGCCTCATGCAGCCAGTCCAAAAACAAAGTCCTTGTGACCCAACTCTTCGTGTTTGACCTCCACATTACTGGCAGTCTGGCTTTTTTTACATTGTGCTGCTTGAAAGCACGAGGGTTCTCAAATTGGTAAATGAGTAAACTGATGAACAGTTTTTCCACCTCTTCCAGCACTTGAAGCCTCTGCTTGGTTAACGCTGTAACTCCTTTTGCAATATCAGCTGCTTTAATAGATTCTTTCTGCTTTAGAATAGTCAAAATCATAGATTTTGACTTCTTGTACTCGGCAGCAAGATCAGTACACTACTGTAACACGAACGCCACACTCAAACTTTTCAATACTGCAATTTCGTTCTTTACTTCGATTTCAATTTTCTTCAAAACTTTCTTCTCACCACTCTTCACTTCCTTAGAAGCCATAGTTAACTGCAAAAGCACATGAAATACTGTAGAGCACAAAGAGAGCACAGGTAAAGCACGCACGTCTGACTGAGAACAATGAACAGGGAGCGGCTCGGCTTAAATGAACCAGCCAGGCAGGCACGCTGCTCGCTCTCTCTCTTTCTCTCTCAGCTGTACCCCCCTCCCCCTCAGCAGAAGGCAGACACATGCAGCAATCTCTCCCTCCCCCTCCCCAGCAGGCAGGCACGTGGCTTGCTCTCTCTCTCTCTCTCTCAGCAGCAGGCAAGGACGTCTGACTGAGAACAATGCAACATGTGCGGAAATCATCGGCGCGCACAAATTGAAAGGGAAACTAGCTTGTTCGTATACCGAGTGTGTGGTCGTGAACCGAGGCAAAAGTTTGGCAAACTTTTTGGTCATAAACCGAGTTGTACGTGAACCGAGATGTTCGTGAACCAAGGTTCCACTGTATGGCAGGATCTAATCAATGACATTTTAGAATAAGCTTCTATGTTGGGAAAAACGATACTCTTCCTTTCTTGCTGCTTTTAAAGATTTGCTCTGGTTAGTGCTCTGCTCTCTTTTTCTTGGTTGGGGGTTGAATTTTAGTTTTTTTGAGTTTGACTTGATTGTATGGAATCAATAAAAATATATTAAAAAAAGAACACCATCAAAATTCTTATGGACCTGATCAACATTACTAAGATCTTCACCTTTCTTTATTTTCAGATATTGTACGATGGACACTGGTTAGCTGGTCTTGTGTTGGCTTGTTTTGTAGCTCATTATTATTAAGCTGCTAATCAAGGAAAAAAGAATTAATTAAGGGGTCCTAGCTTTAAACAGCAAGTCAATTAAAATGATAACAAATAGTTAATTAGCAGTACAAATTGGTCACTAATTAGGAAAACAGTTAGCTTAAAAGCCTGTAGCCAAAGTAGCACTCCTCCTTTATAAAACGTTGTATGATTTTGAGCATAAAATTAGGCATACATCAAAAAGTCCAGGTCCTTGGTCCTGAGGAAGGACAGGGTATGTGAAAAGTACCACTTTTCTTTGGGAGGAGGCCATATTCCATCGGTGATGGAGAAGCCAGTGAAAAGCCTGGGGAAAATCTTTGACTGCACCTTGGGAGATACTGCGCTGGTCCAGTTGACTCACACGGAGCTGCACGTTTCGTTATCAGCAGTTTATAAGACAAGACTCCCCAGGAAGTTCAAGACATGGATTTATCATCATTGAATCCTCCCAAGACGTCTCTGGCCACTGCTGATATATGAAGTTCCAATGACCATTGTGGAGAGATTTGAGTGAAACATCAGTCAGTTCCTTTGTAGGTGGCTGGGCCTGCTAAGAAGCTGGAGAAGCATTGCCCTGTATGATCATACCAACAAGTTGCAGCTTCCTTTCACTAGCCTGACAGAGGAATTTAAGGTCACCAGAGTGAGAGAGAGAGGTGCTCCTTTATAGAGACTCAACTGACACCATAGTCACCTATGAAGGTGTTATAGTTAAAATTGGGAGGAAGTGGTGGGCAGAGAAGTCAATTGAACAGGCAGGAGCAAGGCTGAGACACAGCATGCTGGTACAGTATGTTCAGTGGCAGTTGGACAAGCTGGGTTAGGTAGCATTGCAAGAGCCCTTTACAATTAAGCACAGGGGAGAGAGAGATACAGAGATGTAAGCTGATCTAGGAAGAGATCCGTGCAGAGGTGAAAGAGGAATGGTGTAGCAAGGCAGTTGATATGTGCCAGTAGGGAGCTTGGATCAATTGGGATCGTATAACTGCATGAAAGATCACGTGGGCAGAAGTTTGGAAATCAGAAATAGGTAGACTGAAGTTTCTGATTCCTTCAGAGTGTGATGACCTTCTAAGCCCGTCCAACCTGCATTGCTGGAGTCTAGCTGATACCCTAGCATGCCACCTGTGCCAGGAAAGAGTTTCTTTGGAGTACATCTTGAGATGCTGCCCGAAAACCTTGGGAGAGGGGAGGTATAGCTGGCGTCATGACCAAGTGCTGAAAGCGGCAGCTGACACCATCTGCAGTGGAATGCAACATAGCAAACACCAGCTCCCAATAAGGCACAATAATGCCTTTGTTAAGGCAGAGTAAAAACCACAGGTGGGGTTGAGGGCCTCAAATGGGCAGTGCAGGACTGACAGCTGAAGGCTGACCTAGGAAAGCAGTTGACTTTTCTGGAACACATTGTGAGGATGACTCTCAGGCTAGATTTGGTCTTAACATCTGACCAGCCCAAGCTAGTGATAATGATGGAACTAACTGTTCAATTTAGAAGACTGGATAGAGAAGACCAATGAGCGCAAGAAGTCAAAATACCTTGAGCTGGGTGAAGAATGTAGAAGGAATGGGTAGAAGGTCTGATGCGAGCCCATTGAGGTGTGCTTTAGGGGCTTTGCAGTGTGATGTCTACATTTGGCACACAGTCTCCTTGGCATTAGAGAGCTGCTGGAAAGAAGAGACACCAAGAACAGCATAGATTCTGCAGAAAAAGTGTCAAGATGGTTGTACATCAACAGGGGCGATTCATGGAGTAGCATGCTACTTGGACACAAGCTAGGGACTGATCACCCCCAGATGGGTCACCTGGGTGAGGGTGTGTGATGATATAATACCCGAAACACCTTATGACCCTGGGTTCATCACTAGTGATGTGTTGAAGTTGCACCATTTGGTGTATGAAAAAAAATTGCTGCATTTCCCTATTTGATCAAACGTGTTAGCATTTCCCAGTATTAAAAATGTTCCTTTCTGTTTCATTTTACATCATTAATACAGCTGACTAACATTTGAGGTGAAAGTGGAGACGTACAAGGTATGGGTGGGAGCAATAATTTCTAAGAGATTTCCATAAACCGGCAAACTCAAATGAATACTACATCAAAAAAAAAATATTTTTTTATATACAGTAATCTTGTTGGAGATATACCAGAAACATGATTCTTTGATTGAAGGACATCTGGAAATTTCTAAAACCCAGGAGATAATAAAAAGATATTTTGGTGGTCATAAATGAATAAGGATATATAAAGATTACTTATCTCAATACAATATTTGTCTTCTTTGAGCTGTTCTACTGGACTTCTACAGCCAATTCCTCCACCTAGCAGACCACTAAAAGTAATATTGATGGATTTTATCAGTGACCTTAATCTGACCTATAGGTATACTGCAATTTTAGCCATCATAGATTGTTTTTATAGTAGTGCTTATTTTATTACATTTAAATGACTTACTACAGCTGAAGAACTGAAGAGATATTTTTGTAAAAGATTGCTTTTGTTTACAGTATATGGATTCCCCAGAGCCATTATTTCTGATCAATGTTTACAATTTTGTTTGAAGTTCTGGCATACAAGTAAATCTCAACTCTGTTTATCTTCCGGAGATCAATGTGAAGACTAAGTGTATTAATCAAGATCTCGAAAATAACCTTGTTTATTAAAAGAGCTGTCCCGGAATATGGTATGTCAGCAACTGGCATATCTCTGTTTCAATGTTGTGTATGTGTATCTTTCAGATTTTGCTCTCCAATCGTTTCAATTCTATCAAAGTACTTGTTTAATTTAAAATGGGAGTGGCGGTTTGGAAGAAGGTGTGGCTTGCAGTGTGGAACATCTGCCTGAGGAGTCTGTCTTGCAGCTCACATATTTATTGGACTTTATACAGCTTTGAAATGCATAGATTTCATTCCATATAAAATCTCCAGTCACTGCAAGGTCCACCCCATCTTCCATAATTTCTGATCGAAACCAGTTTATTCTAGCTCCTTATCAAAACTTAAGGCACATCCTTCTCTGATGGAAGTAGACTGAAAAGAACATATTCTTGTGGCTCTTGGGTTTATTATGGGTTCATTAATCAGGTCATGAGATGGAAGAGCAGTCCTGAGGGCCTACTGAGGATGTTTATGCACCTCAGTTGCTGATTTTTTGCTGTTCTATTTCCATCATGCTGGAAATCAAAATGAACATGTTTGGACCTTGCGCTTTGATGTGGTGGGGTGGAAGGAGGGCTCTGTTGTAACTCTTGCTGGGAATCATGTATGATATTCTGCAATAGATTTTTAATGATTCAAGTCTGTTTTTCTAATACCTAAGAACTCCTTTGAGCTCCCTACATGTCCCAAGTCAGGAAAAGGAGGAGGATTATGCTTGCCTCTAAAAACACCATTTTACACAACCAATCTGCTATGGAAGCGATGACAAAGGAGAAACAAGCTACTAATATTCAAAGGAGTGAAGCAGATCAGAAACTGGATATAAATGGATGAAGACCAAGGCCCAAAGGACATCCAATCCCAAATAGTGAAAGTCACAATTGTAAAAACACACCTTAGAAGTAGGTGCTAGAATGTCTGTAAACCGCATCAAACCAGAAAGCTGCTGCAAGCAGTAAATAAGATGAAGCAATACAATTTGACCCTGCTTGGAATAACAGAAGCAAGATGGACTGGCACTGCAAGATGGAAGCTAAACTCCAGTAAAGTAATTGTCTGATCAAGATGGCAAGACAACAACCATCAAGAGGGAGTTGTCATCATTATTAATAAGAATAAGACCAATACACTGCTACAATGGAAACCAAGTTGTAAGACACCGCTGTATGTGAGACTAAAGTCAAATTTTGCAAGTTAGTGGTTGCATATACACCCATAGAGGACACAGAAAAAGAGGAGAAAGACAATTTTTACAGTGAATCACAAGGTACCAGCAAAGACATTCCAAGGCATTGCATGCTCATTCTGATGAAAGATTTCAATGCAAGAATTAAGAGCAAGAATGAAGGAAGAGAGAGGATGATGGGGAGGCATCCAAAAGCTGAAATGGGGATCACCCAGCAGCAAATCCAGACCCAAATTGAGTCATTAACAGTGACAGAGTCAAGTAGGAAGTGGAGGCATTATGTCCTGGATGTACAGGTGATGCAACGTCTCAATATTGTCGGTGATGACAATTTCTTAATAACAAAATTGATCATCAAATTGTGCAAGGTCAGCATCATGTATAACCAGTATCAGCACCACAATTTTACCAAACTGAAAAGTCCAAAAGTCTTAAGGGTGTTTGATGTTATCATGAAGAACCGGTACAGCAGTTTCAAAAAGACACAGCACTTACCATCAACAACTTCAACAGAACTACGTTACGGAGCATGCTTTGGGGAGCTCAGATGCACGGCAGGAGGGCTTCGCAAGGTGACAGGAGGGTATGCAGAGAGACGCAGAGGTGGGGGCAGAGTGCTCTTGCTAATCCTCTGGCCTTTTCACATACGGGAGTAGCACTAGTCAATGGTCATAAAGTAGCTTTTTATTTGACTCTGGCAGTAACATTTCCATTGTTGCTCACCATTTAGTGTTGCCGCAACTATGGTTAAAAGTAAAGACCTGTCTAACCTGTATTCACGGGGATGTCCAATCGTACGAGTCCGCCCGCTGTTACATCTGCCAAGATGGCATCGTTAGGAAAATGATGGTGGCGGTAGACAACAATCCTCCATTTCCCATGATACTGGGTAGAGATTGGTCAGACATAAACTGTGGCATAATACTCACTATCCCTACAAAAACACTAGGTCTTGTTATGGACGCCGACACCATGCCCTCAGCTACCTCAACGGCGTGTACACAGCTGGTAAAGGAGCAGAACACAACCTCAGAGAATGACGTGGAAACAGCCAGGCCATCGCATCATGATACGTCATCACCAAGCGCCGCACCGGATCAGGACTGAAGCCACACCCTTTGAGGTCGAGCCTGATCCCCACAGTGGTCTGCAGTTTCAGTTTAGGCAATTCAGTCAGACCCCGGCTTCATTTAAAAGGGAGCAATGGAACGATGACGTCCTTAGATTTGCAAAAAATACAATGGTCTTAGTAGATGACCAGCAAACAACACATCCCATGCCACAAGGTCCCCACTTTGTATTAAATAATGTCCTTTTATATCAGGTGACAGATTGGAGTTACTGGCGACAAGTCTGTGAACTGGCTCATACCCACCTCCTGGGAGCCCATCCGGTCCAGATAAAACTTTAGAGCAAATCAAGCTCCGATTTTTTTGGCCTGGGATTGATGAGGAGGTCCGCCGCTTTTGCATGTCCTATCCGGAATGTCAATTACGCCAGATTCCTAGGAGGAACTGTGCTCCTCTAATCCATTTTGAATGTATCGGGGTTGACCTGGTGAGACCCCTAGAGCCTTCATCCAGGGGTTATAAATATATAATGGTCCTGGTGGATTATGCCACCCGATATCCTGAAGCTGTTCCATTACACTCAGCCACTTCCAAAGCTATCGCACAGGAGTTTGTAGGGGTCTTTGCGTGAGGTGCCATCCCTAAAGAAATCCTGATGGATCAAGGGACACCTTTTACCTCAGAGACGTTCAGGGAGACAGCTAAGTTACTTAAAATAAAACATTTAAAGACCTCTGTATATCATCCTCAAACAGATGGTCTAGTCGAGAGGTTCAACCAAACTCTCAAACAGAAGCTATGCAAGGTAGTCACGGAGGACGGAAGGAACTGGGAACAGCTCCTCCCCCTCGTCCTTTTTGCATATCGGAAAGTCCCACAAGCCTCCACGGGGTTCTCACCCTTTGAATTATTGTATGGACAACAACCCCGAGGTATATTGGATTTATTAAAAGAAGGCTGGGAGGAGGAGGCCCTTCCCTCTGTAAATATACTTGAATACAGTATATCGTGCAATTACACAAAACATTTGCAAAAGTTAGACCTATCCTAAAATCTCACATGTAGAAGGTGCAAGCAGCCCAGTTTCGTTGTTATAACTGTGGCACATCCCTTCGGGAGTTCAGCCTGGGGGATCGAGTCATGGTATTGGTTCCTACCTCATTACTGGACCATTTGCAAAGCCCATATGAAGTTAAGGAGAGGAAGGGTTTGGTCGATTATTTAGCTATCCAACCTAATCGTCGACCTAGAGATCGGATTTAACATGTCAATTTGCTGAAACCATAGAAGGAAAGGGATCACGATCCCTCCTCTGGACAGTCCTGCTCACTCTTCACTCATAGATTGCACCTTAACTTCGGTGACGATTTGACTTGCCAACAGCAACAGGAGCTTGAAGCAGTTATCCTGTCTGTCCCAGAGGTAGTGAACGAAAATCCTGGACGAACCTCCTTGGTTGCGCATGACATGGTGACAAAACCAGGGGTTATAGTCAGAGAACGCCCATATCGGATTCCTGAAGTAAAAAAGGCAGAAGTGGAGTTGGAGATCAAACGAATGCTGGATCTGGGTGTGATAGAGGAGAGTTATAGTCCCAGGTCCAGTCCCATCGTGTTCATGGTCAAAAAGCCAGATGGATGTTTGGAGGTTTTGCAATGACTTCTGTCGGCTTAACCAAGTCTCCCAATTCGATGACTATCCTATGCCGCAAGTGGATGACCTCCTTGAGCAGTTAGGACACAAATTTTTGACTGCTCTTGATATGACGAAGGGGTACTGGCAGGTTCCCTTAATGGACTCCGCAAAGAAAAAGATTGTGTTTAGCACTCCTAGTGGATATTGGCAGTATTGTGTACTACCATTCGGATTACATGGGGCTACCACTACCTTTCAACATCTGGTGGACAAAGTGCTCCGACCCCATAATTCGTATATTGTTATCTACTTGGATGACATGGTCATCTATTCCAGCACCTGGAAGGAACACCTATAGCAGGTTAAGGCTGTATTATGGACACTAGTGAATGCCGGTCTTCATATTAATCCAAAGAAATGCTATTTTGGATTGGCCAAAGCCAAATATTTAGGTTACCTAGAGAGCCGGGGTATGGTCAAACCACAATGCTCCAAAATAGATGCCATAGTGAATTGGCTCCGTCTGATAACCAAGTTACAAGCATTTCTTGGCTTAGCGGGTTACTATTGCCTGTTTGTACCCCAGTTTTCTGAGAAAGCAACGCCCTTGAGAAACCTGACAAAGAAGGGGAAACCTAACCACGTGGTTTGGGATGATGCCACAGACGCTGTATTTAGTGACCGTTAGCAGGCCCTTAAGTGGGCTCCTATTTTGAAAGCACCTGCTTTTTCTTTGCCTTTCATTCTCCAGATGGAGACGGATGCTTCAGACACAGGTCTTGGTGTCGTGCTGAGCCAAAGTGTCGATGGAGTGGAACACCCCGTTATGTGCCTGAGTCGGAAACTGCTGGACTGAGAGACCAGGTATAAGGCAGTGGAGTGATTAAATGGGCGATTACTCAGCCGAGGTACTACCTATTGGGATGTGAGTTGACTCTGGTGACTGACCATGCACCTTTACAGTGAATGCTGTTAGACAGGGATTAAAATCCATGAGTCACGAGGTGGTTTTTAGACCTACAGCCTTACAAGTTTTCGGTCATTTATCATCGAGTTCTGCTTCAGGCCAATGCTAATGACCTTTCCAGGTGCCACAACCTCACGGACAGGTACGCGAGACCCAATGTGTCTGGGCTGAGGGGGAGGCCGTGTCACACATGTGCGACTAGGAGCGAGCTGAATGGACCAAGTGGAAGTGATTACCCGCTGGGCCAGCAGGTGGCAGGGTGCTCTAAATCTATTTCTGTTATCTCTACAGACCAAATATGGGAAAACCTGCCTGATTTAACATCTGTTTCTGTTACGGCGCCCAGACTGACCTCACTTCCTGTTCTGGCACCCAAACTGACGTCATTCCTGTCCCAGCACCCAGACTGACGTCACTTCCTGTTACAGTCAAATGACATCACTTCTGGTTTACAGCCTATAAAATCTCCATCTTGCCAAACTAGTTCAGTTCGATCTGGGAACTCAACCTGAGAACATCCTCTTGTTTTTTTAAACCTTTTGCAGCCAGGGACAATATATGGGTGGCTGCCCCAAACCTTTTTCAGTGTGTTGAGACTCATTCTTTCATACAGTATAATATAGTCCCATTTAAAAAATTTTGTTATGAATTGTTTTGAAATTATACACCCATTTTGGCTTTTGAAATATGTAGTATCCAAATATTGCAATACTTATTCATTTATTTAAAGTAGGTAAAATTATTTTGCACCATTTTTGACACTTTTATGGGTTTTCATGGACAGTGCCATTTTGTGATTATTGTTTATTACTTACCTTGGAAACGTATCAGAAGTACTCAGCCATGAACCCATCTATGCAACATTAAAATGTCACCACTGGTGTCTCTTCCTTATCCATTTCTTTAAAATCTTTCACCTTCCTTTCTTTAGCTTTTATTTTTATACACATTTTGGTTTTTGTTGTCAGGTTATAGAAATCCTGGTTACAACCATAGCTTTGTTTTTTATCTGGTCTCTTTCTTTCTTCTCCTGATCCTTTTCATTATTTATGTGCTACTTTCTGTCCTTTAGCACAACATGATGTTTTTGAGGTACAGTCTTATTATGTTTTATACTAGACCACAGAAGTAACGGATCTACATAAAATAGCATTAGTGTTGTTAGAAGATGAATTAGGGTTAGGGCTAGGGCAAGGCACGAATCAATCCCATATGGGGCACCAGTCCTCCAAAGCCAACTTTAAGTTTCCAGTGGGATGGACCCACCGGGCGTCAGCCAGCCCAAACCCCTACACAAACACATAATCATAGTCCCGGGTTCAAATAAAGGCTGTTTATTAATCAAATTCTCTATAAATATGGTACAAAAAGGACAACCTACAAGTCTTCCTCTCCTCCTTAATAAGTCTCTCACCATTGCACAGCCCTCCTACAGTCAAATGTTGCCTCTCTACCACCCAGTTCTGACTCACCTGGATAAGGGAGTGCAGTTTCTTTTATTACAGACACAGGAGTACTTCCAGTGGCAGGGTGATTGCCCGATCGAAGTACTTCTGTCACACGGAAGTCCATCATCAAAGTAGGGAGCTTGATTCCCTGCAGCGCCCTCTTGCGGCACCTCATGATCCCAGCAGGGCAGCCCTGCCGGACTACATTTCCTGGCATGTCCTGCTGACTTCCCATGGGGAACCGATAACCAGGGCTGCTGCCATCTAGTGTGCTGGGGGAATAAGAAAACCCAGTGATATCTTCTCTTTTTAATGGGCTGTCCGTCTACCCTTTCTGGTCTTTCCCTGGTTTCTAAACCAGCTAACCCAACAAAAGCATTTGGAACCACACAGTGGTATAGTGATTAGCACTCCTAAATTAGCATCTCCTGAAATTTTAAACTCTTACCATTTCCTGTGGATATTTTACTGATCCTCCCTGTGTCAGTGCGGGTTTTCCTCCTGGAGATATGCATGTTGAGCTAAATGTCATATCTAACTAAGTCCTTATCTATGTGTGCATGAGTGTTCTCTTCAATAGACTGGTGTGCTATTTAGGGATTGGTCCTTGCACCTCATGGTTCCTTTCCATATTCATGAACTAGGTAAAGCGGGTAAATGGATTAATGGAGTTCTTTGCAAAGTGGAATTTGACTACCTGGAGAAAACTCACACAGACATTCAAAGGGTGTCCACCTCCTCACGCACATTGTAAGATTCAGGATTTAAATTCAGCCTCTAGGAGCCAAGTATTCATAGCCATTGCACCACTTTAGGTATACTGCACTTTGTTAATCTACATCCCGGACAGCAGTCAAATTTTAGTTTACAAAAGAGAACCCAATGTTTAGTGTTCACTAATGCATGAACCATAGTGAAATACTTAAACTGAGTCAGCCGATAAAAAAAACACAAAAATGTATGTTTCTCCTCATCCTTATCCTCAAACCTTATTCTGTAGTTAATAGCTGATGTATTTGTAATATTAAATATATATTTAATATTACATATATATTATAAGTATTATGCTGATAATGTTTTTATATTTGTAATATATATCTATATGTATATTCTATGTATTATGCTGAACGTGTTTTTTTTTTCCTTTCTTTTCTTGGAATCAGTGGCATATGTCTCTGTCTTCATTAAGCATTCTACATTATGCAAAAACTAACTGATTAATGTTGTACAGTTGCAAAAATGTCAGAAAAAAAGGTCTTGTGTAGATTTGAACAGGCTGACATAAGGTTCATGTTCAGTGAGAGTTCTAATTCTGGCGTATGGTCACCTAGCATTTAGGAGGTTTTAAATTGACTAGGGCTTGAAAGGTATGGTTTTCACAATTTTTGACCAGGAATAATAAAACACACACAAAGAGCCTGAATTATATACCAGTTGGAGCACAGATTTTTCATTTACTTGATCATCTTTCCTCTTTGCAGCTTCATTTGAGCTGATTTATTGCTAAGCAGGTCACTGTACGGAAAGGTTGCAGCATGAACCAGCTGTTTGTATAGTAGAACAATCTTGGGTAAGTTTTTTTTTTTTCTTCCTTCTTGTGGTCCTTTCAGAAACTTCATTTCTAAAATCATGACAAGTCAGAGAAGCTGTATTTATATTATCGATCCTTTCCACCCATCCCAAGCCGTCTACATGACAGGCTATATTTGTTCTTAATCTCTGGCAACATATTTTCCCACTTTCTTACTCTCAAAGCTTGCAGGCTGCATGGTTTCACTTGGCCCTTTCGCCTGCTGGAGTTGGTGGGTCAGATACATGAGCGGACAGAAAAGGCAGTGAATAAAATTTAACAGGTGCTGCTTCCGCAACCTAATTCCACAGTACGTATAGCCTTTGTCAGTGAGATGTTGCTGCATGGCACCTTGTAAATCTATTGCCCACTTACTTTCTTGCACTTTAAGCAGGTACTGATGTGGCTCTTTTGCCCCGTTCTGCTTGTATTATTTGGCAAATTGACTCATGACTGCCGGTTGGTAACAGACTTCGAGAAATATAATATGAGACATTTTTCTTTTCCCTTCTCTTCTTTCTCTTTCTGCTTTTTTTCCAGCTGAATAGCTAGGGACTGGACTAGGACTGATGATTCAAAAAAAAAAAAAAAAAGTAATTCCATTAAATGTTTTTTAAAAGCCGCAGGAGCTCTGCTGTATCACCGCCATTATTGATGATATCATTATTATGTATAGGATCCTTCAGTGAATAATAACCCATTATCTTTCATTTTTCCTGTTTTTGTCACTGGAAGTTGGAAAGGTTAGGTAATTTATTTTAATGTATAAACTGTCAGGCACGAACACTGCCATGCTCTAGCCTCCGATATATTCTGCACTTAAAAGCATGATTGTTTTTTAAATCAGCCTACATTTCAGGACAAGCGTTTCCCATATATTATATTTAAATTCTTATTGTATTTCAGGGGTCTTCACTTTAGTGGTGATGTTTTATTCTTGGTCAATAGCTTGCAACAAATTTCTGATTATGCCTTTTGCTAAACTGTTCAATGTTAAGGAAAAAAATGAATGCATCTTTGTCTCTAAATTTCTCTGCAAATTTCTTTGCAAGTTTAAAGACAACTAGTAATGCTCATCCAAAGCTTAAGAATCCAAAGCCAATGAACCAGACCTTTTGGAATTAAAATAATGTTTGCAATTATTAATCTTTATTAGATAGAACGTAATTGTAAAAACTAAGTATTACGATCAACACTGCATGTTTTTCCACCTTATTAACCTTTGCCAGATTGGAAAATTAAAGAAAAAAAAAGATCAAATATTTTGAAAGTGCATATGAAAGACATGAAAACTATCGCACAGTAATGAATATGAGAACACATGAATACGAACTATTATGACTTTTTCAGGGAATAAATATGGAGCCTTAAGTTAAATGAATAGCTGCATGATAAGTACAGCATTACTAAGCTTGTTAAGACTGTGATTCAAGCTATGGTCCAAAGATGTCAGATGGCATGAAACATTTTGTTATATTTCAGCAGATGTAATTAGATATGTTTATGGCGCATGCATTAAAAGGTTAAGAGGAATTGCAGTGCTTCGATTTCCAATCATGAGTGTGAAAAAAAAGTGTTGGTTATTAAACATCTCAGTCCTGCTAAAACCGTAAAATTACTAAAGCAGTCTTTTGTTTTTGATGAAATGATGTTCATTACCTGTAGGTAAGTAATGCTCATCAGGGAAATGACATATGCCTATAGATCATTTTTTTAATTTTTCAAAATACACAACACATGTCTAGTATTGCAAAAATAGAATTAAATATTTATTTTTTATTAAAATGGACCTTCAACTTCTTAAAGTGAGGAAAACAATGGCAAATGCGCTTGATTTTAATATTATCCACACACGCACAGACACACACACTCACGCACACACAAATCAGCACGCTTCAGTGCATTTAAATTTATACAAACTCTGTCCATGACAGTGATGAATGTTATACTCTATTCTACAATATGTTTAATGCATGGGTCTGTTGAGTTAAGTTTTCTCTTCTTGTACTATCCTAGTGCTTCACCTTTGTGTGCTACATCACTTTCAGTTATATTAAAATGCCAATTCATACAGACAAAATTAGTATATGGTAACACTGTTTTCCTCAAATCTCTTAAGCTATTATATCATTATGAAAAGGTCCTCTGACAGATAATAACCTATCACCTCTTCTGTTCTAAAGCTTAAATTCATGCACTTGGATTTTCATGGCTTTATACCATATTCATGGTTTGCCTAGATAAGTCTGTTTTGCCTCACACTACAGTAATTAACAACAGCATAACTTTTAATACTTTATGAAATACTGTATGTAAATTAATATTCATATTCACATAAACAGTGTATAGGCTTGATAAGTGAACTTCTGTATATGATTCATTGTGCTCCTGGAACAATACACATATACCACTGAAGCTGTCACTATTTTTGTAGAATGGCAAGCAACCGCATCTTAGGTCTAGGTAGTGACATAAATGAGCCAAGTGATAAACACCAACAATTTTTCCGCCGACATTAAAACATGAATATAAATAAATTAGTCTTTAATTGATTTGAATTTGTGATATTCATTGCATGCTAATACAGTCATCATAGCATAAGGCAATAACAATGACTGAATATACAGTGTGAGTTCTTATGGCTGTTTGTCGTTCTATTATATTTTAAAGCTAACTCAGTCAAGGCATTTGTGGCTATTTCCTACAAACTAGGCTGTTAAGTAGATCCAGTGGTTGTTTAAGCTGCAACAATTTTCTCAGTTATCCCATTCCACTACTATTTCCATGGTGCATCTGTTTTGCGCCTTTAAAATAATTTGATATTAAACCTTGGCAAACCCAATACCAAAAAATGTTTCTTGAAGAAAATGTAAAAGTTTGCAATGAAAGCATAGTATGAGGCACCAAGTGAGGCTAAGCAAAATCAGAGGAAGTAAGCACTCTGTGCTGAGCACAGGTAGGTAAGGTGGCAATTTTAGAACACCGTTGAGAATGTCAGGCATGGAGAAAGGGCATGTGGGCATTTGGTGGAATACGGTGAATGATTCACTCTGACTGGCATAGGTCAAGATGTCATTTGGATGCTGGAATTAAAGATCATTGGCAATTTTTACTTATAACATCTACCTCAACCCAAGGATCATTGAATACGTTATATAATGGGCCACATATCTGCAGGCTTTAACTGTCTGAACCTGTTGCTCATTGAAAGAGTAAAAAAATTCTCTGTTTATGGATCAATCTGTAGAGAAGTGTTTCAGTAATAAAATTTATTTAAAAAATGTTGTTGTAAAATACGTTTTACATTACAATTGAGCACCTTGTATTTTTGTATTTTAAATTAGATTTATTAATGCAAAGCAAGATAACACACAAATTTACTTAACACTATAATACATATGTGCTGTGATCTCAAGGACTTCAGCTTTAAATTGTGCTAATGCTTCAGCAACTTTTCAACTGGGCATTCCACCTTATCTTTGGTATAATGAATATACACATTAAGTACATCTGAATATGGAATCATTTAAATTTTATTTGAAATATTGTTTTTTTTTCAGTGTAGCTTAACCATTTGAGACAGCAAAGGCTCAAATGAATCCTGTCGGAGTGTACCTCCACACACCTGTTAAACTGTGGGATACAGTTAGAACTTTTGAGGAGGAGTTTGGCTTTGTACGACCCCAAATTAGAAAAAAAGTTGGGACGGTATGAAAGATGCAAATTTAAAAATAAAATCCAGTAATTCATACTTTGCCTTTTATTTCATTGCAGACAGTATGAACCCAAGATATTTCATATTTTTTCTTCCCAACGTCATTTCATTGGCTAATACACATCGATTCCTGCATTTCAGGACTGCAACACATTCCACAAAAAGTTGGGATGGTAAAGCATTCACCACTTTGTAATGTCGCCATTCATTCTCACAACACTTAAAAGACGTTTTTGCACCGAGCATACAAAATGGTAAAGTGTTTCAGGTGTAATTTTGTCCCATTCTTAAAGTAAACACATCTTAAGGTGTACAACAGCATGGGTCATCATTATCACATTATTTGCTTTCCTCTGTTGGGGGCAGGCAGGCCAGTACAGTACCCTCATCTTCTGCAGCAATGCCTATGTAATGTGTGTAGAATGTTGTTTTATATTGTCTTCTTGAAAATTGCCATGATGTCCCTGAAAAAGATGTTGTCTTGAAGGCAGCATATGTTGCTCTAAAATCTCAAAGTACTCTTGTGCATTAATGCTGCCATTTACCTTTGACAAGGGCACTTACACCACCCCATACCATGACAGATGCTGGATTCTGGACTTGCTGCCGATAGCAGTTTGGATGGTCCTTTTTGTCTTTGGGTTCGGAGCACACAGCGATCATTTCTTCCAAAAATGATCTGGAATACTGATTCGTCTGACCACAATACACATTTTTACTGTGTGATGGTCTATCCCAGATGCTTCCAGAAAAGTTTAAGTGGCATTTGTTAAAGTAACTCAGTATTGTAGAGCTTGACAAAGGTTTGCCAAAGTAATCCCCTGCCCATGTGGTTATATCAGCTGTTGATGAGTGATGGTTTTTGATGCAGTGCCATCTGAGGGATTGGAGATCACGGGTGTTCAGCTTAGGCTTGTGCAAATGCCCGTTACACACTGAACGTCCTCCAGATTCTTTGACTCATTGAATGATATTATGCACTGTAGGGGGAGAAATATGCAAATCCCTTCCAGTTTTTCTTTGAGGAACATTGTTTATAAACATTTTAATAATCTTCTCATGCATATGTTGACAAACTTTAGATTCTCTGCCCATCTTTGCTCCTCAAAGATTCATCCTTTTGTGGATACTGCATTCATACCAAATCATGATTACAATTACCTGTTGACATTACTTGTTTGAAATCACATCTTTATTTAATTATTTTACCTCATTACTGGCCCTAATTTGCCCCTATCCCAACTTTTTTGTAATGTATTGCAGGCCTGAAACGTAGAAATGTTAATTTAAGTTTACCAGACAAAACATGAAACCTCATATTGTCTACAAAGAAAGTAAATTTAAGTACAGTAAGACCCCGCTTAACACTGCTCCGTTTAACACTGTTTCGATATTATGCGTTTTTTTTTCTAATTCAAATTTTTCATTGATCCACTTTGTAGTCACATAAAACCATGGCTTTCAGTGAAAATGTCACTTTTCGCTGCAATCGCACGACTTGATTAGATACTTACATGCAGTCTTGCGGTGCGTTTGATATGCACAGTACAGTACATTGCGTATGCCTGCTACGTCACTGTTCATTTATGATTGGTCATCAACATTGTTGTGCAAGGATATAAATATAACATTTTATTTTACTGTAATAAATAAGAATTATCCCTTTTTAGTTTTAAAATGAGTGGTTGCAAAGAAAAAGAAAGTAAAGTGACAAGAAAAAGAATTTCGCTGGAAACTAAAATGCAGGTGCTCAGACGATTAGATGCAGGTGAACGCCAAATTGATATCAGTACTGCATTAAATTTGTCAATTTTAAAAAATAAGGAGAAAATCATATCATCAGCAACAACGACCACAACGACTTCTGCAACAAAAATTACCCGTTCCAGAAGCAATGTGATTGAAGAAATGGAAAAACGACTTTCCATCTGGATTGATGATGAAGTTGAACACAAAATGCCATTAAGTCAAGCAATCATAATGGAAAAAATGAAATCAATTTTTAACCACATTTAGAATGAAAAAGGCAACACCAGTGAAAATTTCGTAGCTAGTCGGGGATGGTTCCATCGATTTAAAAACAGAAACAATCTTCATAACGTACAGATTACTAGAGAAGCAGCAAGTGGAGCCATCACAAACATAAATTATGTATTTACTCAAATATTTTTGATTTTCATGAATGATTTATGGATAAAAATCGATATTAGCAATAAAAAATTTCTAGAATTAATGTAATAAAGAAGTATTTAATTATATATGTTACAAAATAAAACAAAAAAAAAGATAAACTTTTTTATTCTCTGTCCTGTTTCACCCATCCCCATTATTTACGTGTTAAGATGACCTTTTTAACACTGTTGTGCTTAGCGCTGGGATTTCTTGGAACGTATCCCCGGGATTAAGTGAGGTCTTACTGTATCGCTGAATTTTTTTTATTTACATTGGGGTTGTAAATCAAACACCAAAAGTTGTGTGGTTGTGGAGTGGTTAGTGCTTCTCACATCCAATATTCTGTATTCATGTTCTATGCCTAGTCATTGTCAATTGAGAGTTTGCATGTTTTCCCAGGTGTGCATGAATTTTCCTCCAGGTACTCCAGTTTTCTTCCATATCCTTTTAACCTCTTTATGTTTACCTCCAGGAAAAGTGAGCCAAAAATGCTGAACTTGTTTTCAGCAAAGAAAATTATTATGTGTAACCGAAACATGTAAATACCAAAACTTCAATATTAATACAGTAAAAAGGCATGTCTATTGTCCACTGCTATAACTGATGCAAATTTAGTACACAATATATGTGTGATAGGTTTTGTAACAGTCACCAACGCACAGCACGAAGTTGCAATTGGGACAACAGAAGCATGTTTCTTTATGCACTTTTCTTATCACATTTTTCTGCTGCTTGCACATGAGCAAATAAAGTATCAGTGTCTGATTCACCTAATCAACATGTCATGTTATTGTAGGCCACCACAACGCAAGGTTTAGTGACTTCTATATATCCCCTGACACGAACATTGACAGTTGCAGCATTGTGAACAGGGCCTACAAGGCTTATGTCCTTCATGTCCTTCCACTTGATCGCTTATCTACTTGCACCACACGGAAGCTTCCTTCAAGAATATCAGGACGGTTTGGTCATAAAGTACAATATACATCAATTTCAATATCTGTTTCAACCTCTGACGATCAATTTGCATTGTAATAACCATTGATAGATTCAACAATTTGTTTTAAAACTGGCTTTACAACATTTTGTTTACATGTCATTGTGTCTTTTGGTTCAAAACTCCATCCCATTCATGAATTTTGTTGAGTTACCACAGAGTGGCAAAAGGCATAGAAATATTCATGATCATAACAGATGAACCCAAGGGACACTCAGTGGTAACCATTTTTGCAAAGAATTCCCAAGACAGGTTTGGGGTTAATGCCAAGGGGGTTATACGTGTGCATATTAAGTTAATCCACACCAGCACAGGGAGAATGTTCAAACTACATGTACAGTATACAGCAACTATACTCTTTGCACGTGCCAGTAATGATCCCTATTGACATTGTAATCTCTATAAATTCAGTCCAGGATTTGTGCATTAGAACCGTTAACCATTGCAACACTGTGCTGTTCATTAACACAAAATGAACAAATCATTAATGTTCTATTAAAAAGTATATATTTTATTTATTCCTGTTGTTTTCACAGAGAACAGCTTTATGATGACCATCTAATTATGTAATATACTAAAGCCAGAGTCTTGATGTAATTGTCATATAATTTTTTAGTAACATAAATTGTATTTCCATGATATATTAAGTTTATCATATTCTTGATTAGAGTAAAAGGAAGGAAAATTCACAAACACTGTAGCTGTGATTAAAATGCAAATTTAATGACAAGCATTAAATCAAAGGTTCCTGGATGGAATGCCAGTCCACTGCAGAGTGTCCACACATATGTCTATAGCGATTCATGCCTCCTCAGTTTCAACTTTCCTATTAACCCGTAAAAGAACGAGTTGCTATATAAAATTGGTTGCTTAAATTGAGAGTTTGTAAACATGAATGCTGCAAATTAAGCAATCGTAATTAATTAATGTTTATACTTGTGCATTTTTTTGGGTAATGATTCTTTTAAACAATTTTATGTTTTTTATTTTTAGACAAGGTTCTGAATTTTATTGCCCTCTGACTTAACATCTAACAAAATACATTTATATGGTAAATAATGGTATTTAATGTATTATCTATCCATTTATTTTCTGAGTGCATTAATTACATCCCAGAGTCATTAGAAACAACAGCCTGTCTCAGCAACATACTGCACAAGACAGGAAACCAACCCTGAACAGTACAGTCTGGTTTATTGCAGAGCAAACTCATTCAAAGAGTAAGATGGATGCATTTTTGAGATATGCAAAGGAAGCTGTGTGGACCTGGAGGAAAGGTGAAAAAAAATAAAACAGAAAGTGATCAGTTTAGAATGCAGACTTGGGTGTTTGGAGCCATGAAGGACAATGTGCACCTCTGTACCACTCTGTCACCCAGTTTGATGTTACCCAGTCATTTCTTAATCTAAATATGCAACAGACATTATGAATATGAACACAACAAATAACATATTATTTTTCATCAATGAATTATTAATATCATTATTATATTATGATCAGGTTCTAAAGATATGATTTTTGTTTATGGTACTATAATTATAGTGTATGGTTTGCTTTAAACATGCATTTATATACTTGTTCTGCTTTGCAAAAGCCTTAAGAAATAAAGTCAATATTTTGGGAACTGGAGAGGGGATAAGTAAGGCCAGCTTAGAAAAAAGATGCTATTGACTTGCAAATATCCACTGCAGCGGAAGAGATTATATTTCATAGGAAAATATTTAGAAGGTCAAAAAATGATTATATTTCATAGTGAGACGAATGTATCATTTTTGCAGAGGGAAGAAGTTAGATTTAATTCACCCTTTGGTATTCTTGATTTCCAAGAATTCTACTTTATACTTTAATGCCTGACTGAATAAGACGGGGGGAAAATTGATATTCCTTTTTGATTATAAGCTAGAGTAGCTCACAGATACTAGTACGAATTTCATCTTCACAGATACCAGGCCCGCATGAACAGTTTTAGTATAGGCAGATAGAGGAACACAAGAAGCCTGGGTGGTGCTGGACTGAATTTGTCCCCTGATAATCTATTTGCTTTCCAGTCCTGTTACTCTGGTTCCACTGCAAAGAAGGTTAGTGTGACTAATAAGTAAATAAGTAAATAAACAAATCGATAAACTAGTGTTATAGGATTTGCGTTTCATGCAAAACGGAAATATGTCATTCTTCTGGTGAGGCATATGGCAAAGTGATCCTTTCAAAATCCTTTTTATTTTTCTTTCATAACCATACATTTAACAAATATGAGCTGTTGTAAAACTAAAAATAGAAGTACTGTAAAAACTGTAATCCTTGACTCCTCTCTAAGTGGATGGATTTTCTCAATTACAGAATTTGCAAGTTTTTTATAAAATTAATCATTAGCTTTTTTTATTAGGTACAAATGGTAAATCTCTCAGAAGATCCAATAGTAGGTCAGTTCCTCAAATTGGTCTTGCTGTTACTGCCAGTTGGGGGCACAGCTATATTATTGTACAGTGTGTGCCCATTTGGACAGATAAAATATTCAAAACCTCCAAGGATACCCTTGGCTAGGCACTGAATTAATAAGCAAGGCTCGGAGGAAGTCTGCGACCTCTTGCCATTTCGGTTAATAATCTGATAACAGAGATAAGTAAATAGGATAAAGAAACATGATCTTTAATGAGGTAGTGTTTTCATATTGCACTTGCTGTAATTGCTAATAAGTTACAGCGATTGCCTTAATGTTCCTTGATAAAAAGTTTTAGACATGCAGAAATGTATGCGGAATTAAACAAAAGAGTAAAGTGTAAATAGATAATATTTGAGCCAAAGTCACATTTTTTGTGAAACTAGAGTTGCTTTGTATTAATGAAAATATCTCTCTAAATGCTACTTGTTATGTGGAATTTGTATATCTCTGTGAATGAAGCCTGAATTAATAAAATCACAGTAATTAGCCAAACATTATAAAAGCTTTAATCTGCTTAAGAAAATAGTTATTCTTACAAAGTAAATGCATACAGAAAGTAAGAAGCTCTAGTTATTATCTATGAAACAAATGTATAGAATTCAACTGAATACTGTAAATTCTGACTCCCAGGATTTACCTGAACACACAACATTATTATTTAATTATTCTTACAAGGGACAAGGATAAAAATGTTGATTCATACTTAGCATATCTGTGTAGTGATAATTTGTATTCACAATCTTCTTTTGTAATATTTACTTATTTACTTTAAGCACAAGTTATAGTTCTGTAATATCTTTCAAATTGAATAATTCTTTAAGTAAACAATATTATGGAAGCAACATCTAATATAACAGATGATCTGTTTTGAACCCTTATGTTATATAATTCCTTCCATCTATTACTAAACCTGCTTAATTAAGAAAATCACAACGCAAAGTAAGAACAAAAATAAAATGTGTAGACAAAGCCATAGAATACATAAAAAAATAAATCAGGGAAGAGGACAAAACACTTATTTTTCAGGAAATTCATTGCTGAGAGTAAAAGAGAATTGAGAAAAAGAGATTAGATAGATAGATAGATAGATAGATAGATAGATAAAAGCTTTAAAATTAGGGCCAGTTTACTTGCTAACAACAAATTTAAAAGTATAGCACATTATTAATCAGATATTTATTCATAGACTCGTCAATATACACATTTTTATGTATCAACTTTCTCTTTCAGATATTCACAGTATTTTACAGATTGTGAAATTAAACCTATACAAGGACCAATTTCCAATAGCATGTGTTATCATGGTGATATTCAATATTTTCAAATCTTTAGTAATGCAATCTTTTGTGGATCTGATCACAGCACTCGCAGCTTACTTTGGAAAGTGATACAGATTTTGAATCAATGTATAAATATTGAAATTTTCTCCCAATATTTTCTGGTATATAATATCTCCCAAATTTTTCTGGTTATAACCACTGGCATAAATGCAAAAAATAATTTTTTGAACAGGATTTGACTATGAAATTTAATAACATTTATTAGTTAAGTACATTAATTATATTAAATCAAGGAAAAGGACTTTGCATTAATAAACAGAAAAAAAGATCTTATTCAGAGCTGGCAGGGAGTACTAACAGAAAGGAAACTCTTATTTTGTTTTTTATAATGCAGGTCACTGAGTGTAGATGCAATTTTTAAAAGAATTTAAATAAGCAGCATTGTGGGCTGTAGACAAAGTTTAACTGCTTAAGTCTCATAAAAGAATACAATTACACAGGTTTAACCTTTATCTACAAAACCCACAAAGCAAAAATCAAACTCTTGTTTCTGCTTCATTTGGTATACAAAAATAATTGCCTTAGGTCAATGGATAATTTATGGGATGTGGTATACCAAAATGTGCAGGTGAAACAGCAATAAACATTTGCTTTAAATGCAAGGGCTGCCGCATACAGAATTGCTTTCCTGCTTGCAATGAGATGTCCATCAGGAGTGGCGAGCCTAAGAAGATGGGGAAGTATTTTTTAAATGTTATTAAACTCAGCTAATACAGAGCGGCTCTGTTTTCCCAGCTTGTAATGTCTGTTTAGCCTGTCAGTGTTAAAACTTGTCAGTTCAGATATTATTGCTCGAGTGAAGATGTTTAAATAATGTGACAATTTCAAACAAGCTGCTAGTCTTCCATCAAGAGTCATCTGCAAATACTTCACACGACTGGCTGGTTTACGTAAGGAAGAAAAGATATCAAAATATTTACAGCATTTTGGCAATATATCTGGCAAAAGAGAGATAGAAAAAGAGTACAATAAAAAGATGATGTCTTTAGCTGCAGTGCAAACTACTAAAAAAAATCATTTTCAAAACCATATGCTAATGCAGTCTCCTTTTCAGATTAGAATAGGTTAAATCATTTTTATGGTGTAACAAGCAGCAATTATTGTGATCTTTCCACTGGTGCTAGTCACTACAGTGCCACAGCAAAGGCTAGAATGAAATGAAAGAAAGCTGGTTGGGCATAACTTATATTTTTATAATCGAGTCATTTAACCAGTAATAATTCAGGCAATTCGATTGATCGTAGACAGCTCAGTGTTTAAATATGTAACCTAAAGTGTGTATCTTCACCAAATAAAGTGCAGTGGCGTTTGCTGGATGTGTAATTAGCTAAATATTAATCCTTTAAAGTATTGCTCACCCTGTAATATGGAATGATGCACTGAGGCAGAAGCAATACCATTTTTCAGTTGCATGCTCTGTAGCCATTATGATATCACAAGCAAACAAGCTGGGGAGGGGGACTGGCGCAAACATTATATCCTTTAGTTTTATGATCCATACAATAGCATAGGCAATATGAAGGTTTTCTAGTTTCCTGAGACCACTGTAAAGAGCAGGATATGTAAACAAACAAGCTGAAACTTACGCTGATTTACAGTGCTGCTGGGCTCAGAGTGTGATTTCTCCACCACTGAGCAGCTCCTGCCACAGAGATATTTCTGTACAGACAGTTTGAGCACTTTCGATTTTATACCTCAGCAATTTTTATAGTGTCTTTAGGCCCTCATGTATATGCTGCCCTATATCCATTGAAAAAATAATAATAATAATAAACCTAGCAAATAAGCAGAAAGGGGAGGAAAGAAAAAAGATTATCGGCAAGAAAACAGTTGGGTCACATGCTTCCTTCCCCCTTAAAGCCTGACTATAATTGGTAGCTGACCTAAAGAGCAACCAATATTCTCGATGTCTTTTCTTGATACGCCGCTTGTATCTTTGCCTTCTTTTAAGATTAAGTAAGGTAGGGTAGTCAAGCCTCTGAAGGTTTTAGCATCTGTGCTAGGCTGCTGTAACTGATACTGAAGAGTTATAATTAAAGGTTCCGATTGACGGAGCCATGTTTAATATACAGCGTCTCTCTGCCATCCATCGGGGGTAATGGTGTGCAGCTCAGCTGCACTCCTGCTACTTTGCAGCCAACTCTCTCATTTCACTTGTACCTTTGGGCTGAAAATTAAATTCCCTTAACATGGGAGACCATTCTATAAAGCTTCCCTGATTGTTGATATTTCAAAATTGCCTTGTTTAGATTATTGTATTAGTGGCAAACGCTACAATTTTAAATCAGTTCCACTCTATTTCAGCACACTTCTAGATATATTTGATGTTTCACCTCCTGGCACTAGATAAGCACAGGGCTTTAAACTAAAGCATATTTAATACAGATTGTAATAGCAGCCTTGACATATTCTTTCCCCATCAGCAACCATAAAGCAATGTGTAAACAGTTGCTCTTCTCCAATTAAGAAAAAAATTATATTTTTTTTTTGCCATAATGCATGCCGTGCAAAAGGTTATCCCTGTGGCAAATCCAAAACGCACTATATAAAGATCTATAAGAGTACTAAAATTCAGTTGGAATTTTTCGGTCCACTCAACACATGCAGGACATAATAATGAATGGGAACACATAAACATAAATAGACAGGAAAAAGTAAAAAAAAAAAAAAAAAACTGCCTGGAGAGCGCCACCTAAACGTCATTTGATAAGTTAACATGGACACCAAAAAGCCAACATTGTAGTTACAATCCCTGTTATCTCTACATTAAATCTTTCCCTATACAATATACTCTTCTTCTTAAATCTAATCAAAGATTTCTTTGTCAACTGAACTGTTCTGCATTTCCCCCTTAAATATAATCCTCATGTCTCAAGACAACTCTTAACACCTTCTAGACTAACTCATCAAAACATTTCCCATATAACACATAACCTTTCCTGCTGCCTACTATGACAAATACTGGCAAGATCGCCAAGAGTGCAGTATCACGGACAGGTTGTGCCCAACAGGAAACACACACCCTTTGCCACGTGCAAAAGTTCGCTGATGACACTGCTATTGTGGGCTGCATCAGGAGTGGGCAGGAGGAGGAGTACAGAAAGTTAATCAAAGACTTTGTTAAATGGTGCGACTCAAACCACTTACACCTTAACACCAGCAAGACCAAGGAGCTGGTGGTGGATTTTAGGAGGCCCAGGCCCCTCATGGACCCTGTGATCATCAGAGGTGACTGTGTGCAGAGGGTGCAGACCTATAAATATCTGGGAATGCAGCTGGATGACAAATTGGACTGGACTGCCAATACTGATGCTCTATGTAAGAAAGCTCAGAGCAGACTATACTCTCTGAGAAGGTTGGCATCCTTCAACATCTGCAGTAAGATGCTGCAGATGTTCTACCAGACGGTTGTGGCGAGTGCCCTCTTCTACGCGGTGGTGTGCTGGGGAGGCAGCATAAATATGAAAGATGCCTCACGCCTGGACAAAATTGTTAAGAAGGCAGGCTCCATTGTAGGATTAAAGTTGGACAGTTTAACATCTGTGGCAGAGCGACGGGCACTAAGCAAACTCCTGTTAATCATGAAGAATCCACTGCATCCACTTAACAGTGTCATCTCCAGGCAGAGGAGTAGCTTCCGTGACAGACTTTTGTCACTGTCCTGTTCCACTGACAGACTGAGGAGATCGTTCCTCCCCCACACTATGCGACTCTTCAATTCCACCCGGGGGAGTAAATGCGAACATTAATTTTATTTTAATTCTTTTCATTTTTATTACTATTTAATTTAATATTGTTTCTTTGTATCAGTATACTGCTGCTGGATTATGTGAATTTCCCCTTGGGATTAATAAAGTATCTATCTATCTATCTATCTATCTATCTATCTATCTATCTATCTATCTATCTATCTATCTATCTAATGCATCCACTAGTTTCCCACAACTTAAGTTTGCCCCCAAAAATTACAGGTGGGCCTACAGGACCTTTTAAGATTGTATGTATACCTAGGTGATGTATACAGTTCCTGCCCATTTAAGTGGGTTGCAGGGGGCTTCCTGGTTGGTCCCTCTATAATGCATTCAGTCTCTTGGGAATCTTTGGGACATTTATGAGGAAAGCCCTCAGATCTATCATAAAAAAAACAACTGCAGGGTGTGCCTCCAGGTGGCTATGGATTGAGAGGTACAATCTATGGATGACTGCTACTTAGACCTGGTTTGGTCAACTGGGTGAGGGAATATGACGTTGGAAAACCTGAAACAAATGGCGACCCCAGGTAACATCACTAACAATGTGTCTAAGTATCTTCAAATATATTTTTAATCCTCAACTATAAAATTGGATATTCCGCTAAGAAATTTACAAGTATCTGAACAGTGTATCTGAGGGATTTTCAAGTAAAAAGGTGATCTTAATATTTGTTGGAAGTGGATAAACATTTAACAAGAGGTTGTTTGTATACCCTATTAAAAAACAAAAACTAAAGAATAACATATTTCCAATGTAGCATAATGTAACATAGTTCTTGGGTGTGATTTGGATATTGTTGTTTGTTTCATTATTTACTTAGGGGACTTTGCTCCCTGCTCGCTTTGCTTGCCAATCTCTCGGTTTGCGTTTCACACCAGCCACTTCGCACCTCTGCCACTCGTGTATTTGGATTTCACTTTCACTAAACTACAAATCTTTTAATCCTCACGGATACACCTCTTCATTGGGAAGAAACACTACTTTTCTGTGATGGCAACACAAATTAGATGATCTACAAGTCTTCAACTTAAAGTTTAAATCCGAACAATTTATTCGAGCTCTTTTTACTGTTCGGTTTTTTCACTGAGTAATAATTTCCGTTTGTTTGTGCTAATATATTTACTATCATTTCATTTTTTTGAGACTTTTGAATTTTAGTACTTTCATTATCTCCAACCTGCTCTGCATGTGTATCATGCCAATGTTTTTGAACCTCTTTATGACATTCTACTTTGTCATCTATTCTTTGTCTTTTTTTTCCAGCCCTGGGCGTGGTTAAATCTCTTGGCATAAAGTCTTGTCTCGCGGGACTTGAAAATATCTCTCTGAAAAAGTCACATCTTGTCCCAGGCTAAAAAGTCTTGTCTGGTCCAAGGATTTTTTTTTTATATAATAGAGAGATATTTTTCTTGACTTTATTTAAAGTCTGTAAATTTCCCTTTAGGGACAAATAAGAAAAAAAAGCAATGCTAACCACTGCACCACCATGCTACAGTGTTATTGTGCTGACCAAGACAAATTGGATTTACTGGAAAGGCTAGAATATTTGTAAAATGTGGATCTGACAGTTAAAATGATCTTTGTCAGAAGATTACACAGTACATCTTCATGTAAGTACAGTGCTAACTTTGGGGGGCTTCCACCTTCTTTATGTTCAGAATATGTTATTTTTACTGTGTAATATATATAAATATTCAAAGGCCTGAACTGAAATCTGATTATTTGGATGGTTACCTATGCTACCTAGGGCATCACTATCTGAAAGGCATCATTTATGAAAGTTAAAGGGTGCAAGCTGCATACACCGAGGTGACCCATGGTCGATGACCTCTGCTAATACAGAGAGGGTGCTGTTTATAAAAGAAAAAGTGCTTAAAGTGCAGTCCTTAAAGTCTGCAGTATACACTAATAACACTATGGGCAATGATGGGCAATGTCTATCCATCCTGCCTAGGGCTCTGAATGGGCACTGTGTGCATGCACAGTATATACACTGAATATACTGTATATAGAGAGATAGATTCTTGTGTATAAAAATGTGCTGTTCAAATGAATGCTGTTGTTGTACAGCATTGGTCGCCATTAGGCTCTGATATATCATAAAGGTGTATCTTTCACTCTTCATGAAAACATGAGAATAAAAATTTTTCTTGCCCATTTCTGAAAATTACACATGGTAAGTTATATATAAAAAATATCATTTTAGATGGAATATTTTTGTAAGTAATTGAATGAGCGGATTACCCAACCTGTGGTCATAAGAAACCCTGTAGTCTAGTCAGTGTTTGGCATCATATCTCCCTGTCATGTTTCAGTAAAACAGAGCACAGAACAATTGGTATAGTTCTTACTTGATTAGACAGTAGCGCTAATTCATTTATCATCTTACTTGATAAAGAATGGTCATTTGATTGATGAGGGTGTCCTTTAAATTAGATCAGACTGATCTGTGGCAAACTGTTCAGCACTTTTAAGTGAGTGAGAGTTTATAAGTGTAACATCTCCAAATATAAAAATCATGGACTTTCTAGACTAAGGTTTAGCTTGATTTACAGTAGTTGAGGGGCTTCCCATTATTAAGCTATTAAGCGGTGCAAGGAAGTTGATGTTTAACTTACAGGAGACATGTGATAAGGATATATGATGTCCAACAGACTGATAGGACAATGAAAACAAGGTTGAATCCTACTCTTCTCTTTCCATGGTCAGAAGAGCAGAATTATATGGTCTGTGAACAGTTTGGAGTAAAGACATTGAAAGCAATAGATTTAGTATGGATATCTGTTGACCTGAGCCCTTAAGCAACCCCTGAAACAGTGCCAGAACTCACTAGACTACAAAAATATCTAAACAAAATGTATCATCTCAAGTGGTACAACAGAATCACCTGAAGTTTTGCATCGGCAGACAGATATGAAAAGAGAATCACTAATTGGTTCTAAAAAAACCTAACAAGCCATAATACTAGACCAATTAAAGGTTATAAAACCAAAGGCCTTATGGCCAAGCTAGAAAAAGCTTGCTCTTCACACCTTGCTTTGGTGGATGTGAATGCCTCCCTACACCAACAAGCTCCTAAACTAAACGAAGAGACATCATGGTAGTAGAAAAGGTAATCAGAATAAGCACAAAAAACTGTGCTCAAGGGTGCCAAGCCAGAAAGAAGTAATAACTACAAAATACGGAAGACGCAACAATCTTGTACATCTATTTATAGGTAGATTGACCACCATGTTGTCACCTGCTGATGTGTTTGGGCATACCTGCCATACAACATTACAACAGAACAACCAACATGGATCCTGGAAAAACAATGAGAAATCACTGGGAAAAGGTTAAATTAAAAAAAAAAAAAAGAATAAATAAACAAATAAATTATAAAATTAAACAAAACTGCACAAAAAGGGACTGCATTGCTTGACATATCTGATCAAGACATGTATTATTTGTGGCACACTAGGAAAAGACCCAAGACACATTGCAGGAATGATTTCTCTTTGATGGCCTAGGAGAGTCTGGGAATTTTCCAGATGAAATAAAATGATTGCTGGGTATTAGAAAGTCTAGTCTCCTTGCTTCGCTGGTAACCCCCATAACCCTTACCAGAGCAGTGCAGATAGAAAATGAGGTAGGAACAGTGTGAGATGTTATTTTATAGTCTACGTTTGCTACTAGCATTACAGTGACTTTAATAATTTTTATTGTTTAATTTTCTTTTATTTTAATAATGTGACTCATCTTGATGGGCTGCAACATCATCTGCAAGATAAGCTCAGGAGATCAGATAGGTCATTAGACCTGAATGTGAACCATCTATGCTTTTTGTTATTTTACTCTTCAGTAGTAGAGAAATTGAATGCACAAATATGTTCCAGACATGCCTAAGCCATTCAAAATGAGGACAACATTAACTTGTATTTAAAAATAAAATTGTAGAATCTAAAGTATAAAAATAGTATTTTAAGTAATTCTCCTAGTGTTTCAGCTAGCTTCAGAGCTTCTCCAGATGGCAGGTAGCACCAACTGATGGTGTCACTTAATGTTTTATAATTGTACTCATTCACATTCCAATGATAGCACATTCGTATAATGGAAGACATCATACTGTATGCTCAGGATAAACATAATGCAAAATGTAAACAATTATACAATATACCATATAAATAAAACTTTACTGAAGAAATGCGTGACACTTTACTACGTGATTCCACATTCCAGTTGTGGTTAGATACACATGGATGCTTAAGATGTTGTAATCACGGTTTACTAAACCACTGTCTTTCTTACCTGACGATCGGCACCACCACCACCCCATCAAAGCACCATGATGTCACTACATTGATGGATTAAAGGCCAGGAGTCCACATGACCATCATCATCAAGTTCTTCCATGTGAACCCTGAATACAATGAGGACTGATTGAGGTAAATTATTTTAGGTAGAATGCCAAGAGGGGGCTGGGTGGTCTTGTGGCCTGCAACCCCTGCAGATTTTATTTTTTTTTCTCCAGCCGTCTGGAGTTTTTTTTGTTTGTTTTTTCTGTCCTCCCTGACCATTGGACCTTACTTTTCTGTGTTAATTAATGTTGCCTAATTTTATTTTTTAATCTGTTTTGTCTTTTTTCTTATTCTTCATCCTGTAAAGCACTTTGAGCTACATCATTTGTATGAAAATGTGCTATATAAATAAATGTTGTTGTTGTAAAGGAGAAAACAGAATGATAATGTCATGGGTACCATATTTTGGGAAAAGGCAAGATTTTCATTGAGAATAGCACCCAGTTCCTTGAATGGTCATTCAATGGACAGGCCACAGTGCACAAAGATTTAGCTGCTATGTAAGGCAATTTACATCAAACAAATATAGGAAACAGGGACTCCAAAACTCAGATTACAACAGCAGAACACAAATACCAACAAGAAGCAGATGAATCAAAATAAACCTGGCTGTTGCTCTGGCCTAACTTGACATTTTAGTTGCCTTATCTGCTGTATATGGTGGATCATGGTTTCTTTTTCTCCCACCAGTTAACATTTGCTTGACTTACCTTTCAACGAGTACACTAGCAAAAAAGATTTTACTTCAGGAAAACATTTGGGTATATTTTATTGATTTTGGCCTGCTGGTCACAAAAATGCCTTTAAATGTTTTAACCACATACTGTTTTATTCCAAGTGCTCATTTTTGCGATTTCCTCCTCATATTATAATTATACATGTACAGAATAACAACTACAACTGGAACATCTGTGAAGATCTAAAGGTAGTGGCATTGCTACTGCAAATGTACCTCAGATATACACCAAATACGTTTTTTTTCTTTTGGGAATGGGACAGCCTTGCTAAAGAGTCACATTATATTAAGAAGAATGTAAGCAGGTTCCAGGACAGAAGAGTGTTGGACATAAATGACTTATCGACCCCAGAAGATTTATTTGCCTCCTTTTCATATAAAAGTTGGACTGATGAAAAATATTTTGAGACCAATGAACAAGGAAGGAGAAAGATTTTGATATTTGAGACAAATATTTCCACATATAGCTGATGCCAAGATTAAGGAAGGCTCTTTTTTGGTTTACAAATCAGACACACCATCAATGACAAGCAAGCCGTTTGAAAATATGCCAGTGGAGCCAGAGGAAATCACGAGCAATTCATTGCCAGGATGTTATTTTGAATTTTTTAGCAACTACAGTGCACCAAGCTACATCCTGCTGTTTGACAACAAGCTTTAAGTATACAAAACCATGACGTGCAATATGTCGTCAAAGATTCATTTTTTGAATTCATACTTGGATTTCTTCCCTGCTAATCTTGGTGCAGTCAGTGATAGACATAGTGAATTGTTTTCACCAGAACATTGAAACGATAGAAAAACAGTATAAGGGCATGTGGAATTCATTCATACTGTATTGTTGGACACTGAAACAAGAAGAATTGTATGCTTAGTTTAAATGAAAATCAGCAGAAAAGGGTTTTTTTTAGCTCAAGTGAAGTAACTGTGACCAAAAACATTAAATTCAATAAGTGTTAATTGTGTTTCCTATGTGATACAGTCAATATTCTTATACTTGTTTTCAGATTGAAGCTGTATGTCATAATCTTGACATTTTTGTACAGAAAGCAAAGCTTTTAAAAAAATTGCTGTCCAGTGTTACATTATATTCAGAGCAAACACCGGAGTAATGTTTAGGGTCAGGGATGCTTTGTAGGTGTCCAAAGACAGCAACTCACAGGGGCATCTAGGTTTTCAGTGAGCTATACCCCTGATGGCATTGGTATGGTCTGCATATGCAATGCAGTTTCAAGGTTGCCTGATCTTAATCGTTAGTAGAAAGGTCTCACCTAAGCTAGGTGAGATGCATCTGCTGCAATGTACAGCCCTTGTATAATGGTGTTGGTCTTCTAACAGTTCTCCAGGCTTTGCTTTATTGTTAGAGAATCATGAAAGTGTTCTCTTGGCACAGTCCAGCTGGATAAGTAACTAAAATAATATTATTTCTTTTAAACTAATTGTTATTTGATTGACAGTGGTTTAATACCTAAGAGTTAAAAAAATGGCCATATAGGAAACAGGAATAACAGCCAGAAACTGAAAATAAACACTGTATATCATAGACTTTAAAAAGGAGAAATGCAGAAATCCAAATCACAGAATGCTCTGCGGTCAGAACTTAATTACTGTCTTAATTTCTGTATATCTAAAATTATTTTACAATTCTATTTATTCTGAATGCTTATGCTAGAAGAAAAATCAGGATCAATGAGAGTTTTTAATTCAATCGCAAAGTATACTAAAGAGTCTCTTACAACAATATATTTTCTTAAATATAAAATTTGTGATATTGGTTTCTTAATTTATACTTTCCTTTGAGGTTTATTAGGCAGTGATGGAAATGTTCAATATACTATGATGACGTTTTTACCTATAAAAATTTCATAAACTTTGAAATCAGTTTTAAACACTCTTTTCAGGATATAAAAAAGATAAAAATCACAAACATACTAGAACAGACCATTCAGCAAAGCCCTTTAAAGTCTGTTCACCTAATTTCTCCAAAATAACATCAATGGGAGTTATTAAGATCCCCAAGTACTGATATTTACCACAGTAACTGATACCTTATTTCATGTATCTGTGATTTGCTGTGTGAAGAATAACTTTCAAATCTTTGTACAAAATTTATAAATAACTAATTTCCTTGTGTGTCCTCAGTTTCTTAAAGAATACATTTTAAAATAAGAGCTGGGATTCACCATAATAATTTTCTTTGTAATTTTGAATATTTTAATCATGTCAACTATTAACCTGTTTGTTAATAGCTTTCCTGATAGCCCATGCCTCACAGTTAAGGAATCAGCCTAGTCACTTTTCTCTGTATTTTCTCTAGTGCTGCTATGTCTTTTTTGTTATATGAAGAATAAAACAGCATAAAACATTCCAGATGAGTCCTTTTAAGTTTAATCATATTCTCCCTTGATTTAAACTCAAACATCCTATTACCTTTCTTAATGGCTTCTGTGTGCTGTCTAGAGGTGAGCCATGAAGAGTCTACAACAACTCCTTCTCATAAGAAATAATTTCAACTTTAAAACCCACTGTGCATACAAATTTAACATTTCTACTTCTTATATATAGTACACTACATTTACGTACAATTAATTTCATTTGCCACAATTTTTTGCAAATCTGAATTCCCTCAAGGTCCAATCAATTCTATTGATTCTAGATTATCTGCCATTGCAGCTAGTTTGGTATTGTCTGCAAACTTAACTAGCTTGTTTAAACAAGATAATTTTCAAATATTAAAAGATCAGTTGCTCCAGCACTGATCCCTGAGGGATACAACTTTAAATATCACCTTATTCTGAAAATGTTGCTTAATTCACTTCAGCTTCCTGTGATTAAGCTGATTTTTCACCCATCCGCACACTAAACCTTGAACTCTCACTTCTTTAAGTTCAATCACAATCCTCCTATGTGGAAACATATCAATAGCTTTCTGAAAATGAAGATAAATAATATACACACCTTTCTAATCATATGCTTTTGTTACCTTCTTTTAGAATTCCAGCATATCAGTGAAAGACAATCTCCACTATCTACATCTATGTTGACTGTTCTCTACTCTCTTCTTTCCTGTACTTGCCATGTGATGCTCTTATCAATTGCTTCCATTAATTTGCTCATTATGTACGTTAAGCTTACTGGCCATAATGGACTGCTTTAGATACTATTTGCCCAAGGATGAAATTACTAGATTTTTTAAGCCTTCACCAGGAATGGAAAGAACCTTTTGGAAGAAGCAAATGATCTGTTAGGTCTGCAGCATATCATATGATTAATAGACATGAGATTGTGTCAAAGATAATAACAGCAGTTGCTGGATCTTGTTGTTTTAATGATGTCAGATTAAAAGACTAGGAATCACAAGGGATGCATATGCATCATAACTTCTCAGCAGTTTTAAATTTCCAACCATAAGCACACCGCATTTTGACAGCCAGTTGTTGCATTGTTTGACGGTTCCGGCAGCTGTATGGTTTTCTCCTTCCAAAGCAGCCATTTTCTTATTTCCTTGCTTCTGCATTGTATTCTTTTTACTTCTGGCTAAAAACGCATTGGTTGTCAACTCGTGCACCCATAGAAGCCCACCCCTAAGGCCTAAGACAAAATGAAACTTATTTGATTTTGTTAGGTGAGTCTCAGAACGGTTAGACCTGTCAGACTACACAAGTTGTGATCATGGAAGCGTGGCGGAACTGCCCCTAACACACTAAAATATCTAAAAAATGAAAATCGCATGAAAGTTGTGTAGTGTGACAGGGCTTTACCAGAGAGGTCAAAGTAAACTATGACAAAAAAAACAAGACTTTACTTTCCTTAACTGATCTTCCACAAAGTATTTTCCTATAACATCCAACATTTGGGCATTGACTGGTATACTTTATGTTTATTTATTTATTTAATGTCTTTCAAATATTTTGTATATATACTGTTTTTGTCTTTGTTTCTTCTCATGTGCATGATTTTATTAATATTTTTGTTTACTAACAATTTTGCCTTAATTTATGATGTTTATTTTGTGGTGCCTTATCATTCAAGCTATGTTCCTTTTACAGTAATCTGTATGTTGAGCTTAGGGGGGCAGGGCCACCTGATGCTGCAGTTTTAGAACAGTCCTACTATTGAAGGAGAAAAGAAGAAACTTCGGCATTGCAATTGTTCCTGTCTTTTGGTTTTTACAGTTTTCTGTATTTGGATTCTATCATTTTGATCCATTGCTATGCACAGATACAACAAAATGACCATGAATATTGTAGAAGACACTCCAAAATGTCTCCATAAAGATTTTGCTCTTATAACATTAACAAACAACAAGAAATATAATAATAAATACTTCAAGAGTATATGAAAATAATTCAAAGGAAGTCATCATGTAGATTCAAAACACTGGTTTATAGTTATCTTTTTTAGAAAATGTGAAAATATATTGAGGCTTCCAATATGTTGGAATTTTTGTAGTGTGCAGTGATTTTTGAAAAAATATCTGTCAAGACTAAATGTACAATATATATGCATCTTAAGGACTTTAGGATAAATATTATCTGGTTCCACCATGTGTTTGATTTAAGCTTTAATTCTAAGCAGAACTTGTCTTTTTCTCTGTACAATTTCCAAATCACAGATTACCATCTTAATAGTACCTGCAACCACTGGGAAGTGATCAACTCTTTCAAATGTGAAAACATATGAAAAATGTGGATTTAGAGCTTTTGTTATTTTCACAGTCTATATATTTGGACTTGAACTTACTGCTGTGAATTAACATCACCTCCCATTCGACCTTCATAAACTAATACAATACATTTCTTAATATCCTTTTTTCACCATCACTCTCATACCTTCATAAGCCCTATGGTTAGATCTAAAATTATTTTTCTTGTTTACAGACAGAAGCTTGTCTTAGTTCACCTTTTTTTTAGACTTTTCTGCAACTATTTAAAATTTGCCCTATGAAAATTTAATTTAGCAATTTAAATTTTTCATAGAGACAAAACACTATGAAATATTATATTATATTATGGTGACAGGATTCTAACAATTCTACTGCCTCTACCCCATGGACTCAGTGCTGATTTTACAGAAAATAAAAAGAAATCTCCTGGACATGGAGTCAGGTTCTCTTTTACATAAATGGCTTCTCCCCCACCTGGTTTAACATATCTTTCCTAAATAATGTGTACCTATCTACTCAGTTGATTGAGCTGCTCTGTGGGATATCATGAGACTTTGCGGGATCCTGTCAAAGTTGCTGGATATCATGGCTGGCCTGTACAATGGTACTGTGAGTGCTGTGCAGAGTGGAGGCAGAACCTCTGCATTTTTCCCAGCTGATTATGGGGTTGTCAGGGATGTGTTCTTGTTCCTAATCTGTTCATTGCTTTCATGGACTGGGTGATGGGCAGGGTCATGGGGTTCAGTGGCTATGGGGCATCTGTTGGTGAAGAAAGAGGATCTGATCGGGGCTCTTGAGAGACTGAGTGAGGAGTCTGAGTGTCTGGGCTTGCGAGTGTCCTGGATAAAAACTAAGATCCAGGTCTTTAATGACCTCTTGGGAACATCCATCAGCAATGTGTCTCTCTGTGGAGAGAGCGCCGACCTTGTTGAGAGATCGGCAGCGACATTCATGTCTCTGGTGACTCTTCCTATGAAGTCAGTAGACACTTTGGGAGAGCATGAGTGGTTTGTGGTGCTCCCAATATCTTTGTTAGACGAAAGTCCAAATCTTTAGAGTCCTGGTGCTTCCTGTTATGCTGTATGGCTGTGAGACATGGACTCATTCAGACAAAGACTGAACTCCTTTGTTACTGTGTCTCTTCAGAGAATCCTTGGGTACTGCTAGTTTGACTTTGTGTCGAATGAGGCACATTGTGAGGGAGCATCAGTTACAGCACTACAGTCATGTAGTGCAATTCCCCAAGAGTGATCCAGACTGCAACATCCTCATTGTTGAGGACCTGAGTGGCTGGACCAGGCCAAGGGGACACCCACATAACACCTAGCTGCATCAGATAGATGGTCATTTCTGGATGGTGAGACTGGACCACAAGTCTGCCTAGGGGGTTGCCAACTAGAATCCCAAGCTGTTCTGTCATGTGGTGGGTGCAGCAACGCGCTGTACCAGTGCATGCTCCCTAACCTGACCTGACCTATTCATGCTAAACCTATCCTTTTCCTTTGGATTTAGCCAGGTTCCTGTTATTTCTATCTTATCATAGTTATGTATAGCTACATATAACTGTGTGTATTTTTGTTATTCTTGATACTTCTAGAATAAAGACTATCAACTTTTAATGTATCACTATTTTTTTCTGCATATTAACTGTGATCTAGCAATTTCTAATTTAACTTGTATATTTGTTTTAATGATAGTACTGTCTTTATCTTTATGTGGTTATTAACTTGGTCTGTCTTAAACTTTCTGCCCCCCATGTATACAATCCTCAACTAACTTACTCATATCTATACTAATAAAAGGCAAAGCCCACAATGACTCACTCACTCACTGACTCACTGACTCATCACTAATTCTCCAACTTCCCGTGTGGGTGGAAGGCTGAAATTTGGCAGGCTCATTCCTTACAGCTTCCTTACAAAAGTTGGGCAGGTTTCATTTCGAAATTCTATGCGTAATGGTCATAACTCGAACCTATTTTTCTCCATATAATGTAATGGAGTTGAGCTTGATGGCCGTGGGGGGCGGAGTTTCGTGTGACATCATCACGCCTCCCACGTAATCACGTGAACTGACTGTCAACGCAGTACGTAGAAAACAAGGAAGAGCTCCAAAAAGCACTAAAGAAAACATGCATTATACAATTGAGAAGGCAACGAAACAATAAGAAGCGAGCGAGTCACACATAGAACCATATTCATGAGTGCAGCTACTTTGGAAACAAAGCGCGGTGTAAACCTAAAGTTTAAATTAAGTTCATAGACAGGCTGCCGCTGGCGTTTGTCATGCCCATGGCTAATGCGGGATACAAGTTTAATGAGAAGACGCAGGATATACACTAGAGTTTTGATCACTTTGTAACTAAGTTAAAATTACTGGTGAAGGGCTGTGCTTATGCAAATTCCGAGACACTGTCTTTGTGGGGAGATTGACAGTTAAGGCGGGTGGGAGAGTCATGTCATCATCTCCCCTCCCATTCACCTAATTTCGCTGTGAGCTGAGCTCCGCAGCTAACGCAATCTTGCGGAACCAACTTTGTGACGCTGCCACCAAATACTCACAGAAAAATCCACAAGTTAATACACACGCTGTCTCTACAGTTTCTCCACACTCTGAATCCTCCAGGCACTACTTACAAAAGGTTGCATTGACAATCGTGTTACGTTATTTTTAAAATGTTTCCTTTTCTTAGCACAAGCACAGCTGAGAAGCTTCGATGATTTGCTCCACAACACGTTAAAAAATAACGCATTTAATCACATATTCAATTCCAAGCAAAGGGAAACTTCTGTTAATGCATGATTTTCTGGTACACCGATTGATGCACACATCAGAGCTACAAAAATGTAACAGTCGGAAGAAAGCGCGTTGCTACTGAAATTTCATTTCAAAAGACTACCCGATGGAAGCCTTGATAAAAGCGTGGTTTTGTGTTTATATATATGTATATATATGTAGATGTATATGTACAGTATATATACTGTATATGTTTATGTGTGTGTGCATATATATGTATATATATATATATATATATATATATATATGACAGCAACACTCATGACAATGTCAATCATGTTACGTTATTATTAAAATGTTTCCTTTTCTTTTTCATTACTTCTTTAACACACTACTTCTCCGCTGCGAAGAGCGGGTATTTTGCTAGTATGTAATAAACTAGTGCCGGTCTGGTTCAAATGCAACCTGAACACACAGAGGAATAGATCAGTGTTTCCCAACCTCTGTCCTGGAGGCACACTGTGGTTGCAGGTTTTTGTTCCAACCAGCTTCTGTTTTTAATTGGACTCCTGGGCTAAATAAGTGATGTGTTATTTCCCAAGTTCTCTGTTTTGGGAACAATATAGAAATTAGAAAACTAAGTTTGGTTAATATATCCTTATATATAATTTGTTCGCAGCAATACCTCGAGCAGCGACAAGAGCAGCGGCCGCAGGAAGAATGTGTAGGAAATGAAGTCACATGACTGACGCGGAACATAGACTTGCTAATGTGACCACAAGTACACAATGAGCACAACAAACGGATGAGCAGAGTACGGCTGCAAATGATACTAATGCTGAAAGAAATTGTGCAAATCTGACATAAAGGACAGATGAAGAACATGCGCTACAGAATGCTACTAACGCTGACAAACATCATGCCAGCCATGCACAAGCGACTGAAGAAGCTCGAACAGCCGCAAATGCAGCACGGGTTGAAAGAAATCGAGCAACCTGAGCTTTGCGGCGGCCAAAAAGGTCTATTTTAACCACAAATCAGTGCCATGATAACAAAATCATTTCAAGGACTTAGCAAAACAAATAATTCTTTGCAGAGAAAGTACGGATTTCACAAACGTTGAATTTGTAGCCCGATTCGATCGGGCTCCTAGTCGCAAGTATATAACAATATAGTAATATATATATATATGTACCAAGAAGTTATATGGGAATAATGTAATTTTTTCTTTTTAACAATATTTTCATCCTGATTTTCATTCAACTTTTCTAATTGTTTAATGAATCCATTATTTACTAATCAGTGGGTCTGATGCTAAAGTAGTTGCAGCCTTTGATTATTCAGTGTTGTTTGCCAGCTTGTCTGCTCTGCTCATTTTTGATTGTCATTAATAAGACACAACGAAGGGGGAAAAACTGCACAGAGAAAGGGCAAAATATAATGAAATCAACAAAATAGAGTTAAGCATTTAAATCTATAGCAAAAGCAGAAAAATTTCTAAATGTCTTATAAATGTAAAAAACATGCTGCTATGCTTTTTCTGAATGTACACTAGAATAAAAGAAAAATAATACCAGCTAATTAAATGAGATCAGTGATATCAGGTGTTGTCACTGATTAGGAATCTGGTTGGAACAAAAACCTGCAGCCACAGTATACCCCCAGGACCGAGGTTGGGAAACAATGGAAAAGATTATACCTATTCCAGAGCATGCTGCCTAATGGAGTTGGTGCCTTAACGAAGTGTTAAAAGGTATATATGGTGAGTTCAATCACAGTCTCTGCCCTTTCTTCTATTTTCTGTTCTGTTTTAGTATGTAAAACATGAGACATCATTAAGACAGGACTGTCTTCTATTTGTGAGGTTCAAACCAAGCGTGTTCCTTATTTCTAATCACTACATTCTATGCCCTATACTTTCAGATACGCATTTATTTGATGTCATCTCTAATGCACACAGATCACACCCCTACGACTTAAGACAAAATCAAACCTGTCTGATTGTATTGGAGTGAGTTTGGGGCTAGTTGGGGTCAATTACTGGGTATGCCTCAATAGACAATTAGCTTCACAGGAAGGTTGCCCATTGGGGTCTGGTCTGTCTCGTAGCCTCGGAACCCCTGCAAATTTGTTTTTTTTTTTTTTGGTGTTTACTTTATTCTTTTGTACTTAGTATTGCCTAATCTTATTTTTATATTTTTCTTTCTTCATCTTGTAAAGCACTTTGAGCTATATCATTTGTATGAAAAAATGCTATATACATAAATGATGTTGTTGTTGTTGTTTAGTCTACTGTCTCCGACTGACTAAGGTTATGTAAATAAATTCCACAACTAAAAATTGCTGAAGAAGTTGCCTAATGTGACATAGCCTTAAAGTTAGCAATTATGACACTAGTTAATCATTTACTTACTGCATTGCTTCTTCTACTCCTGTGCTGCACTGCACCTGTTGCCCTACTGCCTGCAAACTCTACAGAGGAGAAGAAACATACTTCACGCACACAGTAATTTAACTTCCAAGAAGTTAAATAAAGAGCAAAAATATACTCCTAAAGGGAGAAAGCTGTTTAAATTATTACCCTTAGTGCCAAACAAAAACAAAGTTTTTAAATACAGATGTTGTATCACACAGCCCTCAGGCTGATCCACCAAACAAAAATGTTAAGGAATAAGTACTCTGTTCTTACTTGTAAGTTAAGATCATTTTATGCACCCATAGATTCAGGCGAGGTATACAAGAAGATGGCATTTTGATAGCTACCTGACCCATCTGATCAACAAAAGATGCATCAATTGTTACTAATATTTTATTTACACATTTTCTTTTTAGATACTTCAACATAAGATTCTCTTTTTAACTATAGTAAGTAAACAATCATCTATACACTAACAAATACACATTGAATTTCTATTGCGCTTTATGGATAGACTACTACAGCTGACAGATAGCATCGTAATTACTTTGTTGGCTGTTTGGTTCCAAGAGTTAGTGGAACTGAGCAAAATAGTGCCTTGCCAAAATGGATGCCCAGGTGTAAGAAATTCCTGAGATGGAAATTGCATTTACTTCTTCAGTAGGGAGGGGGTCAATTGGACTACTTACAGTAGGTAGAGTTACCTGGTGAGAACAAGAATTCACATATTCAGTGTATGTCACTGTATTTTCAGATAATTCAAATCTCCAGCCTCCTTCAGTTCTTACAATTAAACACCCGGTACAACATCTGCTGCACTTTTCACTGCAGGTTATAATTAGAGCAGTCAGCTTTCAAGCAATGCTTAAACACTGATTGGACACCATGATTGTCTTTATGTATGACAATCAGGTATATCCATCAGGTCAGCAAGTACATTAACTATTATATTCAGTCAGAGAAGAAATAGAATAGCTTTTCCAGTGTTCAAGCTTATAAGGCACATGATTGCTTCGTTGCAAAGAAAACGTAAAAGACAATAAATATACAATACATTTAATTGCAGTTATGTACTTGGTTAGTAATTTAAATTAGAATTAGAACAATTTGAATTAGAATTCTACAAATTAAAATTATTTGGGAAATACTGAGATACTGCATAGGAAGAATTTTACAGGTTATTTTTAGGCAGAGTTTATTAATGTGTTATAGTGTATCAGCACCATAAAAATAACTTCAAGGATAGCATGAGGTTGTCACACAATCACATCCTGTAATGGGATATACAGAACATTTAACACATTCAATTTAACTTTTGAATATCAGAATAATATTGAAGGTTAGTCATTTTTGACAAGCACAGACCATTCGGAAGAATTAACTTCTCTTCACCTATGAGTACAGACTTATTCTCAAAGTGCTACTTTCAACTGCATTACTAAGTAATCTATTTACTGCATCAAAAAATCTGTGTCAAAAAACATTTTTTTACACTTTCATGAAGTTTGCTGTTGACCAGTTTCCATATATACACCAGCATTGCTGCCGAAAGCTATTGGTTATTGTGCTAATTTTACTCAGTTCCAACCATCTTTACTCTTATTTTATATCTCAAGTCCTAATAAATGAACAGTAGTTCTTATCTGGCCTTTCTCTAGCATTCATTTTTCTGCATAATATGGAAAAAAAAAACTATACATTGTTGTTCAGAAGTCAGTTGAGTGTAACCTTTCTTGATTTGAACAGAGCAAAAACATGAATATGAATTGCATTGGTAATATATCCCATTCATCCATCCATCCTTTTTCCCTGACACCTTCTCCAACTAATCCACGAGGATTAGTCTTTCCCACGTTAGTTGATATGATCTGTTTGAGATATGATATGTTTGGCATGTCCTGGATTTGCCTTTAAGTTGAACAGCCATCCAGGAGGTATTCTAATCAGTTGCCCAAATCACCTCAAGTGGCTGCAGAGAAGAAGCTGCTCTATTTGAGCTCCTCCCGAATGTCTGCACTTCTCACCCTATTTCTAAGGATGAGCCCAGCCACCATGTGAAGGAAACTCAGTGATTTTAACTTACATTGGTTATATATGGCAAACAAAACTTGGAGCTTGAACTATACAACACAAATCAATTCAACGCAAATATCAATTAATTCTGTACACTGACTAGTTGTGGAAAATGAGTACACTAAGATTAAAAAATAATTTTCCACCATATATATATATATATATATATATATATATATATATATATATATATATATATATGCAGTGTCTTTTTAATCTCTTATGTACAAAACTTCACATTCAGTGTCGCCAAGTAGCACCACAGACTGTGCAGTAGCTCACCGATGCCCTGATCCAGGTCTGGAAGGAGATCCTCCAGGAAACCATCCACTGTCTTTATCAGGAGTCTTTCCAGATATTGTCAAGAGTTCATACAGGCACGTGGGGGCCATACACACATTATGAGTTGTCGTAATGAAATTCACACAGATTGGATAAGCTTGTGATTTCAATTTTTGCCTTTTATTTTTGGTGTGATTGTGGTTTTCATTGACCGTTGGTACATCATTTTGCTCTCAACAAATTACACAGTATTACACAGTAAAGATTTTCCAGTTTAATATTTTTGTTCATTGAGATCCAATGTGTAATTTAAGTGTTACCTTAATTTTACTGAGTAGTGTAAAATGTGCTTGTAATAATTTTCCAAATATGAAAGCATAATTAACATACATGTAAAACTACTGTGTTGTGGTCAAATCACAGTCAGAAATTATTTGTTATAAAATATTTCATAGTCAAAATGAAGTGCTTTCACACTGAAGAATTGTGATTCATCCATATGAATGTAAATCTGAGTTATTTACATGTGAACATATTAATGTACTATAGTATTTGGACATTTTAAGTAAATTATTTGCAAAATTATTCATATTTAAATTTTTACTACTCAGTTTCTTTGTATGTGACTTTAAGAATGATAGCAAGATCATTCTCTTATTATATGAATCACAGCCTACTTTTGAATAATCAGACTTGCAAATGAAAACAGCAGACTATAAACATTAAACTACAATAAGTTTAGCATGTTTTACAATGAGACTTTCTCCTGCTGGTGAGTTGTTGCATCATATAATGGTACTAGTATTTAGTTTATCCCAAGGTTACAGTTAGTTTGCTAATATAAATTATTTAGCATTTATTTTTGAATCACGTTAACATTAGCACAGGTCCATCCACTTTGGCTTGAAGGGCCAAAGATATCCTTTTTTCTTTTCTGGTCAGAATACAAAATGAACTTACATGAATGTGAATAAAATACACCTGAAATGTACTTTAGGTACAATTTATATTACAGGTATCTACTACCTACCACCTATGCTTACCTGTTAGGTGCCCTATAGGTTTAGGATATATTATACTTGTTTATATCTGTTTTTGCAGATGAAGCAAAGACAGTGTGAGAGCCATGGGGGACAGACAGGGATCCTGGCTGGAGGACGGCATGACCTGTTACCATGATGGAAGGAGCCAGGGGATGGACAAGCAGTTCCTTCCTCCATACGTTAGGTGGCAGTAGTCCGATGGAGGCGTCCCAGCTTGGGCACCCACAGGGGTTCATGGAAAGTGGAGTCCAGAGGTGCAGAATGCTGGGTTCAGTGGATGCCGCAAGGGGATGCTGTTGGGGGAAGACCGCCTTGGTTCCTGAACAACCCGGAAGCGCTCCCCACAAATCATTCTGGGTCACCAACATCCTTTCTGGATTCAGAATTAAAGGAGATGGCTGCCTTACCTTGAGGAGTCAGAGTCGGCAGGGAGAGGGCAACACTCAGCCAGTTGGTGGAAGGAGAGGAAAGAGTTTCATTGCTTTTGTATGATTATTGAGTGTTTTTAATTGCTTGGTGGATTAAAAATACAGGTTAGATATTATTGGGTCTGGAGTTTGAGGTTCCCCTACTGGTTACAGAAGGTTGACAGACAGCTAATCACGGAATATGATTGAACTGGAAGCCCCATGGTTTTAAAGAATGCTGACAAAGACAGTGTAACATCATATTTTACTGGCAGCAGATGTTCATTGTTAAGTAGCAGGTAAATACTTAACAAATGACTATCTAAAAGTTGCACCCATTTACTCAAATATCTAGAATACCATTGTTTTAGTTTAACTGACAACTGCAGTAATCCAGGTTTGACTTCTTACACTTCTAGTTTAATTCATAATAGGGTCCAGTGGATTCATGAAGAACCTTTTCACTTTCTAAATACTCTACTGTGTTGCAGATTTCATTTTACATAGATACATTTTCTATTTTTGCACACTAACCCATAATGACAAAATTATAACATGTTTTCAGAAAGGTTTCCAAATAGTTAAAATCAAAAATTGAAATCTCTCACTCCTACACTTCAAGCATTCCGACCCTTTATCGGTCCTTTTGCAGCAATTACAGCTTCAGATCTTCTTGAGTAAGCCTAAACAAGGCGTTGACCACCTGGATTTGGCAGTTTATCGAGTTCTTCCTTGCAGATCTTCCCAAGCACCATTAGACTGGATGAGAAGTGTCTGTAAGCTGCCATCTTCAGGTCTCTCCAAAGATATTCTTTGCATTTTAACTCTGGACTTTGGCTAGTACACTCAAGGACAGTCAGAAACATGCCCCAGATCCACTTCAGCATTGTCTTGGCAGACTGCAGAAAAGTGAGCTGTTGTCCCAGTCTGAGATTGAATGCACTCTAGAGCAGGGTTTTTCTTTAAGGACCTCTCATTTTTGCATGCATTCATCCTTCCTCAATTCTAACCAGTCTCCTGTCACTCAGAATCATCCCGATAGCATGATACAGCCATCACCATGCTCCACTGTGAGGAGGGTATTAGGCAGGTGATAAACAGTGCCTGGGTCTACATCAAAATTCTGCCCAAAAAGTTTAATTTTGGTCTCATCATACCAGATAATCTTTTTTTCTCATAGTCTCAGATTCCTTTAACATGTGATATGTTTTTTATTCAAGAGTGGCTTACTTCCAGACACTCTACTAAAAATACCTGCTGCTGAGGTGGTCATTCGTCTGACAGGTTCTCCTATCTTATCAGAGGACGTCTGAAGCTCTGTTAGAGTGATCATTTGGTTCTTGGTCACCTCCCTGAGCAAGGTCCTTCTTGCCAGGTTATTCAGTTTGGCCGGATGGCCATCTTTAGGAAGAATCCTGATGGTTTAAAAATTCTTACATTTCACAATCATTAAGGCCACTGCACTCCTGGGAACACTCAAAGCTTTAGAAATGGCTTTTAACCCTTGCCCTAATCTTTGCCTTATGAAAATTTTACCTCTGAGGTCTACAGAGAGTTCTTTGGACTTTGTGGCTTGGTTTTTGTCCTGACATGCAGTGTGAATTGTGGGACGTTGTATGCACAGGTGTGTGCCTTTCTAATGAATCAATTCATTTGCCACAAGTGGGCTCCAATCAAGTTCTACACATCTCAAGGATAATAAAACAAGCGGGATGCACATGGCCACAATTTGGAGTACCTCAGAAAAAGGTCTGAAAAGTTATATAAATTGGAGGTTTCAGTTTTTAATTTTAATAAATGTGCAAACCTTTCTGAAAACATTTCTTCATTTTGTTATTATGAATTATTTAGTGTAGACTGATGGGCAAAATTGCCATTTTATTTTATTTAAAGTGAAATCTTTACTACAATAGTGTGTAGATAGTGAGTGTAAGAAATCAAACCTGGGTACTACAGGTACCAGTTAAACCAAAACGCAAATACTTCAGAGGCAATATGAGACAACTTTTAGAGGTAATCATCTGTCCACTTTATATTTTTATATTTAGCTTACTTTACCTGAGGTTATACTTCACATAAACCTGGCTGATATGTGTAGTAGATTAGAGTTAATAAAGGAGTAGTACAATAAAATACAGCGCATTGTTGACTTATTTCTGTAGCTATATCACCGTAAAAATAAAAGTAAAAAGCTGGAAAAAAGCTGCCAACAAGATGCTGTAAAACTGCTGTTAATTACTGTAAAAAACAATTACAATATATTGCTGGAAACAAATGCACATCTTCTTCTTGTAAGTAAAATACATATCTTAGTTGGTTTTTTTTATCCAGTTTACAGCAGTTTTTTGGAATCTTCTTGATTTACAGCAGTTACCTGACAACTTGAGGTGCTAATAAATGGTTGTAAATACCTTAAGTTGGCAATGTTATGTTGTAAAATATTTTAACATTGAAATAAATGGAAATGTAACAATTGTGCCAGTACATTTATTTATCCAAGGTGACTTACAAAATTTGAGAGATACATTTGTTTTTTGCTTTTGCAAGCAGAGGCAGTTGAACTGACTTTCTTCTGATCACACCGTGTCACTAGCAGGATCTGAACAAACAGCCTCAGGGTTAGAATTCCAAAACCTTAGCCACTAATCTACACTACACTGCCTGCCTGTAACACACAGAGTTTACTGTAAATAACTGGCAAAAATACTGTTATTAATACACAGTAAAATTGTTAACTACGGTATAAAGAATTACATTACTGTAAAATAGACTACATTCAGAAAAACACCTGCTTGTAAATGTGTTCATTGTTTCTTGTGAAACATCCTTCTAACTGCTGCATTTCATTGGATGCCCATGGTGCATTGCAAACTGTGGTTACGTTTTATGAAATGAAAAAATGGGCAATTGATCCAAGGATGGGGGGGGGGGCTTTGGAGGGGTTGTTCACAGACCTCTGCAGCTCCATGTTTCAGGGGCTCTGCTGGTCAAACCAACTGAACTGCACATTTCTGTCACTTGGTTTACTTGACTTGACTCCAATACTCCTCCCACAACCATAATCTTAACTATATTATGACTGTGCGTATGACATACCGTCACTAACATATAATGCAAAATGACAACCTCCTCAACGGAAAGGAGCTCTAAAGGTCTGCAGCTTGATTCTATTGGGGTTGTTGCTGTTTCATGAATCATCAAATTAATGTTGTTGACCATCATCTTTAGTGATAATATTCCATTAACGAGCAGAAAGATGGCTTCAATCCATCACCAGTCAGGAGCTCAGAAAAGAAAGAAACAAAGAAACAAAAGCATGAAGAAGCAGCTTGTGCTTCTCTAGTTGCAGGTGTGTTTAGAAACCTAAATTTGTACACTTCCAGTAAGCTAGCTAAAGTTACATCAATTGCCACCACAAAAATGCTAGTACAGTAGTTTACTGGATAAACAATGGAGTGACAACAACATTATGTGGAAAAGTTTTGAAATTAAGTGTTTAACAGATATTATCTGACATTACAGTGCCTAGTTGACACATGGCTGTGGATTATTTACTGCCATATAGACCTCAGGACGTATGCACATTGTTAAAGGCTGCTAATGTTAAATGACATATGAAGTGTATTGAGGACATGTTTGTAAATTTTGGCTCTCTTACTTAATAGTTAGTTATTAGATGAGCTGTGGAAAGCACCAGGCAAGCAACTTTGGCACATAAAAAGAGTAACCAGCTCAGATTCATCTGGAATTGTTTGTTAATTTTATTGGCAGCTAACACTGCTGATTTAGTTAATGCCTTATTACTATTTGCTGTCATTGGAAGGACAAAATTAAGTTTATATAAATTCATACATGTAGGTGTTATATTTACATTTCATTTTTTAAACATTTAAATACTCAGCTTCAATTTGACCCTGTATTTACTGCATTAGGCAAGTTTTATTAAGCATGTTAAGTAGTAGCAGTATTTTTTACTTTATTATTATTAGTAGTATTTTATTATTATTAGTAGTAGTAGTATTTTATTATTATTATTATTAGTAGTAGTAGTATTAAAAATGTTGTTGTTGTATTACATGTCAGAAATGATACTGTTGGCTTTATCAAGTAACAAAGAGTAACAGTTCATAGATAACTTGAGCCATTATCCATCCATCCATTATCCAACCCACTATATCCCAACTACAGGGTCACAGGGGACCGCTGGAGCCAGTCCCAACCAACACAGGGCGCAATTCAGGAAACAAACCCTGAGCAGGGCGCGCACACACACACACACACCAAGCACACACTAGGGACAATTCAGGATCGGCAATGCACCTAACCTGCATGTCTTTGGACTGTGGGTTTTAAACCGGAGCACCCGGAGGAAACCCATGCAGACACTGGGAGAACATGTAAACTACACACAGGGAGCACCCGGGAAATGAACCCGGGTCTCCTAACTGCGAGGCAGCAGCGCTACCCACTGCATCACTGTGCCGCCCTTAAGCCATTATTATTATTATTATTCATTAAGCTTTCATTAATCAGTGAAACAAATCAATTTGTATATCATTGACATTAAATACCATTAAAGTCCAAATCTATGCATTACCCAAATCTATGCATTCTTCCAAATTGCAGCAATCCTGTTTTTTTTTTAAACTTGAGCTCATCAAGACATACTTGAGGACATCCATGGCACAAGAACATATGAGCAGCTTGCCCAACATAGGCATTAAATCAGATCTCGCACAGAAGCTGTCGTATGATGCCCAAATAGATGACTTTGCCTCCGTAAAATGTAGACAGAAGCTGTTGTGATATGAAACAAAGAGACTGAAGAAACCCAAAAAACATTCACTTCTAACTTCTGATTATTTAAAAAAATATATTTTAATTTGACTTTAAAACGTTATAGTTAAGTTTGTGAAGTGTGCTTCTTTGTTTATTTATTATTCATTTGTAGATTTATTGATCAGTTGAAAGGTGTTATAAGAAATACTAATATATTGGATTCAGAGAGAAGTAGGTTAGGGCCCATAAAGAAGATTCCCACCTTGGAGCCCAGTTTGGCTAGGGGTGACACTGCCTAAACCACACCTTGAATTTCCTAGTAAAGCAATGATTTCTGAAGAACACTGAACTAATACTTAAGTAGTGTAAAAACATTAAGTGCTGGAGACACTGATTGTGCTGAAGATGTCCATACCTTTTTCTGAAAACATTACTTGTAAAACTCAACTGCAGTTAACTTACTGAAGGTGCACTTGGCCAAATATGTTTAGCAACTTCCTTATTTTGAACTTCCTTCCAAATTTAAACAGTTGAGCAGGACCTGCATGTTCAGACTGAGGGCTTGCATAGCATGCTGAAAGGCTGAGGGTCTAAGCTGTCTGGGCTAACAAATCCCTGACAGATACTGAAAGAGCAACTCTGGACGTGATAAAAGCTTTTCCCAAAGATTTGAATCCTGGACTGGCCTTCTGACTTGCAAAAAATGGGATGTGTTAGGATGGATAAAACCATTTAACATTGTTCTTTTAAATAATTATATAAAAAAGTCTTATAGAATAAATACTTCATATTGCTACATCCTGAAATATAGCATTTTTTAATTTTACAAGTGAACAGTTCCAGCCAGTGCTTCTCATTTTCAATAGTATTTCGTTCTCTTAGGCACTGAACAAATATGAATAAAACAGAGTCCAAAACAAATTTTTACTTAAAACATGAAATAAAATATGACTGACTGGTCCAGTTCAGTAACCCATTAAATATACAAAATATTGTTCCACTCTTGTGCCATTTGTTTGATTTATACGCATCACAATTTAATTATTGATTACTTCATAATTATCTTCTGTGAGACGGCAACCACCCTGGAATCAGACACAGTGACCAGTCTGAGCAGCCTCAAATTCGAAAATGCCAACCTGCCAAATGTAGCTAGCTGCTGCTCTTAAAAAGGCTCGAAGGTCAGCTGACTGAGTATGAATTTCAGCAGGATAACTCAGTAGTTAAGGGGTAGTAACAAGTCTACATTCATTTGTACATTTAAATAATTTGCAAGTTCTATAATAATGGACATCTTTTCAGCCCTGCATAAATACATTCACAGCAATTCATATTTTATTTTTATATACATTTTATTCATATTAATCTTTTAGTTTATGCTTTATATGAGTATTACTTTAAGAAACAACACATTTCTTTACATCGTGTGTAATATTGCAGAAGATATCCAAAGCATACATTTTTATTAAATCTTTGGCTAAAACGAATAAATCAAAGCTTGATTGGCACAGTGTGCAACAATGGATTGGTTTCCCAATTAGCATGGCCTTGCACTCAGTGCTGCTGGGTTGGCGTCTGACTCTTTACAACCCAGTAATGGACTTTAAAATGTGATGATAGAACATAACATTCTTAAACCACTTACACCACAGCCTATCCTAGCAGCAACAGGCATAAAGTGAATTACCAGCTCTGGAGACAGGATGCCAGTGAGTGGCGCACACACCTTCCATTGGACAATTGGAGTTGTCAATTAATTTAAAATGCAAGTCTTTGGAGGGGAAATGGAATACCTATGCAGACATGGGGTGAAAAATGAATTTTTTTTTTCTTTTATTTATTTCAATTACTCCATGCTAATTTACTTTATTTAAGGTACAAAGATTACACACACATTTGCATTTAGAATTACCATGCAAATACACATTTTCCAGCTTCTACAAAGTGGATTGTAGTGCTACTTGAATGCTTAGGTCCATTGCATTCATTCATACTGTATATTACCACTGTTCATCCTCTCTTTACAGTTGGTTTTGGATGTATATTTTAGGTGTATATCTTCCTTTGTTGTACTCTGCAGTCATGACCTACTGGTAAAGATGTGTAAGTGTGTGTATTTGTGTGCTTTATTATTGCCTTGCTATTCTAGTGTTGCATGATTTTTGAGTCTTTTACCTACTGAACAAGGTTAGCTATTTCAATTGCAATACACTGTCCCCCATTATTCATTTCCTAGGTAGCAAATCAATTGTGACAGCTAAATTTTGACAGTACTGAAAATCTAGCCTAGGTCATTAGAGTTAATATTATGTTTCTTTGGCAATCCCTCATCATTTTTGGGCCTCATTGACTATTTTTCTTTATAAGATATTAAGTATTCAAACCTCATTTACATCCTTATTTTTCAATTTGCTGCCGCAGTAGTTTAATTTATTCCATATAATTTCTTTTTCTGAGGGGGACATTAATCATTGCCCTGTACATTTTAGTGCCTCTGGGATTTTTTTTTTAAATCAATAAAATAAAGGCCCCTCCTTCACTGGATATGATAAAATTTTGCTAAGTGATAACCTTCTTTATTTTGCCTTGTCCCGATGTCTGTTCAATGTAATCCCTGCATACATATATAATTGGAAGAATATTGAGATGGTTCTGAAAGCAAAAAAAAAACAAAACAAAAAAGCATTGACTTGTTTTTGGAAATGATAGCTTTTTAAACTGAAGCAGGATAGTCATGTGTAAGGGGAGGGGGGGAGGTTGTTATTGAGATTTAACTATCCTTTACAAATTGATTCACACTTCAGTACCACGCAAGGTCCAGTAGGTAAATTAACAGGAGGACACAATCTTAATTTCTTTCCCAAATAATGTTATTTCATTGTCTTGTACAGATTTAGCCAAATTTAACTACTGGTAGAACAAACTCATGAAAAGCATGGACTAAGGTACAAACATTAGAGGAGCCCAATATGTACCAGATGCTATTGACCCAAAAAACATTTACAAATTTTTATTTCATTTACAATTACTATACAAATTAACTTTCAGACATCTGCCTTAATCACTTTGTTTCTGATGTTTGTGGAATTTGCACAGAATCTTTTATAATATTCTTTGTCTAATTTATGATAAAACACACACACTCACTTTTATGTCATCCATTACATTTTGAAATATCTTCATTTTGTCATTACGTTGGGGAAAGTCCAACCATATGTAACACTAAGGTGAAGCAGGGTGGCCAATACTATATTAATGCTTCTAAAAATGTTTGCTATTTATTCATATTATTAGTATTTACTAATTTTTTATTTATTTTGGACATATAATGCCTTCCTTTTTAGGCCTGGTTCTTAGTTTGCATTTAGCAAATAGATTTTGAAATGGATTAATGGATGCATTGGCATATGCTGTTTATGATCTGCTGTACCTTCCCAAACATATCATTTAGAATGTATATGGTATATTTACCCACTGTGTAGAGTATTTTAGTTTACATGCATGTGCTGTTGCAATGCTATTAACTGCATACTAACGCAATCAGGTTTACTACAACGCATAAAAAGTGAAGAATGACTGATGAAGATGGATTGACTAATGGTACTAGACTGTTCTATTAAAAATAACATAACGTTGTTTGTCTGAAATAAATACACAATGTATTTAACCTGAACATAAAATAAAATGCAAGAAGCAAACAAATAAAAATGAACTCTATTATGATTTTGATCGTGCCATAGCCTGGTCTGTTTATTTTCACCCAGTTACTTTCATTTTATGCTTCATCTATTCCTTGAGCCATCAGAGTATTAATTCCTGAGCTTTACCCAAATATCCCTTAAAAAGATAAGCTCTGGAAGAGATGAGGAAGCTTTCCATTTCTAGTACTGAAGAAGACCATATAACATGTAAAATGTATAACTTTAGTAACTTTAAGCTAAGCAGATACAGATACAGCAGGATATAGGCAGTTAATCTCTTTTTAGCTCCACTCTAATCACACACACTAATAATACATATGAAATAAAACAGTGAAACGTTTATGTGTTTATCCTAAGCAACTGGTTTTTGATCTTGACCTTCTGGTAAGAAAACTGCACACTGCAATACATAATGCAATAGGCAATAATACTTTGTGCTTGGTCAGTCTTAGGATGTTTAATCACCAGGAAAAGACCCTCAGTCTCACTCCATAAACTCCACGGAATAAGAAGAAGGGTGTGGGGGCACAATGTCACTTGTAAAACCCAAATTAAAGTCAACTGCCCAAATCTGTGCATAAACTTCTTTTTTAGTTTTGCAAAGGATTATGAGACAACATTGAAATTCCAGCCAAAAAAAAAAGGTTGATTTCAAGCAATATGTCAACCTCTTTTACTTTGGAACTCTGCATTTAAGTTTAAAGAACTGAATCATCAAATAATTGCAGACAACAGCCAAGACAGGCATGGTTTATTTTATAAACTTGTTAACTGATATATTTTTAACTTAAAACTGAATTGATTTTAATGTGTTTTTAAATTTCTTATAAGAAAAATTACTTAAACTAGAAAAAAATCTGTTATTTATTATTAAACAAAGAAAATACTTTTTCTTCAGAGATCTCCAGCAATGTCAAGCTTAAGATTACTTCACACTTTAATTTTGTCTTCTCTGCTTTGATGTTAAGATTTCTAGGTGAAGTGATAGGCTGACAATACTAAAGAAAAAAACTTTGATTTTTAAATTAGCAAAGTAACAAAATGCTGCATTTAATAACACAATTATAAAAACAGTGTATGTCAGATAGTGTTAAGCTAGGTTGGACTGACCTCAGTGAAGGTGATGTAATGTCTAAGCCTATAGAAAATTCATATTTTAAGTTTAATGTTCATGCAAAAAAGAAAAAAATGGTTGAATGTCATGTAGCTTATCATTTAAATTAGTACAGGTCACTGTCGAAAAATGTGTACAATAATTTTAATATGGCTAAACAAGTTCTCGAAAAGTAGTCATATCATCTGTCCACAGTGTAGAGTGTAGTCATAATCAGACCCAAACAAACCTTTTTTGGATGACCTGGGGCCCATTAAAGTAGACCTTACAAGGATCCCTTTGAAATTTTATGTGCACAATCCTACAAAATCTTTTCTTTTTTTTTCTTTTTTCAGTTTAGAGGAAATTTTATAATTTATCATTTGCAGGGAGGCTGCAAGTGGAAAAAGACAGTCTTACATTAGGAATATGTTACCTTTATTTAGAGTGTGTTGTTGCCAGTATGTCATTCAGACTGAAGTCTAGAGTGGTTATGATTTTCTAAAGCAGGCAACCTCATTCAAATAATGTGTTAATTTAAATTAAATTTACATTAAAACAGTCTTCATGAAAAAGTTTTAAGTCAGCATTTTTTGAAACTTGTTTCCTTAATTGCATCGTTCTTCTGCTGTCATTAAGGATATTAAAAATTCATTAACAAGAATACAGTAGTACAGTGATAGTGTCAAATCAGGAAAATTTTCCACTCTTATTTTCATTAGCAGTTTGGCTTTTAACATCTATCTATCTATCTATCTATCTATCTATCTATCTATCTATCTATCTATCTATCTATCTATCTATCTATCTATCTATCTGTCTGTTTCTGAATGTGATTTTATGACTTGTGCAGTGGTTAGTGCTAATGCCTCCCACCTTTAGGCATATGGGTTCAGTTCCTGTTGCAGCTACTGGAGTTTGCATTTCCTTCTTTTGTCCTTCAGTGCTCCACACTGCTCCCACTATATATGTTTTTTAGATTTTTTTATATGGTACTAATATTTGCAATAAACTGTTTTAAAATATATGTTTTAAAAAGAAATGCATAAATAATACTGGAAAAAAAAAGAAAGACTTCTTTGTAAAAATTCAAATACATTTTTAAAATAGATAATTTAGGCTTTGTGGCATCTTTTCTTCAGTAATTTACATTTTGATTTGCATATCTACAATATATCTAAAACAAATGTTGAACATAACCTACAAGATCTCTCAATGTTCTGACAACAAAGCAGCAGTTTGTCACAGAACAGAAGAGTACCCATAATGCTAAAATTAAAAGTGGAACTTTAACCTGAATGACTTCTAAATAAATATTCATAAACAATAATATATGGCCATGCTAATATTAAAATAATAAAAGATGTCACAACCTTAAAATCAGCTTCTTGTAAACTATTTGACTAAACAAGGATTCTTACCATTACGCATGAAAGCTGAATCATAATTAAATTTCCAATAACATGAACATTCATTTGCCGTTCTTTGGTTTTAGTTCTGTCCATTCTGTTGTGTTCTGTTCCATTTGCATTCACGCTACCAGGAACCTGAAAATATTTTTTTTTCTCAAACATTTATACAGTATGTATATAGAGTTATTTATATGAACATGGATAAATAATTAGATAAAATTATATAGCTACATATATGTTCGTCTATGCAAATAACAATTTATATATATGTATATATATATATAAATATATATATACATATATATAAATTATATAGTACCACTCACTGCTGCTTCTCGCCTCATTAAGGTTCTAGTACCATCACTTCAGGGAGGCGTTCTAAGAGATGCCAGACTCTTTTTGCTACAGTAAGTTGTTCACAGTCACTCAGTTCCTGCAGACTGACCTCCATCCACATTGCTTGCACCCCCATCCCCCATCACTCCAAAAAAAAAAACAAATTAAGTGATGGTTTGCTATTCTTGCTATCCTCACATTAAAATATTTTCGTCATTAATAAGAAAGGCTCTTTTCTTTGCTGAAGCCGCTGAAGAGTGTGAGAATGTTAAGCACAACAGTAATAATGCTGATGAGATCCTAGCATGATTATTTGATTCAGCTGTGAATTAGAGTTAAAGAGAGCACCCTGCTGAGTCTACACTTAGGACAATCTTTGTCACTTTACAGACACTTACTGTTAATCTGAGTTTCCCAAGGATTCCATCTAATGATAAACAAATGAAGTAGTACTTAGATAGCCAGCATTAACCCTGCTTTGATGCAATACAGACCCACCATACAGTAAATACAACATTAACCTAAAGTGCCTGAATAAAGCATCTTGCAGTTTCCTTATATTTTGGGATTCTGTTTATAAATGTTAAACAGAAAAATTAATAAATGAACGATGCCTCAGTCCCATTTTTCTGTGAAGACTCAATGCATGCAAGTGGAAGGTGGAATTTTTAGCAGATTTACCTAATTTGATTTAGCTTTGACTAAACATATTCAGTGCAGATTACACATTTAATCTGGGGTGGCATCTTCATATGGGTGCCTATTATAGCTCAGTAAATGTTCAATGAATATTATGTCTAGTGAGTTCTATTAATTGCATTATAAAGACTCACATTATTAACAGTTCATTAATTAGGAATATTGTACTTACCTAAATACTGGATAGTTACAAATAAAGTTCACCACAATGTTTATTCAATACGAAGAATGTTCATTTAGTGGCCTAAGGCAAGAATCTAAAGACATTTCTGATTATATTTAATAAAACATTGTTATTATTTTTAGAGGATACTGTAAAATATGATATGATATATGATTTAACTCGAATGTAATTTCTGTGCATTCATAGGAATTTTGAAGTGGCATGTACTTATTTATTAATTTTTTAAAATTTATTTATGCTGTTGGTTTAGAATATATGTGTAATAATATAAAGCAACTCCATCACAGAAGACATAGGTTTATTTCATGATATTTGACAAGAGAATTTTGTGTACTTTACAAAAACTGGAACTGCAAATAAGGCCTTTGATAGGAATCTTTATATTAAATATGAGATGACCAAAGAAAAAATTTAATTTGCATATTGTGATTTAATTTATATAACTGTGTGGATTATGGAAAGTAGTATAAAACACAGAAGACAACAAAGCTACACCAGGGGGCGCTGAACAACAGACGTTTGCGTAATAAGAAAGAATTTCAAAAAACATGACAGTAGACAAGAGACACTGAGCATAAATAGGACCATACTGTTTTTTCCAATTTCTGTGACGATATTTTGTAAAATAGCAGTGACATTAGTCATATCCTATGGTTATTGCTTTTATATAATTTACTATGACTTCAGGTTATCTTTTGCATGTGTTTTTATTTGATTAGTTTTATCAAGTCTGGCAGGATTTTGTTTTATAAATATTTTGTCAGATTCCTACTTAAAATGACAGCTTAATATTTGATATCTACTTGAGAACCAGGACAAAAGCTTGAGCAAGAAGACTTGCTTATGTATTAAAGATTCTACATTTATTTCTAATACAGAAACAATAAAAAGCACAATTATATGACAACTGACATTATCAGTGAAGTTTACATGTACTGTACTATACATATGAACAAATCAAAACAAGGCACTGAAACAAAGTTATAGTCTTGCACGTAAATGTAATATGACTGTGTTCTTATAAATTGTGTAGCAAATACACATTCTTCCAATTTATGCCAAGTTTGAGTTATTAACATGTGTTGAAACAACCACAATGGCCTCAGACATGTTTATAACCTGAACAGGATACATGTTTAACAGAAAAAACACAGCGGTTTTCATTTAAGATGGATTCAGGTAAATATTTTCAATTGACAGAATTTTACACCTAGCTTTTTACACATACACTGTACTTGTGCATATGCTATTGTACTTTAAAATTTCCTACACAACAGTAGGGTTATGTTTTGTGTCTATCAATTTTTATTAATTAAAACTAAAAAATGATTTCTTCCTTCACAAGGTGTTTATTAAAAACACAGAATTCTTCATCACCTTTACTGTATGTCAATGTCTATTATTCAAATTAAACCACAGATAAAAAAAATTAAACACAAAATCTACTGTCTACTGCTTGTGTTTTTACAGGCCAAACTGTACTGATTTACAGACGTGAAATAGTAGATGACAGCACCTGATTCTGTTGATGTACCGTAGAAGCTAAGTATGGACTTACTGGCTGATGCCTTTCACCATTAGGAAATATAGAACATTACGAAATATAGAACAGTTTACACTTCATTGTACTGCTAGTGATTTCTACCCCAATCCAAAGACATTTTATGAGGTTAACTGGTTAACTGGTAACTCTAAACTGGCCCATTATTACCGAGTATGAGTGTATGTGTAAGAATGCCTTTTGATGGACTAACATGCCATGCAGGACTGGGTCCTGTGTTGCTACCAGGATAGGATCCACATCCAGGAGACCCCCATAATAGAAACAGCAGTATCAGAAAATGAATGTATTGATGTATTGCTAATCTAAATTATATTGTAATGATGTTTGCCATGTGGCTATATGAGAAGATCTGGCAAAGGTATTTTGCTTGAAAGAAGAATTGTGCAATCCCATAAACATGAATGTATGGACAGTATAGAATTACATTTCTTAGATGCTCCCTTTCATGCCAAATGAACTCATAGAAAATGCTGCTGGTTTTAAAGTAATATTGAAATAGCTCTGTGTAATTTTGTCGCCTAAGAAATCTTACAAATTCACAGTTTAAGCCAAGAAAGTACTGCTATTGTCCCTCAGAAGGTTTCAGCTTCTTGACAGCTACAGTATGCAGACAGAAATATGGGTACAACCTCCAGACAAGTATACTGAACTGCCTTAATTCTTTGGTAGAGTTACTAAACTGAAAGCTCTTATTTCTTTAGTTTAGTATGAAGGCAGTATCACCTATTCAATAAAGTTTATTTATGGGAAAATAAATCTTAGTAAGGATTTCAATAAAAAGTATAAAATTTGTCATTTGTTAAGGGCTTGTTTGAAATTAAATATGCTGTTCTGCTTCAGATGCTGAATTTTAATGCTCATTGCGGTAGAAAGTATATATCATGTAGCTTAGTCACAGTAAGTTAATTATTACCTTTAACTGTACATGGCAAAATAAAAAAAAAAATTGAAGTCATATTAGGCAAAGAAGTATTTATTGGAACATATAATTTTTTAGAAGAAGTAATCTCTCTCTTTATATATATATATATACATTATTGAGCATGCCTTATCTAGTTTAGTGTAACAGGAACAAAACTCATCCTATCTGCATACAGCATGAAGCGGGAGCGAACTCTGAAGATGATGCTAGGTCATCACAGGACAACAAGTAACGTAGTTCTCATTTATTTAGCAAAATAATAATAGTCTTTAAAGTGACCTAAATTATATGTAAATGTTAACATAAAAATAGTGTAGCTACTAAAATGTTATAAATATTGAACACCAGTGAACAAGGTGATTAGGAAAGCAGCACATCAGAGATGTTTTCTCAAGCATACACTTCAAACTTCCACATATTTCATATTTGCCTGTCTCGATTCTCACTAATAGCAGCCATTCTAATACAATCTTTCAGCCATAAAGAAATCATCTCTGTCTTTTATGTTACAAAAATACAATCCTCTGCTTTTTACTGTAATTAAATAATCTGACACTGATCACTTACCAATCATTTATATTACAGCTATTTAGTGTCATTTTTTACTTGACTACTGTGTTAGTTTTTTTTTCTTCTTAACCTACAATGTGTTTCTGTCCATATTTATTATGTCACTGTTGCCTTTACCACAAAAAGCAGACTACTACTTTTAGAATAAAAAGAAAAAGAGTAATCCTCAAAAAATCTGTATTTAGGAAAGAAGTTCGTTACAGTTTAAATGGTTTTTGATTTACTTATTTCCCATTGAAAGAAATGTATTTAATTAAGTAAACCTACCATGTCAAACTTCATAGAAGACTGCTAGAAATACTCACTGGATTATGTTTTAAGTAAATATGTTTAATGACAAATATCTGTAATGCTTAACTTTCTAATTCTATTACCGTAAGGACTATCTCAGTAAAGTCAAACATAAAAAAGACAAAGATATTTTTGCTAAGGATTAAGTAGGCGTGTCTTTCGAATGTTACTACAATTTTCTTTTTCCCCCAACAGTCTTTTACACATAAGTTATGGAAGACGATTAAACCTTTAGCTTTGAAGAGTAACAATTAAAGGCCCTACACATTACACAACTTTTGCAGCAATTCACAGTTGCAAACTCAGTCCAGCTCATTTTGAAGTTGCCTTAATGAATTCACATCAAGAAATACAATGTAAACAATGTAGGAATAAGGAACAGGGTTTTTTTTGTGCCTGACAAACAGAAGAAAAGCTTGTCTCTCTGATGTTGCATATTTTACATTCCACAGCAGAATAGAAAAAAAAGTGCAGAGATTGTGGCCGAACTCTCTATTCCTGTAAAGCCATGGCATAAATAGGCATAAATAGATGTACACACACAGGCACTGACTCTGTGTGGCAGCATGTTATTGTCTGTCAGAAAAGGAACTCTGTCATGAACAGGAGTTAGGACCATAATGAAAAGAGGTTGAGGCCTCCAAAATGTACTAGAAAACTAGGCCAGAATCTTCACTGTCCTATCCGAAATAGCCTCACCACAAACCACCCAGCCCTCAACTACTTAGTGCAGGCTTCAGGTTACAGGTTGATCAGGCCCAAAATGGGGAAACTACCTTTTAAAGTTAAAAATGATTTTATTATTGCAATAATTCAAAGATGTCTCTTAAGGCAAGGAAACTGTAAAATAAATCTGGTTTGAAGAAAAAATCCAAACCAGGAACATCATATAAATGAGAATATATATTCAAAAATAGAAATGAATACAAAAATGCCTTGAAAAGAACAAAAATAAAGAGTTGCCAGAAAAACAATCCAGAGCAGAAACAGCAAAAAACAACCAGCAAGCCAATAAATCCAAATGAAAAAACAATACTCACAACTGACTACTATAAGCTCCAGTGAACCATTCCTGAGGCCACTATCTGCTGGAATACATGTCAGGTCTGTAATGACATTAGGATGGCCCCTCCTCTTGGGGAACCACCCACAAAACACAAGGGCCATAAGAGAACAATGTGTTGCACATAAATACTAAACAAAACATAAACATAACAATATGAACAAAAATGATAAAATAAACAAAAAAAAAAAAAGTCTAAAACAGAGAAAAAAACCCTGGCTTAAACATAACAATAGTCTAGTCTTGTAATCTGCCATACTCAGATGACAAGATCATCAATTGTCATCATCCAAGGTCCCTTCTGATTAGAAGATGTGTAATATAGTATTGGCTTAAGTCAAACAACTGAAAGGCACAGAAAATCTGATACGTATTCTACTTGCATTATTCATGATTCTTCATACTGTAAACTTAAATTATTTCAGCAAGGACACTTTGCAGTTCTACTTTATGCCCTAAGATGCTACCGTTCAATTTCTTAAATTGCGGAATTCTCAAAACAGTGTAATCTCCACTGCACAATTGGGTTATTGTGCTAATGCTAACAATTACATGCCATAGTGATGCCAAAAATCACCACGTGGAGCTATTTATTTAAAAGTGTGGAGAGGAGGTCAAGAAAATGGCCATACTGACAAAATTCAAATGAAATAATAGTTCTGTTTTTCCTTTCAGCAAATCTCAATTAAAATAGTAGGAATGAGAATATCAGACACTTTGATTTTAATTGGTATATTGTTCAGAGTTTACATATCATAAATCATGTGAACTAATGAAAAATACATGTAATATTATTAGTGTTTCAGAGTAACCAGAGTGCATTTAAATCTTATTTCACTTCCTTGTTACACCATAATAAGGAAATACAAACATCATTATTCTCATTTCTGAATTTACTGATTTTGGTAATTGATTATTTCACAATGTAAAGTTAAAGGAAGAGAATAGACAAATAGTAAAGTAAATAAAACACTAAATATGAAATCTAGCCTTCACACATTTAATGGTATGTAATGTAATGTAATGTTCCATACATTAGCTAAGTATCTAAACTTTACAGTAGAAAGTTCTGTGCTTAAATCCCACTGGTTACTCTAAACAAATCAATCAACCTCCCTTCTCCAATGAGGCACAAAACCTAACTAATTATTTTATAGATTCAAGGCAGGCTAATGAAATATTCTCAGTGTGTTTTTCTCAGTGGAAGAATTTGTTATTGCGATCAACATTTCTCATTTTCATCAGAACCCATGCATCTTCTCAATAGTATATTCATTTTTATAATACTCAAAAAAGTGGGAAGATTGTGCAGGGAGTGACACACATCGTGGAGGCATAAAGGAATGTGTTGAGAAAATTATGTAAATTGACCTTTATTTTCTCTATTTTGATGATCATTTAAATCATATGTTCTCTGTGCTGTACCAATTAATAGCTTCATATGAAAACAGAAAACATAAAGAGATAAGGACACACATGAATAACAAGAAGAGAACACATTTTTTCCTGATTTTAAAAACTGGCCATAACAAGCAACCTGTCATCAGAAACTTTGGGGAGTGAGAAGAGCCCAGATTTCCTCATAAACATGCAAGAATAAGCAAACTCCACATAGACAGCAAATGGGATGGGTATTCAACGCCACTAAGCTGTCATGTTACTCAAGCATCACATGCAGGAAAAGTTGAATGCAGAAAACTAATAATAAAAAATACACCTGTTACCCTGTAATCAAGTGTATTGAAATTTTTCCCATGGCTGAGAAAATACATGTAGATGCACAGCAACCCAAGCTGTTGTTTAGTGTTGTTCTAGAATAGGCTCTCGCTTTCCAATTTCCACTGGGGATAAGATGCTTAAAAATATGGAGTCAGTTTGGGTTAGTGGTTAAGGAATTAAAATGTAAAATCACAGTGTTTCTGATTTAGTTCCCTCCTCCACTTGACTGTGTGATCCTAAGAAAGGCAGATACATTAATGTGCACCATGTGAATAAAAAATGCATGTATGTACTTGTACTGTATCCTCAAATTGAAAGTTTTCTGGGTTAAAGACACCTGTCAAATGTACACCAATGATGCATAGAAGGAAAAAAAAGCATTTTATTCTTTCAGCATAATAACCAGTATTATACAGGGGGTCCTCGTGTTATGACACAGTTCCGTTCCTACAACAGTGATGTAACCCGAATTTTGATGTAAGTCGAAACACACTCTAGCCTAAGTAACTTACCTATCTTAACACATTTGCAAAATCATAATCTAGAGCATAAAAACACAAAATCTAAGCCTCAGAAAAAGGAAAAGGACATACAGTAAATATACTGTACTGTACACTGTACTGTAGTAATAGAAAAAATGAGTGTAAAAAAAAATCCTTACCTTTATTCCTTTTCATGTCTCAATTTTTTTAAGTTTTTATGGGAATGAGCGTTGTAAACTCGAAACATTGTATGTCGAAACGTTGTAACCCGAGGACCCCCTGTATAGTATACTGTATATAATATGTACTATATATATATATATATATATATATATATATACAGTGGGATGCAAAAGTTTGTGCAACCTTGTTAATAGTCATTATTTTCCTGTATAAATCGTTGGTTGTTATGATACAAAATGTCAGTTAAATATATCATATAGGAGACACAAACAGTGATATTTGAGAAGTGAAATGAAGTTTATTGGATTTAAAGAAAGTGTGCAATAATTGTTCAAACAAAATCAGGCAGGTGCATAAATTTGGGCGCCATTGTCATTTTGTTGATTCCAAAACTTTTAGAACTAATTATTGGAACTCAAATTGGCTTGGTAAGCTCAGTGACCCCTGACCTACATACACAGGTGAATCCTATAATGAGAAACAGTATTTAAGGGGGTCAATTGTAAGTTTCCCTCCTCCTTTAATTGTCTCTGAAGAGTAGCAACATGGGGGTCACAAAACAACTCTCAAATGACCTGAAGACAAAGATTGTTCACCATCATGGTTTATGGGAAGGATACAGAAAGCTGTCCCAGAGATTTAAGCTGTCTGTTTCCACAGTTAGGAACATATTGAGGAAATGGAAGACCACAGGTTCAGTTCAAGTTAAGGCTCGAAGTGGCAGACCAAGAAAGATTTCGGATAGACAGAAGCAACGAATGGTGAGAACAGTCAGAGTCAACCCACAGACCAGCACCAAAGACCTACAACATCATCTTGCAGCAGATGGAGTCACTGTGCATCGTTCAACCATTCTGCGCACTTTACACAAGGAGATGCTGTATGTGAGAGTGATGCAGAGGAAGCCTTTTCTCCACCCACAGCACAAACAGAGCCGCTTGAGGTATGCTCAAGCACATTTGGACAAGCCAGCTTCATTTTGGAATAAGGTGCTGTGGACTGATGAAACTAAAATTGAGTTATTTGGGCATAACAAGGGGCATTATGCATGGAGGAAAAAGAACACAGCATTCCAAGAAAAACACCTGCTACCTACAGTAAAATATGGTGGTGGTTCCATCATGCTGTGGGCTGTGTGGCCAGTGCAGGGACTGGGAATCTTGTCAAAGTTGAGGGACGCATGGATTCCACTCAGTATCAGCAGATTCTGGAGACCAATGTCCAGGAATCAGTGACAAAGCTGAAGCTGCGCCGGGGCTGGATCTTTCAACAAGACAACGACCCGAAACACTGCTCAAAATCCACTAAGGCATTCATGCAGAGGAACAAGTACAACGTTCTGGAATGGCCATCTCAGTCCCCAGACCTGAATATAATTGAAAATCTGTGGTGTGAGTTAAAGAGAGCAGTCCATGCCCGGAAGCCATCAAACCTGAATAAACTAGAGATGTTTTGTAAAGAAGAATGGTCCAAAATACCTTCAACCACAATCCAGACTCTCATTGGAACCTACAGGAAGCGTTTAGAGGCTGTAATTTCTGCAAAAGGCGGATCTACTAAATATTGATTTCATTTCTTTTTTGTGGTGCCCAAATTTATGCACCTGCCTGATTTTGTTTGAACAATTATTGCACACTTTCTGTAAATCCAATAAACTTCATTTCACTTCTCAAATATCACTGTGTGTGTCTCCTATATGATATATTTAACTGACATTTTTTATCGTAACAACCAACGATTTATACAGGAAAATAATGACTATTAACAAGGTTGCCCAAACTTTTGCATTCCACTGTATATATATATAGATGCTGTATATAGTATATATCTGGACATCCAGGCTTTTGTCTCAAGTTCCTATATTGGCAATAAGCATGCTTTGAAAATGGATGAAATCATCATGTGTGGGTATATTTTATATTAATACCAGCTGTGTTATCAGGCTTCATCCAGGAAATTTCATAAGGCAATGGGCCTCAGATATAGTGTCATAGGTTATTCGGGTGTATCAGACGTACTAAGTACTTGAATGTACACAATATTTGCAGTGTTTTTTTTTGTTTTGTTTTAGAGTCTTTTGTAAGTTTTTAAAGTCCACAAGTGTCAGAGAATGGCACCAACACTCAAGGTTTATAGCATGTTTATATTGCTAACAACTGAGCGGTTCATCTTCCTTGAGCTTTGCTAAATTTTCTCCTTGCATTGCAAATCTGACTGTACATGCCAAATCACATCATAATCCTATTTAGGACACCACCCCTTCTTCAGTTATCTATCCACCCTATTGTTTTGGTGCTGGTGAATATGCCTATTAATTGCTTCTGCTCTGTCCTTAATTTGCATAAAGCCCACTGTCAGCACAAAGTATGTACATTAAAATAATATGAATAAATATCAACAAATAAAACATTTATTGACAAATAAAAAAAGACATTTTTCTATAACATCACCAAATTTCAATAAAATCAATCAAAGCATTTTTCAAATTTTGGAATATTTAGTTTTTCTACCATTCGTGTTTTTTCAACACCCAAATGTTGGTATATCAAAATGTCCTCTCTTAACGGATTCCTACTGATCTAGATGTACCACCCTGCCAAATTGCTGCTTTTTAACTAAATTAGGAATAGCATTTTTTGCTGGTGATTCAGTGACTGAGTGAGTGAGTGAGTCAGTCAAATTTAACTTATATATACATATAGATTAATATATATTGATCTGATTCATCCTTTACACCAGTGTTTCTTAAACTATAGGTCAGGTAGTGGACATGTTTGTGATGGATCAGCACATGATTCTGCAGTAAAATTAGCTAAGTTCATCCAAGTGTGAATTCTGTGGTGAGTGGTACACCAGCCTCTATTTGGTGTATCTGTTTATTGTAGTAGGGTGTGATCTGACATGTAGTCTATAAAACCTTTGATGCCTCGCGGAAAGCTTTTGTTTCTATGTTGTAAAAAATATTATAATTAACATTCCCCATGACAAAAACCTGTGAAAAAGTCACAATGAGACGACTGACAAGCAAAGACATTATAAGGGGGAGAGAGGAGGATGAAGGGCACCTTGGTACTAGTTTGAAATGTCAAAATGTAAAGAAGTGGGGAGACACAAGCATGTATATATAAGGCTGTTGCAGTGTTTTGTGCTAATGACCAATTTCAGGGTTCTTCACCATTATGACATACATTGAATCCATAACAAAATTGTAACATAGGTGAAAATAAGATTTTATACTAAGCTTAGTGTGTCTTGATGAGGATGAATTCTTTCTCCAAACACTTTATTAATGCATATTGACAAATTTCAATCTATTGATAGTGTTTGTTGGACCATCGGAAAGTGGATGAATGCCAGAAAATATCAAAAGGGTGAGACAGGATGTAGAGCAGCTTTCAGCACAACCTCAGTCAGCAGCATTAAAAACTTCAAACTGGGCCATTCGCTGAATTCTTTACTAATATGTATTCTATCACTCGTATAAAATACAAACAAGTACATAATTTTTTTAGGAATATTTTATCTACCAATTCAGCTGTTTGTACACAAATTAAAGCCGTGTTGTGCTGAATAATTTGCAATTTCATTTAGTAAGGACAAACCTTACACTAAGCATTTACATTGTCAAAACCTTAGAAATCTTTTCCCTGTTTTGAATGATAATTACTTTAATATTAATGTGAGTAATATGTAGAATGGAAACAAAAACATTTACTGTTTTCTTGTTATTTGGCCATTGTTGTTTGTTTATGTATGGCTCTGCTGTCATTATGTTAATAATTCTCTTCTTGGTTCTCAGAAAGGCATGGATTTTATTGCTTGTGTCTTAAGATTAAAAAGTTTAAGAATAACTGGTCATAGGTCTCTTAGACATATGCTGCAAAGGATAGGCTGTAAGTGTGTAACCTCATATAGGTGTTGATATAGGAAAACCTTAATTGCCTAACTTGATTTCCGTTAAAATGTATGTAAAAGAAATAAAGAGAAAAAATGTATAAATGAAAAATTAAGCACACAGTATTAGCAAGAGGATTTTTCATACTTATTAAAAAATATACTGTGAAGTTTCAGGACAACACTTTTATTGCTGTGGAGGAAAAATGGCAGAAAAAGTGAATACATGCAAGAAAGAAGAACTAACAGCTGACTGCAAAAAGAAGGTGGCTAAACAGGATCAGAAGATGGACTGTAACCTTGAATGCAGCAAAAGTCAAAACCAGAAGATCAAGAGAACCGGGCATCAATAATAAAAACGGTAGGCAATATTCATAGTCAAAAATGGCTTGCTATATTTCTGAAATCAAAGATCACTAGAAGAGGTAAACATAGTGGAACTACTAGAAAAAAATCTCAGATTTCACTAACCATCTTTAAAAGTCCTATCCTGATGACATCATGTGATGGAACGTCTGGAGACATGACATTGCATCAACAGTTATTCAAAATGACAGTGCCCATGAATAAATAGAATAGAATCATGTTAATGATAGCAATCATAAACGAATGCCAAAAGAAGAAAATATTAATATTTAAAAATCATGAAGACAAATTCTTTGATGTCCTATACTTTTCAAAATAACCTACAAACAAACTTCATTAAGAGTAGAAGAGTCAGAATCACAACAGCACTTTACTTCTTTGCAATTTCAATGGAATTCGATCGATGAATGCAGTTCATCTTGTTTCATATATTACTGTGTACCCTCCAACAGTATTTAAAGCCAACAGCGATCGCATGTATCTCAGCAACGTGAAATGACAGTTTTAACCAGCTTTCATGCAAGTTACATTTGAAAGGTGGAATTTTTCAGTCAGACCTCCATTCTTATTTTCTTTATGGGACACAACAGGTATATGAAAATGCTAAATAAGTAAATGACACTTCCAAGTGTAGTGTTATTTGGACAGGTTTTAAACATAAGAATGCAATATTCACAAAATCCCAAATGTAGATCACTTTCTTTGTTTGTTTATTTATATTAGTTAAATGCATGTTTTGTTACTGGTTCTTTTAATAAGACACTGTAAACTTTAACTGCTAGCTATACTGTACATGGGCAATATTTATATTTATATAGCATTTTCAGAGCTAGTATCATGTTGATGCAGTTACTTTCCTCACACTACTAAGCATGTGTCTTATGAATATATATTTTAAATCAAATGACCATAGTCTACTTAAAGCAGTATTACTAGGATTGCTTGTAATAAATGAGAAAACATTATGGCAAACGTTATTGAAACAATGCAACAATCAACATCTGTTCAAGTATAAGGATACCAATCCTTATACGTGGATCTGCTTCAATGAATTATGAAAAGTAAAAGGAGGATCCTTAAAATCTTTAAAGACTACAGTATGGAAAAAGACACCATTACCCCATACTATAATCATTTTGAAATAGAATGTACACATCAAAATCATAAACGGGCTTCTTAGCATTTGTAAACACAGAAAGACCATATGTGTATCAGGTCTTGTAAATGAAATCCTGTAAGTTAAAATAATTCTGTGAAAATTCTATTTGACATACAAAAGGAAAATGTTTTGCATATAACTGCAATATAATATAAATATTTTTTTAAAGATTCACTGTATTCATTTTTTATTAAGATTTACATAAATCTTAATTGAATTCATTTTAACCACACTACTCCAAGTTAGACTTTTCTTTCTGATTTTTATTTATGAAAGTTTCAAATGTGATTGTTGTGAAAATTAGAGAAAAAAGATAATGGATGTTGTGGATGTTAACTCTACTGATTTGACAATAAATAAAAATTAAAACATAGTAGAAAATGAGCAGTAAGAGTTCCCATTTTGATTTCAAGATCATATATATTTGAAATATGCATCTGTGTGAGAGTTGTCATATTCCTGCCCTGGCAGCACAGGCCACAAGTCAGTAATCAGGTGCTGGATGTGTCGCAGGACATTTATGTCAATACCCACACTCACTTGTGTTCAGATAAATACTCAGATACGACTGGCACTGTCCGGTGAACCTACTTTCAGCTGAAGTTTTTTCTGACTATGTTTCTTCTGCAGTACCAAAATGGTTTCTTATATGAACATGTTTAGCTCTATTGTTTATAGGGACAAGGAAAAGAGGAAGGCCTAAGAGAAGGTTTATGGATGTGGTGAGAGAGGACATGCAGGTAAAGGGTGTAACAGAACAAGATGCAGAGGTCAGAAAGATATGGAAGAAGATGATCCGCTGTGGCAACCCCTAACGGGAGTAGCCGAAAGAAGAAGAAGATGGAATTTGCCATTTCTGTTAGCTTAAGAGAAATTTTGAGAAAAACTATGTAACCTATCAAATCAAATGTTGTATACCTCCTGTCAGAATAGTAATATTTAGAATATTTTACTAAACCATTGATAATATTATTTAAGAATCAGAGAAATGTATGGAAGAATTTTATGCTGTTCCTTTCATAACAATTGTTATCATATATTGTTATTGAGGTCTAAAAAGAATATGAAAAGGCAAAAGGCAATCAGTACAATTTCATTTACAAATATAAATTTAAATTTCGTATTACTAGCTTTACTATCTTTTGTTTGCAAATAGCTATCATTATTATCATGATACATTCAATTTTGTTCTTAACTTTCTAAATCCAATACAGGGTCACAGAGAGTATTACTTATTTATTTAAGAGATAACTTTACCTGGATTGGCTTACATAGAAAAACAATCTTTGACATTGTGTAATATGGTTAGTATACACCATAGTTAGCACCATAATTAGCTGGTTTAATTTTCTGAAACATTAATAAGTCTTCATGTTTAAAGATGTTTTAATTTGTCATTTTCTATTTCATAATACAGGGCAATGGTCATTGAACTGTTCCATCTCTGTTACTGGTTCCTTCAAGAAGAACAGAATACACTCAGAAAGGTGTCTTACTGTCCTAAATTGTTCAGGACATTTGAAAGTACCAGTAGCAAATTTATCATGTATTGTTTATCTCTTCACATACCATAGGCTTGGCTATTGGGAAAATATTAAGACAGGTTCAAAGTTTCGAATTTCTGTAGACTGTCTCTGTGTGCGAAAATGTGGAAGCCAATAGATTTTGAGAAAAATCTCTGTCGGAGATAATAATTTTGCAATTCTGCGCATATTAACCCTCTATATTTTTAAAAGCATAGCCTTATGTACGCCAAGCAAACACAACAGATTTTTTGTTTTGCAATATTTCTGTGACTTCAAGGAAAAAAATGACAAGATCCAAGATTTTTATTTGACTATTTGTTTGTTGGAAATGTTGTGTTCGGTGTTTTTTGTTTGTTTTTCTCACCTGCCAAGAAAAATGCACAATTGAACCCAACATCAATACTGTCTATACTATATTAGAGACCTGACAGAACTCTATTAGATTATAGGGGAAAACTGAAGAATACAAGGAAAGTCCACGGAAAAAAGTTCAAATTTAACAAAGAAGGCATTTGAAGTTTGCAGTATAAACCAGATGGAGCAAGGCAGCCACTCTTTTATCTAAGTCACCACAGTATGTACGGTAAAAAACAATTAAACATGTTATCTATTTTGATTTAATAAAATGAAATCTCTCTAAGACCTAAGCAGATTTAATAAAATTACTGGTAATTCTTCTTATAACACCTAGTTACAGTCTTATGGGTATAATCTGCTACAACCCCATGTTAATATAGATACATAGTCATCAATTTCGTTAATGCATTTCTGTTTGTAGTTGTCTTCATCATGAAATGCTAATAGACTATAAGAGACTGAAAATGACTATAAGCATTAGATTCTTGATTTACTGGAAAATGCACTAGGTTCCACGACCACTGTGATGGCTTCCTGTAGAGCACACTACCTTCATTTCTGCTTCACAATGATCGTAATTACTGAGAAATTCTGACATACCTTATGCACTGCTCCTTTACATTCTCTGTATCTTCTTCTGTTTCACTACTGTACTCTTCTGAAAGGTCATTTTGCTTTGTGCAGCTAATTTTTCATTGTCTGTCTGTGAATATTCTTTTTGCTGACACTAAACATGTAACACTTCTCTACAATATTCTCAAAATTTACCAGTATTTTAGTTAATGTCATCTTTTGATGTTTTGCTCTGTTTTATTTTTTCTTGCTCTGTATTTAAACTCTGATGAATCATGTAGTTTAACCTTACTCATTTCTAAAATATTTTGGGATAAAGTTAACTTAGAAATTAAACAGAAAAAATGATCAAGCCAAAATATATATAAAGGGTTTTTCTCATTGTGTTCTTGCGCATAGTGTAACATTTAAAAATATTATTTCTGTTCTTAACCTGCCTCCTAGTGACAGTGTCATTAGGAGGCAAAGCCTTTCTCATATGAAAAGGAACTCTAAAAGGTATGCTGACCTATTGTAGGCCACATTTACATAGATAATCCAATCATACTGGGCAGGTTTAGTTTTGCTGATCAACCTGTCAGCATGTATTTGGAATTATGTGAAAAAAATCAGAGCTCTCAGAGGACATTTATATGTGAAAAAAATATGCTTCAGTTAGTGATGTGAAGCAACAGCTTCCTGATTTTCTCAATTACACATACTGTATAAAATGATTCATAGTTTTTTTTTGTTATATTGCAGCAGTTTGTTGGCAGACAATTGTTCCTCTCTCCAAACAGGACATTTATTTCTCTACTTTTAAAGACTAGAATCTGTAGAATGACAACTTATTTGTGTATTGTACTGCTATTCTTATAAAGCTTTCTCAGACGATTTTGCAAACAATTCATACTAAAAGAGCGTAGCAAAAGAAATATAAAGGAAGTATTGTATAGTGAGTAAGCATTCACTATATTCATTCCCTAACTTCAGAATTTTATATTTTGACTGGTTTAAATCATTTTTCCATCTATAGGAATTAATACTATACATTATTGTTAGCCAGTCTTTTTGTTTTGGAACAGTGGTTCCCAGTAATGCTTCACAGATTCAATGTCTTACGTTTGAATGCTGTGTAGAGTTTGTGTGTTCTCTCTGTGCTTCATGGGTTTTCCTCTGACATCTCCAAAGATGTGCTTTTAAACTCCAAATTGACCTCCATGTGGGTGTTAGCAGGAGTGCGAGCTTGAGTTGGCTCCCCTGTGTGCTAGCGCCCTGCCTAGTGTTGCTCTCTTCACTTGAGCCCAATGCTCTTAGGACAAGTTTCGACCCCAATCAACCATGAATTAGATTTAGTGGATTCAGAATGGTATGTTTCTCCTTTTTTTTGACAAAGTTAATTTAAAAGAAAAACTATTATTATTAAATGCAATAGTGATTAACATATTAGTCTATTATTTTAGTTAAACTTGGCAATGTTTATACTTAACATGCTCAAAACCTTTTTAATATGTTAAAATTTAAACAGCAGTAATATTTTTTAGATTATATAGATAATTCATATGTAAACAAGTTAGACTTAAATAGGGCTATGTACATTTATAACGTTACAAACAAGGGTTAAAGAATGACTAACAAAATGTTCCTGTATCTAATTTCTGCTGAGCTCCAGTTGAAACTGTTTAGCCTACACTTCAGCCGAACATAAATTCTAACTGACTCTTTTAGAAAGACAATCTGCTTAAATACAGACTCCTACATTTAAATGATTTTGCTGGTGACAGGCCTGCTGTGACAGAATAACAAATTCTGTCAAACAAATAGGCTCTAGAGCCCCAGAATCCCAAGAGTCAGTTTGGAGCCCTAGGGCAGTGTTTTGTAAAGGACTTGTTTCTGTATGGCCTTGCCTCTTTAAACATATTGGCTTTGTTACATGGGATGAAATGCTAACCCACTGATTTGGATATGTGTGTGTGTGTGTGTGTGTGAATAAGAAAGAAAGAGAGAGTGTAGGTTAATTATTTATTTCACTATGGAATTCTTATAAGAAAACACTCCTGCTTATTCACCATGACTGATAATCTTGGTTAATCCCTTACTGGCTCCCAGGCCCTCTTTAAGGCATTGCCTGGTTATTTTAACACCTGCCATTATCACATGTAACTGTAATTGATCGCTTCCATGCCATGATCTGCTTCATCACTGGATTTAGCTTCCACAAGGTTGCCTGCTTTTCTGTGCAGTCTGAATGTATAATTTGTTATTTTCACCATGTTTTAGTCTTACAGATAAGACATGGATAAATGTTAAACCAATTCTATAAATCTTTATTGTATAGAATGGACTGTGGAACTTTTTTTTTTAACTGCTGATTTTTACTTTAGGTTCCCTAGATATGGTAGACTGCTAAGGAAAAAAGATCATAAGAGATGAAAACAAACTAAAACAGCTTTCTTGATATGAACAGAAAAGCCTTATTCTTTGCTCCTGCATCCTTCTGAATAGAGTTGGACAAAAGCCATAGTTTTCTCTGAGGTAGACTGGTAAGGCTATTCTGTAATCAGCCAACCATGGCTCTCCCTCAAAGAGTAGGAAGACATTCAGCTTCCTCCCTCTGATCCTGGGTCCACAACAAACCATGTAATCCACAGTTCAGTGGCAAAATAAAAAATCATGAAAAGAAAAAAGTGCGCCTGTCATCAGTGCCACATATCAAGAAGAGGAGGCCAGACACTATGGACTATTTGGGTGTTCTGCCAGCAGCCGCCCCTTGTTACATTGACATTACAGAATAAAAAAAAAAAACAGCTTTGGGAACAAAACAAAATCACTAGGATATCACCAATATAATTAGCACACAAATACACTTATCTGCATCTTTGTTCTGCAACTGTGATAAATGGCTTTGATAATTGGACATACTACTCTTCAATTTATAAGACTGGAATAATTTTGTTTAGAAATGGTCTTTCATTAAAATGTCACAACACCCTGCATTTATAAGGTTGCTTTGCTACATTTTAGTGGAGCTGTAAATTACATGCTAAAGTATTTTTTAGGACTTGCCTAGCAAACTTCTACCCATCTACCCATAATCTGAACTAACATTTTACATTACAATATCAAGAGGTGTTGGGGCAGGAATCAGCCCCACAACAAGAACTAGTCCATTATTAGACACAATCATGTATTGTATGAAATGGGTCAATATGCCATCAACAATCAATTTAGCCTGCATGATTTTGGTATGGAGGGGGAAAACCAATTCACAAAAAACAACAAAAAAAAAATCCATAGGAAGTATATCTAAACTATATACCCTGATTCCGCTAGCTGCTATGCATCCATGCTAACAACAGTGGCACTGTAACACCCATCACAAAATTGTGTGGATAAAATTACGATTTCCATCTCTACATACAGTAATCATCTATATACAACTCTTGTAATGGTTAATTTAACGTTGAAAATTTTTTGAAATTTCAAGCAGTTTGGGAGGAGTGATGTCTCTGAGGCTAGGGATCTGCACCGACAATTAGAAGGTTGCCCGTTTGAATCCCTAGAAGTGCCTCTACTCCGTTGGACCCTTGAAGTTAACTTGCATCCAACCCTGCAAGCCAGCACTCTAACTTGAAGGGAAAACTCTGAGTTTGGCACCCCAGCCACTGTAAAAACTTCACACTGTTCCAGTGTGGTGTTGAGGTGTCACCCATTGCATGGATGCACTCAGGTCCCAATCCAGGAGGTTTGTCGCACGGTAATCAGTGCATGCTCCCAACCTCCTCCCGATCAATCATTTATTGTCCAGAGCTACTTTTTCTAGTTCATGGGAGCCAGAGACTAAATGCAAAAATTGAAACTGAAAATAGATATTTATTTAGAATTTAGATGTTTAGAGTTTAGCACTGAGTTTGTATATGCAGGATGGTGTGGTAGCCTAATTCTGCTGCCCCACAGTTCTAGGTGACTGATATCTTGGACATTCTGCACGTTCTCTCTCTGTACAGTACATGCAGGTCTAACTTTGGGTACCCCTTTTTTCCTCTCACATCCAACCTCTCACATCCATATGGCATGCATATTAGATTAACTGGTGGCTGTAAACCGAGAGTTGGTGTGTGACTGTGCCTTTGCAATATACAAGTGTCCCATTCATAACGACTGGTTCCTACCCTGTGTCCTAAAGTATGCTAATCTTGAGATGGGCTGCAGCTCATGGGGGCTCTAAAATTGGATTGCATGTCGAATTTATCGAATAAATTCAATATTTTATTGCACTTTCAACAAATGAAATCCAATTATTCTAATGTTTTCAGTAGCAATAATATCACCCAAAGAGTTTACTTTGAGAAATGAATTTGTTTCCATTCAGATACTGTATATTTCAATTTGCTTCAAAATATCTGCATAAATTAAGTTTTTAAATGTTCTCAATAAACATGCACAAATCAAAGTCACCAATGTCTTTGATGTTCATCCAGATATTCATAATATTGCCAAGATCTGCAAACAGAATATGAGAACTACTTGTAGGCCATGCCAGGAACCTGGGATATTGCCCAAGAGGAGCTCCTCTACTGTACTTTTCTTCTGCTGATTCAAAGACAATGAACAAAGGTCATCTTTTACAATACTAAAAAGAAGGCAGAAGCCTGTAGTTTTAACATAGGTCCTCTGTTACCAACAGCTCTCTTGTAACAAATACTGACCTAACCCTAGGATATAATTAATACCCCCAACAGTGTAATTAAATGCTTGCTTCATCAATGGCAATAGCAAAGAATAAAAAAAAAATACTAAAAGCATATCTCAGGGGCAAACATGATAGAATTTCAAAATGAGCAGCTTGCAAACTGTCTCTGCTTTGATAAAGTAACATTTAATTATCCCCCAGTGGAAAAGATCCCCCATTGTTTAAACCTAATTTGTCCTTTTGGCTACTTCCATGGCCCACAGGCCTTGCCGTCTCAGGTTTCTATGCTCTTCAGTGTCCTCCAGTACAGCCGACCAAAGCATTAAATATTTGCATTCCAACTCTTGGTCAACCTCGGCTCAATTAGACTAGGACAATATTTTATCTGTTAAGTGTTGTCCTAGGATCTCGACTCTCATAAGGGGATGAAAGAAAAAGGATCACATCCCTTCAGGATCAAGCAGGTCAATTTCTTGTGACTTTGTAGCGCGAGAGGGTTTGTATTCTCTTCTTCTTTAAAGGCCATCATTTGGGCTGACCTCAAGGCAAAGCTTGTCCCAGCCAGTCTGTGTAATCCTCACTTGATACCTTGGAAAAATAAAGGCGATAGGTGTCCTCACAGCCTGTACTCCTTTTTTCCAGGAATAAGAGATAAAACTCCCCTACAGAATCCTTCAAACCAAATAAATAAGGCAGAAGCTGATCTAGCGTAATTCATTCTTCCAAAAGCACAAATCATTAGCAAAAGTGTGGACACAAACAGCCAGCCCTGCTAGAAAAATAATGTTATCTCAAAGAAAGGCAAAATTTACAGTTGAATTTGTTGTTAAAGTTTAAGCTGTGAGGTGTAGAAAAATATTTATGATACGGCTGCAACCCCTGCAACCTTTACTTTATATAAAATGCTTCGAATGTATAAATTATTTATCTGTAATCTTGAATGTAGTCATTGCTTGAGTTAAGGTGAACGGTCACCATTTAGATTATTTTTTTTATATATCAGCCAGGGAAGAAATAAAATGACAGCAAAAACCAAAGCAGGTTGATGATCATTACGATGGTCACAAAAATCCCTCTTATGAATAATTCTTAATCAGTTATACAAAAAAGTGTGATATTCAATGAGAGTAGAACTAAATTAAAGAAAACTGTTGCATTTGTGAAGGGCTTCTTGCTTTATTGGAAGTAGGACATATTAAAATGTTATATTGGATATTGTGTTGGCAGTGAGCTTTGTTTTCTGTAAGTGATAGCTATGATAAGACCTATAGAAAACAAAGATTGATAGACTGATACATGCACAAGGGCTTAATGCCTGTTGAAAAGGCAGAAAGCTGCAATGAAGACACATGAATGGTCATTTTTTAAGAAGCTGAGCAAAACAAATCTCCTGCAGAAAATAAAGTTTTCATTTCTGCATAAAGATTAATGTGGTAAAGTATGGGCATTTTTTATGTTACACCGTAAGATGCATTGACAGAAATCCTTTACCAGTTTATAGAGTCAAGTATTACTGAGCAAGTCACTTTTTTTTTAATTAGACAAAAGTGTCTGACTAACATGCTCTTTTATTTCAATCTTAAATAACGAGGCTGTGTCATTAACATATTGGATGGTCAAACCACATACCTTTGGTGAGAGAACAAATTTATAACATGGCAAGGACCTCCTCAATTATTTCAAATTTGTACTTCTTTATTCAAAGTTTTTAGTTTTGGTTGCAACATTTTAATGCATGCTGAGGTTATTTGTTTTCTATTTAAGGCTTTAGTTCACATACATAAAGAGGTTCTAATGCCTTTTTGAAGCCATTCTATTAGGCTCATATCAGAGGCTGTTCTTTGTCCACTTCATTGCCTAGCATCTGCAAACAATGGCCCTGAATAAATTCATATTAGATTTGATAGCAGCCCCACTTCACATTCTGATGCAATTTAAAAGAAGCATATATTTGCATACTGAATTAAAATTAAGACCTAATTATGCAAATAAATTATGAGATGTGGCACAAGATGCTTCTCAGTTCATTTATTATCTCATTTTGTTAGGCAATAGTCACTTCATAGTTAAAAATGCTCACTTCATTTTTTGTAATAATCAATAAGCCGTTGTAAAAGATATCAGTTGAAATCCCCTCTGGGAATTTTGCTTTTAATTTACTTTAGCTTTTCAACTATATTCCAGGACAAAGAGCAGGGTTTACTTTTTTAATAAGCTGTGTTTTTTATCATTGAAGTGAAAGCCACAAAACATTTTAAAAGTTCCACAAACGAAATCATAATGTTAAAATCTAACAACACTAAGTTGGATAAATGACCTAGAAGTGTAAATTCTATACCATTTCCTAACAGGAATTCCTTCAATTAAAGCTTAGTGACATGCACCACATTTGTTTCCAAGAATAAAACAGTTGTATTTTCATCTTCTTGCGATAATTACTATGTATATGTTTAATTGCAGTGTTAGCACCTTATGCATTTTCCAAGACAGTTTAAAAATGTGGTCTTAGCTTGCATCTGCTCTCCTGAATATTATCATTTTTGTAAGTTTCAGACTGGTACCTGTAAAATGTGTGCATACTACAGTATGTGTTGCTGTCCAATATTTTTTTTTCCAAATACTAAGCTTCTAATCTGTTCTTGGCCAGAAAAATAGTGTGGCTATTGTACACAATCAAACAATTTCATCTTTTTCTGTGCATGACCAGATACTAGATAGCTCGTTGCTGTCATCTATGATAATCAAACCTAGTGCTCTCCAGGCAAAGCAGAAAAGAAAACCAGCCATTCTGAACATGTTTGCCATACGTGGCTCATTACTACCGTGAACTGCTGCTACAACGGGAACCATTTTTTTCCATAGGGAATGCACTTCAGGCATATTTCTACTTTGACCTTGTGATTTCAAATAATGGTTCCTTTCCACACCTTGGTATTTATCTTATTTCAAACTGAGAAGTTTATTCATTTACAAACCTGCTTGTTCAGGTTTCTTGAGGTCAGTGGACTCTTCCGTTGAAAACCATCCATCCATTTTCTAATACCATTTTTCTGGTTTGGGGGCTATGGCTGACCAGAACCTATGCCATCAGCAATAGTCTATCAGTTGGCAATGTTTGAGTTGTCTATAGACTTTGAGAGCCAAAAAGGTTTTCTATTTAAACCCATGAAGAATGTAAGAAAGCTACAGTGGAATGACAGTCTATCTTTTAATCAAACCAGCTTTCGCACACCTTCTTAAAAACATAACCCCCATTAGTCATAGTATCAAAACAATAAGGAAATTTAGAGTGGTGGCTCTGAGGCTAAAGATCTGCGCTGGTATCCTAAAGGTTGCCGGTTCGAATCCCTGGCACTGCCAAAAGAGATCCTACTCTGCTGGGCCCTTGAGCAAGACCCTTAACCTGTAATTGCTCTGGGGTGCTGGACAATGGCTGACCCTGCACTCTGACCTCAAGGTGTATGCGAAACCTAACAAATTCCTAATACAAAAAATTGCATATGGTAAAATAAAGAACAAAAAAAAAAATTTGTTTCAAAGCTGAGATTCTGTGAGTCAGTATTTCCTTGTCATACATAGTTACGCAATACTTTAAAAACTTGAAACAATCATAAAATGTATTTTTAATTGCTTATTTCCTGTTAAAAAATGAATGAAAGTAAAACAAGTGTTTCAACTTGCTATACATTAACATTTTAAATCATTACAAGCTAACTGTTATAATGATATAATGCATAACACAGTTTGTAATGAAATCACCATCAAAAACTATGCCACCATGGCAAATCATAAAGCTCTACAGCTCTTGCTCTGGTTTCCCAAAAGTCTGAATGCAATAAGAAACGCCTTGAACCTCCTTGTCCTTAATTGTACTGTATTTGCATTATGGCAGGTCCCAGTTGGTAATGCTGTTTCCTTACAAGAGATCAGGTTTTAGTACCCACTCAGTCATCATTAGTGCCCATCTTAATCATCTCCATCTATATGGAGTTTGTATGCTGTATATTCACCCTTGTTAACATAGACTTGCTGTTTGTTCTCTGGTTATCTGCAACATCCAGTAAATATAAAAGTTCAAACACACTGACAACTCTGAGAGAGTGTGGGGTTATGCCCTATAACAGCTTGCCATTATGTCTTGGTTCCTGTCTTTTTACTGGTATTCTCAAAATTGCTGCTCAGTTAGGTTGTAATGACAAAGAGAGGACACTGAATAGATGGCTAAGGATGCATGGTGGCACAACAGTTAGTGTTTCTGCCTCTTAGATGTAATTGATTTGGTTCAAATCATGATGCTTTCACTATCTTTGTGGGTTTTACCTAATTTTCCCCACGTTTGTGTGGATTTATTTCCCAGATATGCATGATAAGTTAATTGGTCTGGTATTAAAAACTGTGGAAGGGTGTGTGCCTGAGTGTGCTCTACAGTGGACTGGCATCCTGTCTAAGTTTAGTTGCTGACTTGCGCTTGATGTTGATGGTCATTGTTCTAAAAATTGATTAAGTAAGCTAAAAATGTATGGATGGATTCTGAATTAATATCTGGCATACTCAGTAAGTATGCATATACATACAGTAAATATGTATGTAATTTTATAAATGTGTATTGTTTATTACAGCTAAAATATAAGTCTGTACACAGTGTATATTTTGCTTCTCTGCATCTTTCACATTTCATCCTACCACCCCAGAGGCCAAACAAAAAATACACACTTGTCTTTTGCTATTTCAAAGTATTTTACAAGAAGTATTCATACATAATTGTAAGCACAATTTGGTGTTATGCAGTTATTTTCTTAATATAAATGCAATGATTACCATTGCGTTACTGTGTATCTATGTCAAACAAGCTACATATTTATGTACTGTAAGTTTTTCTTGCAGTGTAATCTATTTTTCCACAAATGCAAAGAAATAAAATCAAATCTCCAGCAGAGGTCATCCTGAGAAAAATGAAGAGGAAAGACTCATATCTGGCTCGTTTTTTTCTGTTGTGCCTAGATCTATATTATATTGTTCATATTGCGTCTTTTAATTGAGACTCATTTGAAATCACACCATTAGCAGTCAGGAAATGTTCTCTTTTGTTACTGGTAGATGATTTTTATGTTTAAAAGGGTTGTTGGTATAGTGCTTTAATTATGGATTACAAAAGATAAAGTATGTATTTTCCTTCATGCCTAACCTTAATATCCAGTTTATCTGAGGATGAAAAATAAGTATCTAAGATTTAATGAACTGAAAAACATTACATTTTAATATAATGAAAGTATAACTGTAAGTAGTTTCAAATAAAAGTAAGCAAAGCACATTAGGATAATCAAGGTTTTTCTTACATCTTCTTTTAAGCATTTATTAAAAAGAAGTTGAACTTCAGGAGAAATGTAACTCAATTTATATTGCTGCGCCAATAAATGTTTTGCATTCAAAATTTGCACCCTTGATGTTAATAGCACACTGCTTTCCCAGATAAAGCAGACGAATTCTGAGCTGCACTGACTAACATAGATCATTTTTAATATTTCTTCATTCTGTGGCTAATTTCAAGGGTTTATTTTCTAAAATGAATCCTCTTCATCAAATCCCTTGATCCTTGTAAATCCAGTGTAATATTACTGTTTGCATAATAAATTGACCTGTGATGCAGATTATATAAAAAAATCATGCCCATTCACATTTACATTTTGTGCATGTGTGGGTGTGTGATTGTGAGTATGTGTGTGTATTTGTGTGCGTGTGTGTGTGGTTAATCTAAAACATTTAAGGCTGGAAATGAGCTTCTCCATCAAATGTCCCGATTCCATTTACATTTCTTGCATACAAGTCAATTTGTGCCTGCCCTGCACCATAAATCATTGCCACCAGATTGCTGTGTCGGTACCTCTAGACATTACCCTGGCGCATGCTACTTTAAAAAAGCAATTTAAAACTCCATTTACAAAAAATACCAGTCAGCTTTCAGTGGAGTACCACTTTTTTCAGCACAATGAAAATTAAACCACATCCCTTATAAACCTTTATATAGGTACTGCTCTTGAGTCAATATACATGTGTGTGTCTGAGTGCGCATTGTTAGTGTTTTTCTGGGTTTGTGTGTGGTTAAATTATAATCAAGATGCAATTTTTTTTCCCAAAAGCTTTTTACATGGATGTTTTTATCCAAAACAATTGATTAATGTTAAACAATATATGATTATATAAGAATGTGATAATTCTGCCTTTACTACTTCATATTGTCAGAAAGGATCAAATGAAGTCGCATGTGCACTAGTTCACTACAAATTTGTTTTCTGTATTAAAACACATTAAAATAGGTAATTTAGAATGTATTTGCAAATTGTTCTGCCATATATTTAATCAACGTAATGAATTACTACATACCAAAAGGGAAGAACACCACAAAGTAAACAACAGCCATAAAACTTGCTAAAAAAGGGTCATTCTTCCACTGATAAAGAAGTGATTCTCTGACAAAAAGAGATGCTATTGTGATCTGTAAAACATTTAAAGTATTGTGAAATGTATCAGGAGATAATGGATGACCCCTTTCTCAAAGAACTCAAACTGGGTATTGGGAAATCATTTTCAATCTTTGGCTTAGCAGACTAAAAAAATGCTGCTGGCTTGCTCTGTCAATTCTTACTCCTTGAGGTCAAACAAACAGCTTTTCCAGGGCCAGCTCAAAGGCTAGTGTATGGTCAACCAAGCTGAAAATGTCCCTTGTCCTCCACAAAATGATGCAATGTAGCGTTTCATTTACCGTCTGTTTGTTATTTGTCATTGACAAAGATATAATAAGTATAGCCTTGATTTTATTGACCGGATAACGCCTCCACCTGAACCAACCAAAATTTTTGCTTCATTTGGGAATCTAACTGTATGTTGTTTTAATAACCATGTTTCCATTCTGTATATCTCTTAGCATCACTTATCCTTTCTTGCCTCGGGCACATAAAAAAGGTAAAGGAGAAAAAACATGGTGACTCTTCCGTGACCCTTAGGCCAATTAGCGTTTTCACGTCAAGTGACTTCTTTTACTTTGGTGTGGCCCTGGTCTCGTCAGTAATCCTCATGATGGATATGTGGTCACAGTGGGGGTATTATCTAACACCCCAGAAGCAAAAAAATGTTAAAGTCCTCGTTGTCAACATATTTTGAAAAATGTCTGTAAATGGACTACAAAATATTTGGCATAAATTACATTCTTTAGTGTTTGCATAACACTAATAAAATGACAGAAAAAAATGTATTTAAATCTATGAACCAAAAAACAATATTGTTACAAATGATTGTAGTACTAGGGTGTTGTACCGTGTTAGCCATTATGAATGTAGTGAGAAGTCAAGCAAAATGACACCTTTTATTGGCTAACTAAAAAGATTACAATATACAAGCTTTCGAGGCAACTCAGACCCCTTCTTCAGGCAAGATGTAATCAAGGGACCAAACATTGCAAGGGACCCAACATTACATCTTGCCTGAAGAAGGGGTCTGAGTTGCCTCGAAAGCTTGCATATTGTAATCTTTTTTGTTAGCCAATAAAAGGTGTCATTTTGCTTGACTTCTCACTACATTACATATGATTAAAAACTACTTCATATAAACAATGGGGAATCATTTTTATGACAAGCACTGTACAGCATAAACAATCACAGTATAAAGGATGTTTGGAAAAAAATGTCTTAGAATTTACTTATTGATATGATGACATAAGAGCAGTTCCACTTTATTGTAGGTTAACAGAGAGATTTTATTGTTAATTTTACTTCACTTTACTATACTATTATATACTTTTTGCCATTCACACCTTTGTGATTACACCACCATGGAAAAATCAAAAACGGATACACACAGCTCCACACTAGATACTTCTGCACACTCTGTGACTGTAACAAAGTGCCAATGTTGAAAAAACAATATATCATAATTAAATAAACCAGTGTAGGGGTCCATTCAGACAAAGCAAAAGCACAAATAGAAATACAGTCTGCTGTTCACATCTCAATAGTGGTGAAATAGTACAGGGTGGACATACCCTTATAGGTTGTGTGCACATAGTAACCTAACAGAGCAGTTATCCAACATGGCTAGAATGCATAGTGCAATTGTAAAGTAAATACGCAGATGACAGGAATATTAGGATGTGACCTCACTTTTAGTCCACTTAGGCCCTTTATGAATGTCACATTTTCATTTTGTGTAGCAAGGTATAACAAAGCCATGGCCTACTGGGGAATCTCGTTAGTTTGCAGTGGAATTCAGAAGTATCAAATGCTGTAAACCCTAAGTCTACCACCAGAAATAATATTTGGTTTACAAAAAATGGAATCTACCTAAATCTAAACTGGAAAATTTAGAATTAAAAATTGAAGTTTATCTAAATGAGAAAATTAAACCATAGTAAACTCTTGGTGAGGTAGCACCATTTAAGTATTTAGCAAGGAGATAAAGAATGAGGAGGCACAGGTCTGATCTCTAGTTATTCAAATCACCTCACAAGGTTTAACATTTTGAATTTTGTTATAGTAGGATGGATGTGAGTTTGGCTAAATCACAGAAATGTTTAGTAACTTTGCTGAACTTGAAGTCAATGGAAAAGGAGGAGCCAAACTAGACTTGAGTAGATTATAATGATGAAATGGTCTTTTTTACGTGTTCTTGACGGTGCTCATAGTATTCCAGTCTTTGGGCAGCTGATTGGTTATGCCATGCAACCGCTCTCACTACTTGATCTGTGGTACATAGCAAGGAGTATAACATACAGTACTTAATCCAGTAGGACACTGTGTACAATAAACCTATGCAGAAAACCAAAGTTTTTTCTTAATATTCTCATCATGTTAAGCTAATGTACCCCTCATTTAAAAATATGGGAAATATTTGTTTATTTATTTATTATACACATGCTGTGCAAACAGACTTGAATTTTCAGGAAAAAAAAATTCCTGATCAACCCTTTAGTAGTAAAGCATTCCCAAGAGCTAGTACAATGTATGTTTGTAAGATAACTCATCTGATAAAACAGAATTCGGGAACAAAAGTGTAAAAAAGCAAAATTGTATGGTAATGGCTCAATGAAGGCTATATTGAAATCTGTGCTACACTAACTATATTTGATAAAAGTAATGTCTACTACTTATATGGCAATTTGGAACTAAGGGTATAGAGTAGTATATTCTGTTATTAGTCCTATCCTTCAAACAGGATGTGTCAACTGAAAAATAAAGTGATGGTAGTTCTGTAACCATTGACAAAGAGCATTATCACAATGTAGTATCTATCACAAAATGGGCCTTGAGTCACCATGACACTGTGATTAGTGAACACATTCAATTTCAATTATGTGGTACTGTTCATCTTTAGGAAACATTGATGAAAACCTGGTTCCTACTGAAAACAATATTCATTCATGATGAATAGATAAAAACAGTGCTTTCTTATACAGTATCTGCATGTAATGTTATCATTAGTATGTACTTCATTTATGAACTCATGTTAAGGAAACCATCATAGCAAAGCAAAAGCCTTGCTGATATGACACATACTAACTGAAGAAACTTGAAAAGATTAAGGTGATGACAACCACCTTCTGAAACTACTGCAAAGTATGACAGATAATATTTTAAATAATATTTAAAGTTGTAAACAGTTGGAAATGTAAAAGTTTTTATTTTCCTTTGGAATACTGTTTATTCATTACTAAAGAACAGGAATGGCTCACATCTGTCTATCTACAAAGTCTCCTTCTTTTCATATCACCTTCTTTGCAATACTGTTTGATGATCTATATGTGAGGGACGCTCAAAAAGTTTTTGCACTTTTACTTTTTCGTTGGAAATGGTGAAGGCGGGAATTGGTCGTGTCTGAGAGTGTCACGTGACTAGGAAAATTGCATCACAAATTGACTATGTAAAAAAAGTGATGCAATTTGTTTTTGAAATTCTTAATAAATGAGTGCATAAACTTTTTGAATGTGCCTTGTTCATTCACTTGTTTTCCTATTTTAAATATATAATTACTAAATTAAATATACAAATAAAATGCATACATCAACAAATCTATCCTCGAACTAATAATTCCAATTCAGGAGATTGAAGCATCTTTCACAGCACAAGAACAAACCCTAAACAAGATGCCAATTTACTGATGAGCATGCTCACATTGATTCAAACTCAAAGGCAACGTAATATCATTATTTGTGACAGGAAAGCCAAAATGAAGACAAGCATGAGAAGAATTTACAAACTGTACACAATGGCCCAGCAGAGAATTGGACCCAGTTCCTCAGAGCTGTAACAGAGAAATACAAACTACATTACTCAACAAAGTGTATTATTATTTTTACTAGCAGCTTGCCGCGCGCTACGCTGCGCGTTGGATGACCACAGTTGAAGGACTCAATCGTAAGGACCTCTCGTCGGGTGTCTCATTGGCACGCTTTTGCCTCTTTCTTTCGCGATCACGGTGTAATCTGTCTTCTCTCTCTGTAGGGGTTTCAGCTGCCTTTCTTTGTGCGGCAGAGATGCGTCGTTGAGCTAATCTGTGTGAATGCTGAGTGTCCATTTCTTGCGAGCGACTGTCACGCCTTTGCTGCTTTCCCCAAAAGAGTTGATCCCTGTAAATAGTTAATAGTATATGAACAATATAATCTATTGTAGTACGGGCATTAATTAGCGTCACACCTCATAACCTGCATACACCACTTGTTTAGCTGTAATGCCAGAAGTGCAGTGGACGCTGTAAGGGTAGGTTGTGGTTTCTGTTTGATTCGTGATTTTTTTATTTTATTTTATTGATTATTTAATGTAACCCTGTCTATTTCTTTACTTTTGTTTTGAAAAGATTTTCGGGAACAGAAAAAATAAAAGCAAAGGGGAAAGAACGGAGGGGGGTAAGCAGGAATTCTGAGAGGGGACGGACTGGGGCTTTTCTACGGGGCGGCTATACAGCCAAAAGGAACGTGGACCCGGACACGGACACCGCGCTGGGCTTTTATTATATAGATAAATAAAAATTCACGCACAATATATAATGTTATAATAATATATATTATTATGATAATTAAAAAATGCACGTACATATGGCCTGAACACACACCAGAATGACTAAAAAGCAAGAAAATATCTGATTTGACAGTTATAGTCCCAGTGATGTATTATACAGGCAAATTGCAGGTGTATGTTAATCTATACTAATAAAAGGCAAAGCCCTCACTGACTGACTGAATGACTCACTGACTGACTGACTCACTGACTCATCACTAATTCTCCAACTTCCCGTGTAGGTAGAAGGCTGACATTTGGCAGGCTCATTCCTTACAGCTTCCTTGCAAAGGTTGGGCAGGTTTCATTTCGAAATTATACGCATAATGGTCATAACTAGAAGCTATTTTTCCCCATTTACTGTAATGGAGTTCAGCTCGAAAGCCGTGGGGGGCGGAGTTTCATGTGACCTCATCATGCCTCTCACGTAATCACGCATTACGTAGAAAACCAGGAAGAGCTACAAAAAGCGCTGAAGAAAATATGCATTATATAATTAAGAAGGCAGCGAAACAATTAGAAGCGAGTGAGTGACATATAAAACCATATTCAGCGGCTCACGTGAACTGACGCAGTGCACAGACAAAAACCAACAGTTCCAAAGAGTGCTGAACAAAAACCGAATTACACTGCTACGCTCAAATAGACAAACCACACACCGTGGCACAATAGTAGAGCCTTCGCCTCTATCGCCGAGGTTCGATTCCCGAGAGGGGATGCACTAAGTATGTACGCGCGCTTCTCGATTCATTTTACCTTTGCATCCCCTTGGTTTGAGACGTATGAAAAAATATGCGGTTAACGCAGAAAGACAGATCACCAATTGAAGCTCCATGAATAATGGATACTTTATTCGCGATTAATGATTGTTTTGGTAAAGCCATACTCAGTGTATTCATTAGATGAACGGTAAAAAAGTAAGAGCGAGGGGAGGGTAACTTATTGAGGCACACAGCCAAAACCACAATAGCATGCGGGCTTGATGTACTGTAGTGCGCGTCAACTCGATCTGAATTGCGCGATCACAAGTTCTATTTAGTCCATATGTGTCAAACTCAAGGCCCACGGGCCACATCTAGCCCGGCGTGTAAATATATTACGGCCCGCGAGATCATTTTATATACTGTATTATTGTTATTAATGGCCCGGGGATATGAAGCGCTGGTAACACAATAAACTACAGATCCCATAATGCAGCGATTCACCTTCACTTACCGCGTTAATCAAGTCTAGCTTATGATGCTGCAAGTTATTGCGAAGCTAGCCCACACGATGCCATAGAGAAAAGGTGATTCTCAACATAGAGCCTTTAAAAACCGATGGGAGGCTGAGTATATGTTTACTGACATTGCCGGTAAACCCGTGTGTCTCATTTGTGGAGCTAATGTAGCTGTAATTACAGAATTTAATCTAAGATGGCACTATGAGACAAACCATCAAGATAACCTGAAAGACCTGAATGCAATGCACAAGATACAGAAAGCAGAAGAGTTAAAGAAGAATCTGACACTTCAGCAGACGTTTTTACCCGTGCAAAATCACTTTATTTTAAGTGAAGCCACTTTTATGGGAGACACACATGCACCAGTGCAACTTGGCCCACTTTCCCTGTTGCCCAGTAATGTTGAACCAAGTTGGCACAACGGTGTTCCCAAATACGCACTTTCCTGATAAACTGAGTGCACTGCGCACTGAGTTCGCACGGCGCTTTGGTGACTTTGAAGAACAAAAAAAGAATTTTGAGTTGTTTCGCAACCCATTTGCCGTCGATGTGGACACTGCAACTGTGCAGATTCAGATGGAGGTGATTGAGCTGCAGTGTAATGGCACACTGAAGGCAAAGTACGATACTGCAGGGCCCGCACAGTTTATTCACTCCATTCCCGCAAAAATGCTCCAGCTCCGTCTACATGCGGCTCGAACCTTGTGCATGTTTGGTACCACATATCTGTGTGAGAAGCTCTTCTCAGTGATGAAGACTAACAAAACAGCACACAGGAGTCGCCTCACTGATGAGCACCTGCAGTCCATCCTGAGAATCTCCATAACACAGAACCTCACACCAAACATAAATGAACTTCTTGCTAAAAAAAGATGCCAGGCCTCCAAATCTGATAAAATGACATAAGAGCAAAGACAACTGAATGATTTTATTTGTTATTGCTGAAAAGAACAAATTTTATTTATATTTTCAGGTTTTGTTATGCACCATGTTCATACTGTATTTGAATTTGTATAATTTTGACAGGATATATTTTTATGGAGAGCAAAATCTTTTGGGATATTTAAAATTTAAGCTTATTTTTTATATAAAATTACATAAGGGTAAAGAAATTTGAAGGTTTGTTCTTTTAACATTTCTAACTTGTATAATTTAGACAGGATATATTTTTATGGAGAGCAAAATATTGTAAGTTATTTAAGGTTTGAGTTGATTTATTCCGGAATAAAATAAAATAGAACTTGAACAGATACGATAGTTCATAATATCCACGCACACTTGCACGTAAGAGCGGGGATCATCCGTTTTAACAAGCAGCGAATTGCACTGATACGAAATAGCCTGCCCATTTAATTATTTAGGAATGGATAAATAAATTAAGATTTTGTACAAATAATGTTTTTCATTTTTCTTCCTTCATGGATTCTGCCACACCCAGCAACAGTTGCTCGCACCCCAAAGTCTGTATATATGTGTATATATATATATATATATATATATATATATATATATATATATATATATATATATATGTGTGTGTGTGTGTCTTGTGTATATGTATATATGTAGATATGTATGTATATATATATGTTTATATATATATGTGTGTATGTATATATATATGTATGTATATATGTGTGTGTGTATATATATATATATATATGTGTATATGTTTATATGTATATATGTATGGATATGTATATATATATGTTTATATGTGTGTGTGTGTGTGTATATATATATATATATATATATGACAGAAACACTCGTAACAGTGACAAAACAATTACATTGACAATCATGTTACGTTTTTTTTTAAATGTTTCCTTTTATTTTTCATAACTTCTTTAGCACACTACTTCTCCGCTGCGAAGCACGGGTATTTTGCTAGTTAGCTTATAAAGGAGCCCCAGTAACGTTTCTTAACACACTTCTCATGAATAATTTGGTGGCTGAAAGTACTCAGTGCTAGTGTGTCAAAGAGAAGACGTGCAGAATTGTTTATAATTACACTCAGTTTTGTTTCAATTCTCTCCTTCGCTTTGACCTCCAGGGGGTCCAGAGTGTGTTACATAACTAAACTTGCCCTTTTAATTAGCTTGTTAATTCGGTGGGCCTCTCTTGAAGTGATGTTACTGGACTAGCACACAATAGCAAAGAAAATTGCACTGGCCATCACAGAGTTGCAGAGTGCCACTACTACATTAAAGGAACACAATCACCTAAGAAAAACAAAGGTTCTGCTCAATCCTTTCTTTTATAGTTCCTCTGTGTTATGAGACCAGTCCAACCTATTATTGATGTGGACCCCCAAGTACTTGTAAGAGGGCACTTCTTTAACATTCACTCCCTGAATGGCTCTTCAGAGCAGCAAAAGTTAATGACCAGTTCCTTGGTTTTCTTGATGTTAAGTTGCAGAGAATTCTCTCTACACCAGGAAATACGGGAAAGTCCTCCACCTCACTTCTCTACTCTGTCTCATCCCCCTATAAGTGCACAATCATCAGATAATTAAAGACAGGACTCTTTCATATTTCATTGATGGAATTTTTATTTAGCACAAAAATAACTAATAATACAAAATAATATCTGAAATAGTGAGCATGCATTTGTCCTTGAGTATTCTTTGCATTAGAGTGGTTTCCCTTCTTGGGATGTTTAGGTTCGCAGCCTACAATGCTGAGATTAGATTATGTCTTCCTTCAACCCTATTATTTCAGTTTATAAGTTATAAAAATAAATAGATACAAATTGAACTATTAAAAAAAATAATTTCTTCTAAAATGCCAAACATTCAAGCTAACTCAAAATAATAAATTTGTGCAGGAAGCAGAAGTCTTTAAAAGCAGCAAAGAGTAAAAGACTGGATCCTGTTCTAGATATGATTACCAGTTCATCTCGATAGCACACAATCACATTCATATACGCATAGACAGACAAGATAATATTTCATGACAGTGGGAAGACAAAGACCCCAGAAGAAAATATAACTCCAATTTATAGACTTTTTTTATACTATTAAGCAATAAAACTTGAGTAAAGAGGCAGTGAACAATTTGATGCAAGCCAGAACAATATTATTAGAATTAAGAAAGGCTAAAATCAGATAAAATACTGGGACCAAATAAAATTTACCATAAAGTGCTTAAGGAAGTTAGTGCTAAATTGTATAAAGCCTTAATGAATATTTTTAGAAATCCCTCCACACTGGAGCACAAGCAGGTCAGAGTCTAGATTGAAACTTTGAGATTTTAAAGTCTAATCCCTCAGCTCCATGGCTACATTAGGCCACATCCTTGACTGGAATGGAATCAAGGTTCAAGCCCTGTGAGGGGACATCACTGCTGGCTACACAATTTTGCTCACCATAATTTGTGAGTGTCTGAGGATTCTGTGATAAGGTTTACAGCAAGCTTGCAGGAAAAAATCGATTCACATAAGAATCAAGATTCTTATAATTTACAATTGAAAAATGATTCACAAATCCACAAATGCGTTTTTTATCTTGTTTTTCAGTTTTTTCTATTCTAAACAGCACTACCGTAAGACAGAACTGCTGCTCACACACACACTTCCATTGTAACAGTGGTTTGAGTACATTTGTGAAATATTTCATATAGTATATGCACAATTAATAATTAATACATTTTTCATTTGTTTAAAAAACACACTTAATGCTACAAAATATTGTAATGGCCACCAAGGCAATTGAGGTCAGGCACACACAGCAAATGAGGTTAAACCTAGGTGTATTTATGTCAAAAATTAACCAGCGCTTAGTCTAGCATACCTAAAGATCTCTTCCTGTTGTTGAGGGTCACAGGAAATGGATCCAAAATGACAAACAATGCCAGGAGATAATACAAGGCAACCCTATGTACTGTACTGTGCTTCTTGAGTCCCTGCATCCCTAATGAAACTGCTGTCTAACACTTTCTCTCTCTTGTCAATCAGCTGATATCTCCTTTTGTTTCTCTTCTGCAACATTAACACTCTGAACTAGTAATGTGTCATTTGTAAACAAATCAGCTCACTGTGCTGGCTCTCATAAAAGAATGTTGAGACCCATGTTGAATGTCTGAAGTCATTATTTTTTAATAAACCCAAAGCACACAGATATTTGATGTTTGTCATCCTCTCCTATTTGTGTAGATGGTGCGATTACAAGTGCCTGATTGCTAAACTGATGCTTTAAAAGCTTAGTATATATGTATACTACTGTATATAGTAATGTATTTATTCCATACCATTACATTATATGGCAAGTAAACACATTAAACCATTAACACAGAGTACGAAAGACATGAAATCTAAAACTACCAGCATTGCCTACATAAGAAATGCAAAGGAAGGGAACAAATTTAAAAACAGAATTGGAACATCCAAATATACTATGTTCAGAGTTTTAATCATCACAAACTTCAAACAAAAAGATGTATAGTCACTATTCAAAAGTTTCTCTAAAGAGAGATGATACCCATGTGAATCAGCAAGGTTCTGTTCTATCGAAGCACTTATTTCAGGACCAGAAGATGAAACAGAAACAAAACAGAGTAAGTGCAGGGGTCAGAACCAATGAGACAAACCAATCCTTCAATAGACCAGAAACATGAGACAAGATCAGAATCGCAAGCCAAAAAGTAAGTCAGAACAACAAGAACGAAAATAACAAGAAGCACACGTTAAGTCTTTAATTTTGTCCAAACGCTGATATCAAAATAACACATATTAGGACCCTTTATAAGGTCATGGAAATGATACCTTGGGAGCATACTCCTGGGGACCTTTGGGAGGTTTAATCCCAAAATACAAAAAATCTCCAAGTTGGCCTCACCCTTCAATATCAAAATGGTGTGAGATAAGTCAGTTAGTCAGTCATGGTCCAACCCGCTATATCCTAACACAGCAGTCACGGGGGTCTGCTGAGACGTTAAAAAAATTACTTCTTAGTCAGGAACCGATAGGACAAAATTAATGTTTGATTCATATTCTTTGACCTCAAAAACCCCATAAAAGCCACCAAGGAGTCCTAAAAAATCCCTCAGGTGAGTACAAAAAAAATCACAATCAGTTAATTATGTATCATGTCTTAAGTGTGCAAAATTTTCAAGTAGTGCAATGGCCTCTGGAGCACAGAATAGGTGTAGCAAAATGTTGAAGAAAGCATGGTCCACTTGTCTAGGAGCTGACAAAACAAGCAAATGCACTTTGAACTACTGTAGGTCAGTTACTCTGACATGTAATAGCAATAGCAGCAGTAGCATCTCAGCATTAAAGGAGAGTGTAGGTACTTTTCCACATTCCCCAGCAGATGGTGGTATTGTGCAAAAATTAAATAAGTTGTAAGCTTGCCTTAGTAATTTAGCGTATTTGTAAAATTGTAACAGAAATATCAACATAATGAAATATTTCCAATTTTCCATTTTATGTTCAATGAAATTTCTTATATAGAAAAATATTTCACTTTGGAGTATGTTGACTGATGCTGCTAGTGTGCTCACGAGAGTCTTTGATTTTACATTCTTCCAGACTTACATTTGATCATTTGTGCACTTGTGCAGCCTTAAGTTTTCATTTTGGCCTTGATTCATTGATTAATTTTTGTGATGCAATTTAAAGTTTGTGTGACCTTACACAACACTCTTTTTTGGTGTAACTGGCATCACTATCATGAGTCTCATTGATTACTTATGTATGATACAATTTACAAGTTTTCCCATTCATCACAAATTGGAAATTTATGAATATTCATTGACAGTTTTGGAGTTATTTTGGAGTATTTCATGTTGTATTTAAATATTTTTAATACTGTCCTTTGATTGAATGTGCAATATGACAGCTCCACCTCACACTGCTCAGTTGGGGTCAAAGGCAACACTGTTTGCACTCACTTTCAGCAACTCCACAAGTTGATCCAAAGCAGGATCCTTCTTGAGGGGCACCAGCGGCCTTGTGCCCAGACCAACTGATCTAAACAGAGGGGTCGATCTCATAAGTTCTGCTGTTTAAGTGCTTGATCATGTCTCTGTCTCTCTGGCACACATAAGTGCAAACACATACCCACACCGCCTCTGCACAAGACTCCTTTTACAGCTGTCTTCTCAGGATCACTCCATCCCTTCTGACAGTGTCTTTCTCACAGATCCATGTAGCCCCACCAGAATTTTCTTGCCAGAAACACCCCTGAAGGACAGGCCTGTAGACTATAACTTTTAACACCATGTTCAGCTCTCAGTTAGGTGGCATGAGTGTTTAAAGTATAGATGTATTGCATCAGCGTAGACAAAAACATACCTATTTTTCAAAGTGCCTATTTTTAAATGAGTTTTCTATTGCAATTACAAAACAAATAAGCAATTTGTTGGATGTTTTAGAAGCACAAGAAAGGAAATAAATTCAAATTGAAGGTTTATGGTAATTTCCGTAATTGTGCATCAAGAGAAAATCTAGTGACTACTTTCAGCCATCCCCAGCCAAGCTTGGGTCCTCCTGCCTTGCATCTACAGCTTTTACCCCCAACAACCATCAATTAGAGTAACTGGGTTTGAAAATGCTGTATTATGCTTTCCATCTACCTGTAAACTGCCAGTGCTATATTCTGCAATGACAAGACAAGATAACACAAACTCCAGACAGAAGGGTGACATCATTATATTCTGATATTTTAAGCATTATTGATACTTCTTTCAACTATAAACACAGAAATAAGTCAGTCCTTAGACCCCACTTAGACTGAATTTTGTTGATGTGCTTGCCTATATCTGAACATTGTAAATGAAACCTGTGTTCCTTTATGCATTTACTTTTAAAATAGTAATGTGGTTTGCAGTTTATGAATTATTTTCTTTGTGTGATTATTAATTGTCAATAAAAGCAATAATAGTCTCTTAGCAAAGACAAGCAATGAGATGCATCCCCAGATCCTAATAAAGAAGTGTTCTTACTGTAAGTCATGAACGGAGATGACTTGACAAGCACCCATAGCTTTTTTTAAAAATCCTTAACAAACTGAGTGCAGTGCAGTATATTATATACAGTATAGAGAAAAAACATATTTTCCCAAACATTTTCCAAATCCTTTAGAAACAAACTGATTTTGCTTAGTGTATTAAAAAGAAAATACATTTTGGGATTTTATCTTGGAGGAGTTTGCATATTTCTCTGCATAGACACTCCAGTTTTCGTCCCCCACCCTAAAAGACATACAAGTTCAATTAACTGGCAGCTCTAAATTGGTTCTGATGTTGCACTGTGTGTAAGTGAACCCTGTGATGGAGTAACACTCTGTTTTTAGCTGTTCACTGCCTTGCACCTCTTGCTCCCTGGATAGGATTCAACCCCATCACCATGCTCAAATGGTTTGAGAATAAATCACTAAAGCTATGTGCTTTCCCTCAATACATATAGTATATGATACATATAGCTTGCAAACATGTGAAATGTAAAAAGTACAAAACGTTTATGTTCTCATTCCTAATGATGTTATTAAACATGGAGGAGACCATTTAATCCATCAAGCCCATTTGCTTACTAGCTAATTTAGTTAACTTAATTTCTACTGTTGTCCTCAAGTATATACTGTACTTCAACCTTAAACTGAATGAATTCGATTCGATTTACTTAATCAATGCCTTTGAGAATTTTGAAGACCTGGATTAGGTTTCCATGCAGTCTTCTCTTCTTGAGACTATTCAAGTTTCAATTCTCTGAGTCTGCATAGGACACGTCTTTAATCCTTGATATACATTTAGTTGCTCTCCTCAGCACACCAGCTAACCAGAAACCAGTATTCTAATAAATTAAACAAACCACATTATTTAATTGCGGTGGTCTGGCGCCCTGCCCAGGGTTTGTTTCCTGCCTTGCGCCCTGTGTTGGCTGGGATTGGCTCCAGCAGCCCCCCGTGACCCTGTAGTTATGATATAGCGGGTTGGATAATGGATGGATATTATTTAATGTTGTGTTTTTAAAAAGAGTCATACATTTCCACAGTATGTATCCGCTGAAGCTTTACATTTAATTTCTTGAACCCATTTCAGGTGTGTGGGTGGTGGATGGGATTCTGGGCTATGTTGGCAGTGTTGAGCCCAAGAGAGGATTTGTAGACTGACTACCAGTCTATTACTGGAAACAGTCAGACTCTCAGTCATGACAGGCCAATTTACTGTACAATTGGCCATTAACCTGAAAAACGTGGCTTTGGAGTTGATAGGGAAATGAGAGAAGCAGATACAGTGAATTAATTCCACATAGAAAAAGAGCATGCACAAAGCACTCAATTATTCAACTTAAAATCTTTCATCAAGTCTATTTATCTCAATTAAACTGTCTAAAATGTTTCCAGTGCAAGATTCCACCTGTGAATGTTGCAATGTAGCTCTGGCTTCACTGGGCCACAGGTTTTGGGTGTGCACCAAATTAACATCATTTTGGACAAAAACCTTTGAATGCATATGAGACATCCGTGTTGTCACAGTCACTGTGAACCCATTAATGGCTGTTTTTGGTGCACTCCCAGACAGGTTAAACTGGAGAAGGACAAGCAAACTGTAATTTCCTTTACTTCAATATCGGCACGTAGACTTATATTGCTCAACTGGAAGAATTCCAACCCACCACTTTTAAGTCAGTGGGTAACTGATGTCCTATACTATTTGAAATTGAAAAAAAATCTAATTCTCACACTGAGGATCTGTCCAGAACTTTTTAAAATATGGCAGGATCTAATCAAATACATTTTAGAATGAGCTTTTATATCGGGAGAAAAGGATATTCTTCCTTCCTTGCTGCTTCAAAGATTTGCTTTGTTGGTTGTCTCTCCTCTCTTTCTTTTGGTTGGGGGTTGAAATTTGGTTTTGTTAGATTTGAAGGAATTGTATGGGTTGTTATTTGCTTTTAATTAAAAATTAATAAAAATTTAAAAAATAAAAAAGTAAAAGTGCAGTGAATTGAACAAAGATTCCTCGAAAGGTAAACCAGCCACTGTTTCATCATGTCAACCACTGAAATGGTCAGATTAGTCTTTTTATTTAACTTGAGCATGTTTTAAAGTTTTTTTCAAAAGCAAATATATGTTTTCCAGAAACATGTTATCTTATGTTTCATTACAAAAACGCATTTTATTAATTTTTTAATTCTTCTTTACTAAATTAGTAAGGATTCTTCTTACAAGTTGAAGTGTTATCACTGACATAGAAAACAAGTATAGTATAATATTCAGCTCAACATAATCACAATACATTAGTCCTTATACTAATGTACCATAAAATTACACCTTTTTGAACAACCTCTTGATCACAATGTCCACATAAATAGATGTTTGATTTTCAAGACCTAATATTTTCAGCGTCCAAGCTAAAGTTATTAAATGAATAATAAAGAGCTACCATCTTACTAATTCATTCTTACTGCATACAATTTTTTCTTAAACTGCTTTAGAATATACGATTTAATTGTTTTTTCTTTACTTTGATCTAATTTTTTCCATTCTCTAACCTTCTTATTCCCATTTGTGGTCATGGAAACAACTTTAGATGGATTGTAGGCAAAATATTTTGTGCCCATTTTGGAAATCACGTGCTGTGTTTTTAACTTGGATGGGAAAGCTGTGGTAGGTAATGGGTAATGTAGAGACGTAGTATATATGTCATCTAGCCAATCATTATTTTAATTTAGTGAAATTGTAAAAAATATTTAAAAATGAAGAGTTTTTAAGGATGACAGCAACTGACCATTAAGATACATTGGAAGTGGCTTCAGAAAAAAAAAAACAGCTTAGTATAACTGCTTTGGAATTGTAGATTTTTTTCCCTGGGCTTTTATTGTTTATTTATTATTTACCATTTCTATTATAACGCAAAATCTCCTGTTGATTGTGATTTTAAAATTTATTTTGAAATGACAGTTATTTATTTTAAGAAGCCAATTCTAAGCCCATCTAAAGTGTATTTGAAAATTAATTCACACAGAACATTGTGATCCTAAATGTGAAATATTTAGATATTTCTAATCATTGATTAAAACTAGAATTTTACATAATCCTAAACTAAAGTGCTGCATGTTTGCAGTTTTAAAGACACCCATATAGTTAATTCTGAGAACAACTTAACTGTTATTTGGCAGTTAATTTTTCCATTAATTGTAAGCCTGGTGACAGGCTTGTAAACACAGCAAAATGAACAGTAAAGAGTGAAAACCTGAATAAGACCTAACAAACAGGAACCATAGACTGGAGCAGTCGCTAATGACAGACTGTAAATCACATTATCTTACAGAAGAGTAGTAAGACAACAGAGGTAATTAAAACTTGCAAAGCTTACTTGATTTGCATATTTGCAAATAAAGCAAAATAACGTTTATTAAATATTTTATAACGATGAGTTGTTTAAAAATATTATCCTGTGCTGTATAGCTCAAGAAAAACTATTTTTAAGGTTGTTTTTTACCTTTTAAAGGTGTCATTTTGCTTGGCTTTTCTCAACATTCATAATGACTAACACGGTACAACACTCTAGTACTACCTTTTTACTTAATATTCTGTGTAATAATTTAGTAGGCTTTGGACAAATTTCATACTAATTATTTAGGAAGTAAGATTCTGAAAACTAAAATTAGTTTATAGCTTAATTAAATTTAGAAATGGCTAAGAGATAAAATACAAGAAGTTTCTGGACAGTTTCTCTTATTAGAAATTAAAAGTAATACAAAACAAATACAAAAGAATTTAATCAAAAGATTACTACTAATGTTAATTGTTATTATAAAAATGTCTTTGTTGGTTTTGAATATGTAATTAAATTGATGATCACTTTTTAAAAACATTTTCTTAAATAATTTGTTATTGAATCATTAACATGTAATATGAACAAGTATTATCTTTTTATCTTATGTCGTATTGAATTATAATACTCTTAAATGTGCTTCATCCAATTTAGATTGCATAGGATCAGAGCCTATCAGAGCAGCATTAGTAGGCAGGGGCCACTCTTGCACTCAAAAACATTTAAACTAAAGCAAGGCCAAATTTGGGATTGTCAACTTACCTGAAATCAACATTTTAGGGCATGTGAAATAATATAAAAATAAATCCTAATCATGTTAAAACTAAAATTGTTTTACTACTCCAGTACTAAATTTCATAAATTGGTTTCTTGACAGTTTGTACACATGAAAAACCTGATTCCTGTGAATTATGCAACAAACAGCAGTAACCCATAATAGTTTAGAACATTAGGACAATCTAGACGAGAACAGGTCATTCAGCCCAACAAAGTTGAGTTTTGAAGGTTCCTAAAGTGATACTGTTTACCATACTACTTGTTAACTTATTCCATGTGTCTGTGGTTCTCTATTTAAAGAAAAACTTGCTAATATTTCTGTGAAATGTACCCTTAACAAATTCTCAAATATCCCCATGTTCTTGATGAACTCATTTTAAAATAACAGTCTCAATCCACTGTACTAAGTCCCTAATACTAATTTTGAATGCTTAATCTTCTATTGCTTAAACTGAAAAGGCTCAGCTCTTTAAATCTTTCCTCATAATTCATCCTCTTATCCCCCTGAAATCAGCCTGGTTGCTCTTCTCTGGACCTTTTCTAGCACTGCTATGTCCTGTTTGTAGCCTGGAGACCAAAACTGCACATAGTACTCCAGATGAGGCCTCACCAGTGCATTATAAAGCTTGAGCAGAACCTCCTTAGAATTGTACTCCACACATCGTGCTATGTAACCCAACATTCTGTTAGCAGTAATGTCTTCTGAACACTGCTTGGCAGTGGATAGAGTTAAGTCCACTCATACTCCTCATAAGGTGTACTTTTGAACCAGTTAATGGTTATGGGGGACAGGAGCATATCTTGACAGCATTGGGCACAATGCAGTAACCATCAACAGATGGGGAGCAAGTTAATTAAGGGGCACATTCACACTGGGGCGTTTAATCACCAATTAAACTTACAGACATGTCTTTGAGAAGTGGGTGAAAAACAAGAATACCTGGAGGAAAATCCAACAAATATGGTGAGACCATTCAAACTGCAGACAACAAGCAGACTATGGCATTCAAACCCAGGACACTGAATCCATGTGGACTACAGTGCCACCATGCCATAATATATTATGTTATGTAGTCATTGCATGATTTTTGGAACTTAATTCAATTCAGGTTAACATGGAGAAGGTAAGCAACCCTAGTTAGGACACCAAATATAATATAATATAATATAATATAATATAATATAATATAATATATATAATATAATATAATATAATATAATATAATATAATATAAGTGTTTGGGGGTAACTTCACAGAAATGTAAGTAGTAATATTGTGCCAATTTTGCATTGTATTAAGTCCTTCAAAGAAAATAATTGTATAAAAAATTTGAATCTACTAATCTATCCTTTAGCAATCATAAAGTGTGATCAAGAAAAATAAATACAAAGTAAATAAATGTCAGTAAAAAGTTCTAAAAAATAAAAGCAAGAGTGTGTAAATGTATTGAGACAAAATGAAAAGAGGTTATTGTATCTAAATTACATACCAGCCATTCACTCTTTGAAGTCTGCTTGCTAAAATTATATTAAAATTATAATTTATGCAAATTAAAATCACAAACGAAGAGTAGTTAAAATGGTATAACGAAAACAATATCAACGTAAGTTACCATTCTGCATTAAAAACTGTTCAGAATTAGATTAATTTGAGGAATGCAAAAACTGTAAAACATATGACCAAGCTCTATGTGAATAATAAAGATGACCTGGCTGCTATCAATATGTTTGAAGTCAGCCTGTCTGAAGGAGAACTTCTCTAGAAATATTACATTTTCTGCTTCAGCAATCAGCAGAAATGACCAATGGAACCAAAAAATATCTGGTATCTATGGTAAGGACTGCAAATTGTTTTTATCAGCTGGGGTAAATCCAGTTTAACATCCATGGTATTAAATTATTAATGCCTCCGAGAGGACAGAGCCACTTTCTAATAAGTTCTGACAGTGCAACTGTAGCTTCACTGCATTAACAGTAGGACAACTGTTATCCTTCTATCTGTCCAAAATTAAACAGAGCTTACAATCAGTTCTGTCCTTCTGATCTCTTTTTCAGCTTGATTATAGTGTTGTAAAGCGACCCACCTTTAATGGCATATTAAGTACTATTATGCGTTAAACTCCACCTAGAACCGAATTTGTTTACATGTCTGTCTATCTGTACTCCAGACGTTTCCAGCAAGATATGATATGATTATATTTCTCATGTAGCTGGACCATTTTACATTGCTTATATGTATTATTATTGCAGTCACTTCTTTGCATGGAATGTGTTTTCTTTCCAGTACATTGCATACCCTGAGGAATTTATAACATTGAATTTGATAATATTGGGAATAAAATCAACTGTGTAACACAGTAAGTGAATATGGGGGTTTTGTATATAAGATGCTGCGATAATGAATTTGCAATAGGATTACTTTGTGCTACCTTGAGCAGGAGTTTGTCTGTTTTTGTTAAGGAAAAAATCATTATGTTTATTTTATAATGGGATGTAAATTTATAACACTGGAAACCCTCAGGGTGTATGCACAAAATACAGATAAAGTTATCTGCTTTGCATCTGTACACTGTGATCAAAAAATATTTTTGCAATGGGTAATCAGATGTATTCCAAGAAAAAGAAAGTTTTAAAAGTAAAACTGCTCACTGTTGTGCATTATTTTAAAATGTGACTAAAAAATAACTTAAGACATTTAAATGAACCATGTCAAAACTCAAAAATATTTGAAAAACCACAAAGCCTTTGCCATGCCCCATAGGTATCTCTATTGTATGCTCTAAATCAAATCAGATGAATGTTCAACTTGATAGGATTAACTGAAAATCCTTTTGAATCTGGTTTAGTTAAATTTAGTTTAATCTTCACTTACTTGGGGGAACCTAATGGAGTCCTTTAATCTGTAAAACGGAATTTTCACTTTTTATGTTTGAAGTGCTGTATTTGGCTATCATGCTAAAGTCTATAGAAAACGTATTCAGTTTGCATAGCTAATCAAGTTATTCATGTAAAAATCCTGATGAACTTACTCTGTTAAAATCATGTTGAAATAATAAAAGCTATGCTTATAAATATATCAGTCAGGCAGAATTTTCCCATTTTAAAATTGACATATATTTAAGTTAAATGTATATTTATTTATATATTTATTGATGCATTATTTTAATTCTAAAAATTACTGATACCACTCATCTTCTGACTACCATTATTCTACAAAACAGTATTTTCTAAGCCTATTTCTTTCATTACGTGGTGTTTGCATGCACACTTTTGGGATGTAGGTGGAAACTAAAATATCTGGAGAAGAAGCACAGGGAGAACTTAAGATCTGGTTGAGAATCGAGCCCAAATCTCCAGAGCTGTGCAGCTTCAGTGCTAACCACTAGACTGCTGTGCCCTCTGTGTACTTCACTGCAACATTTATTTTTCATAAATAACCAGAAATTTCCATTTGAACCACATTGCCACTTATTGAAGTAAATCATTGCTCCAATAGCATTTTCACCTATTTTGGTGTTCAGCATTTTTCACTGTTTGTGAAGGGTGTTATTTTGGTGTGTTTAGCAATATGTTATTCACTTAGGAAAGAAAATAAACCATACTGGCATGTACAATTCACCACTTTAAATAGTAAATATATCGTTTTCCCTTTATTTTCATATTCTTTAATTGCTTATTGCAGATCAATTTAATTTCCAGTCATAGAGGTGTGCTATGAAAGATGCCCAAAATCATTTCGGTAACATTAACTTAAAAATAATCACACTGTTAAAATATTAGCAACAGGCTTTAAAAGGGGCACCAGAAACTGACAAACCAAAAAAAAAAAGATTCTTTCACTGGCTAAAAATATTTGCAAAAACTCTCAGAATTTTTTTTGAGGGTTACAATTAACAAGCATAAATGTCAATCTCTTTATGTGTAACACATCCAGCTAGTTAAAATGGCAAAAAACGAGCAACACTTCTCTGACACGAAGACTCACACGCTTTGAAACACATCCTCTAAACTCTGTCCACAGGCCTTCTGGATGCCTCTGGGGTTTTAATAAAAAAGTGAAACCAACAGTTTATCCTCTCACAGCGGGGTTGAGAACATGCTCCAAGGGGGTGCATTGTAAGGCATTACCAAGACAATGCCGCCATATGGGGAACAGAAGGGTCTCCCACTCGGCCTTTCAAAGCACAGTGAACGCCAATCCAAATGTGCAAAACAGCGGTCACTTAAGGTTACAGTTTTTAACATAACAACTGATGAAAAAGGCATTTTGTTCATGTTAAGGATTATCATTCTAGGGGTCACATATGCATTGTATCTCACATTCTAAATTTACACAAATACACTGTCTCAATTGTAATTAAAAGACTGTAAATGTTTAGTTAGTCATTTTAGCAGTTATAGCAACAAGCAAAAAGCAACTTTTTTTTAGAGATGTACAGTATGAAAGTAGAATATAAAAACATGGCATTGCTATAAATGTATTTTGTTACTGTTCCCAGTAGCATAATTGCAAACGTGTTCCCAAAGGAGGTTTTCTTTAAATTCAAGCAAAAGCAAGCCAGCATCAATCCGTAAAATCTACTCTGGCCCGAGGCCATATTCCAAGACATTTGGTACCAGATGAAAATGAAAGTTTGTGCAACCCATGCAACTGTATGGGCAAGCTGAGCTAAAAAAAGAAAAATGGGTTGCATATGAATTGTCATTTTCTGGATGTTGGCCACAGAGGCATGGCAAATTTTTTGAGTAGTTCTCATTCAGTAATAAAACTCAGTGCAAATAGTCAAAACATTACATACTCTCCAACTTTACATATATAGTAGATGTCATTAATTGTGTTATTTGGTTGTTATAGTTTATATTATAAAGAGTGCAATAAAATTAAATCATGCACTTATCCGTATGCATTAATAGATAAATGAAATGCTAATACATACCAAACAAAAGTGTTAAAAGGATTGTGAATAAAGGGCTTAATGTACCAATTATATGCAAATTAGAAACATATATAAAAGCTTAACTTTCAAGTTTTTTTTTTTACGAATCTCACAGGAAATTGATGAAAATTAAAAAAAATAAAGAAAACCTTCAAACAGTCTCTGCTACTTAGCAACAACCCATTCACCTAATGGAAAGCCCAGCAGTGAGTCAACAGCATTATAATCCAAAAAATCTAATGACTTTTTTCCCGAAAGCAATTCTCTAAAAAATATGGTTCTGCTTAAAATAATAACATTCAAATTGATTTGCTATTCTAACTACACAATTATTAAGCAAAATCACAGTCAAGAAAATGGAATACATTGTATATGTCTTTATATTATGCAGAGTAGTTCTATATACTGCTCTAATATATACGCACAGCAGAAAAAACCTTAGAATATCTGTCATGAAACATGTCTTTATTATGTAAGGAATTGTGTAAAATATTAAAAACAAATCAGGTAGTATAAAAAAAATATATTTTATACCTATATATTTAAGTTAGTATATATAACATTATTCTGCATTCTCAAACTTTCTTAACCTTGAACTGAATAAAACATTTTCAAGTTTGAAAACGTTATTTTTTATGTTTATTATTTTTTTTTATCTCCTTTGGTATCAAATTATTGAATCTACAGTTTAGGCTGCCTTGCCCCCTGTACTGCTGTCATAGGCTGCAGCTCACAATAGTAAATAATTATTTAAGTGTTCCCAGGAATGGCTGAACGATATGGCCAGTCTTTCTGTGTCAACTGTAAATTCATCTTGTGTGCCATCAGCTTACTTGGCTCCATCTAGTGGTCAGGGCACCTAACTGCCCCTGGCCATATTACACCTCTCTTTGAAGTATATTGTTTGTCCTTGAAATGTGAGGCCAAAGGGCTAATAACATAATCTTCTTAATATGAGAAAAGCTGCAGTGTAGAGTAGCTGTACAGTTAATAAGCAGCATTACTGAACTAAGTAATAAACATGCAACGATTGTTAACTCACTCTACCACACCATTAATCATTAGCTTCTACATAATGGCATAAAATCAGTGACTTGATAAAATATCATTATAAACCATACACATTCAATCAAAGGTAATAATGCAAGCATGGATAAATATAAAACTTAAAAAATAAATCAATTGATTATGGTGTTTGCAACATTTTATCAATATAGTGACATCTTTTTTCTTTTTTTTATAATTCAATACCTTGTCTCAGGCTGAGTTTTTTAAGAATGGAAAATTGCAAATTTTAAAATGTAGATGATTTCTGAGCCTAAAATTAATTTAACTGTCTTTTAAGCATTATTCATTTGAAACGAATGTAGTGCATGTGTGTAATGAAGAGAGAGGACATACTTTCATAATCTGTAAGTGCTACTTTGTATTTGTACACATTTAATTCATACAACAATTGCAGACCTATGAACTTGGTTTATCAGTTCTTCTGATCATTTTCTGTGATCAGGTTTTTCAAGAGGTGTAGCTACAGATTCAACAAGTTCATTACAGCTAAACAATCAGCTATCAGTTTAAGGGACATAATACAAAATCCCACAACAGCAGATGACTTTTACAAGATTACATTAATAGCAGGGGAAAATAAATTGAAAAGGGCATGCATAAATCATGCCAGTCATAAATAATACAGTTAAAATACAATAAAATAAACCTATTGGTTTATCATAGGTGTCCAACTGTTATTTCTTCTGCAAGATATATTTCCAAAATATTGATTTCTAATATAAATCATGGGTGTTCTGCTTCATCTTACCTGAATTTTTTTAACCACTCCACATTCTGAAAGTCTAACGCATATCTTCAAAAGTGCATATTTCCCCAGGTCTAGGTCTCGACTACAGAGTAAGTAGTTTAACTGTTCAACTATTCATGAACAGTGGCTTGAACAACACAAGCTTTGTGAGCTGGTGCATTGTTGCTCAAGAAAAGCACGCCTCTGAACAACTTTGCCCTCCTTTTTGCCTTGATCACTTCACTTGGCTATCGGATTAAATCAGCATAATGCTACCCTTTAACTGTTGTTTTGTGCTACACAAAGTCCATGAGTGCAGCCCCCCGTTTGCTGGCTGTGAGGGATGGAATCCATGAGATTTTAATAAGCAGGTGAAAAGGATTTTGGACTTGCTGTAGGTATGCACTTTTGATAGAGGAAGGGTTTTTGTCTGCTCTTGTAACATCACACATTTGTCAAGCATTCTTGTAAAAACTTTTGTCTTGAGAAAATAAACAAAATATTTCTTAGCATTTTCATATATTGATGTCCCCTGTTGATCTATTTGGAACACTGTTGGGAACTTTTCTGTTTTAATCACTGTGCATTAGTTTTATTTTTGATGACAAAGAATAATATTTTTCATCCACAAAGTCTGATTCATATTTCTGTTTATTCATATATAGTACCCACCCATTTATAAATATTTTATATAAAAACAGTTACATTAGATGAAACACAAAAAAAGAAATAATTACAAAAACTTCTTCCTTAATCCTTTTGCAGGAAATAATGACTAAGACAAACACAAGGAACTGCAACAATGAAGAGCTCTGCAAAATGAAGATGAGAAAAGCTTGCTCATTTACTTTACATGTTCAGATCATCAGAGGGCACCCATCTTAGACCTTACATTACACCTGATCAGTATGTATTAAATACATTTATTGTGTTTTTAGCACCAAAATATAATTACCACTACTTTATATTGAAATTGCAAAACCATTCAGACCTCTTAAGCATAACTTGATAGTTGGTCTCATAGAACATGTGTAGAGGTTTTCTTAATGCCCACACAGGCCCTTGAGCAAGGCCCTTAACCTGCAACTGCTTCATCCTGGAAAAGACATCAAGCTGAATCCAGCCCTAAAAGATGGTCCTCCAATTATAGGGAAATCTTGGGGGATAGTAGCAGGATAAGCAATCCAGCTACTGTAAAAAAAAACATCACACTGTTCCAGTGTGGTGCTGAGGTGTCACCCGCTGCACTCGGGCCCAAATCCAGAAGGTTTGTTGTGTGGTGGATGCTCCCAACCACATAGGTCAACTAACTAGTCTCCATCTTGCCTGAATATTCTAGTCTCCTTTCTTCCATGCTACTTGGTCTTAGCATCACTCACTTTCCCAAATGGGAAGATAGCCAGGTAAACCTTTCCAAATCATTTCCTACAGTAGAGCCAACTTGGAGGACTAAGAGTGTCAGCACTGGGTGTCTTATAATCAAGCCTATATCCAAATGGAATATAAGAACAACAATGTTTTTTCGTATAGCACATTTTCATACAAACAGTGTAGCTCAAAGTGCTTTACAAGATTTCAAAGATGAAGTTACAAAAGAAGAAAAACAAATAAGATTAGGCAATAATATTAAAGATTAAGTAACAAAGACAAAAAACAAAAATCCAGTTAGGCTGGAGAAAAAAACAAAAAAAAAAAGCCCCTACTAAGCCTTCTACCTAACGTTAATGTTCTTAATTCCAGCTCTGTGGGCTGCATGGTGCCTTGATCAGGTGGTGGTGGTGCAAATTACCACCACTAAAGAATCAGAAAAAACAGTAGAGAATAGTGGGGATTAGTACAGATTGCAGATCCATGAACAACATGATATATATTTTCCCCATATATTCTATTAGGAATACAACTAAAATGCAGATATTGAGAAAGCCAAATTAAAATAATGATGTTTTAGCAATTAAAGATTCAATTAAAACGTTCCACAGTATTAGCCTTCAATTGGTAAAGTATTTATGATTTATGATTTTAGGTGCATAACAGCTAAAGGAAACCTCACCACTTCATTTAAGCTTGGCTCTTGGAATTATAAGCAGACCACTATTAGAAGATCTAAGGTTACGACTTGGAGTGTAGGGGGATAGGCATTTTAAAATATAGTGACGGAGCAAGATTATTTATGAGTTTATACACCATTAGTAGTATTTTAAAGTCAATATAAAATGACACAGGTAACCAATGTAACAACAGTAAAGGTGGTGAGATGTGCTCAAATGTTCTTTTTCTAGTTAAGATTCTGGCTGTTGCATTCTACAGTAATTGCAACCAATTGGTGTCTTTCTTAGGTAATCCTGTTTGGAGTACATTACAAGAATCTAGTCAACTAAAAACCAAATCGTGCAGTAACTTTTCAGAAACGTGTAAAGTTATGACGTCTAACTTTTGCTATATTCCTTCAGTAAAAAAATGCTTGATCTGGTTAATATGCTATATAAAGTTTAGGTCAGAGTCAATGATTGCCCCTAAATTCTTTACCTTCGCCTTAACGTTTAAACCTATGGGATCAAGTTTATTTCTAACACACTCATTACAGCCATATTTGCAAGTTCACTAAGACTTCTGCTTTTTCCTTATTTAGTTTGAGAAAGTTTCAACTCATCCATTTGGAAATCTGCTAAGACAATGAATGAGAGAGCCAGGGTCATTAGGCGCTATCGATAAATAAAGCTGTGCGTCATCTGCATAGCTGTGATGACTCACCTTGTGTTTTGAGATAATCTATATTAGTGGAAACATAAAAAACAGCGGACCCAGATACTTCTAGTACACCATATACAATATCATAGATCTCCGAAGTACAATCACCATAACTTAACAAAGAATTTTCTGCCTGTTAAGTAAGACTGAAATCAATTTAAGACACTGCTGGGGAGGCCCACTGATTGCCTTAGGCGATTTATAAGTTTACTGTGGTCTATGGTGTCAAATGTTGAGCTCAAGTCTAAGAAAACAAAAACAAGTATATGGCCTCTGTCCACATTAACCTGCAAATCATTTACTACTTTAACCAGTGCAGTTTCTGTACTATGTACTATGATTTGTACTTCTGTATTATGATTCGTTCTAAAGCCTGACTTAAAATTGTCAAGAATAGAATGTTTATTTAAGTAATCATTTAGAAGCTTAAAAATTGTCTTTTCTAGAATTTTACTTAAGAAAGGCAAGACATGTGGGGTCAAGATTATTTTTCTTGAGCAGAGTTTCAACAATTGCAGTCTTTAGACAGTCAGGGAAGACCCCCCGCATCTAATAAGTTCACTATGTCAAATACAGTAACAATTTGGACATCAGAGACTTCTTTGAGAAGCCTAATGGTACTGGGTCAAGGACAAAGGTGGAGGGTTTCAGCTGAGAAATTATTCTACGTAGTTCAGGTGGATCTATTCCAGTGAAAAAATTGAAGGCATGCTTGGGTTCTCTCTTTAAATTACACATTCTTTTGGGTCTTCTAAGGTACAATAGTACTGGAGGATTTTTTAACAGTCTTTTCAGGGACCACTAGGTCAGCTGCTGCTCTAACTTTAGTATTAAAATATTCCACCTTACTGGTTACATTATTAACATTATTAAGGTAAGCACTACAATTAGACTGATTGTTTAGAATATTAGCAAACTATTGAAGCTGCAAATGTATCACAATGAAATTTTTTAACTATACGCTTCATATTAGTTTCAGTTATCAGTATTTCTGCATTAAATAATATGCAAACCACCCTCACGTCAATTTTTAATCCTTTTGAAATCACTAAATCCAGCGTGTGTCCTTCCTTAAAGTGTGGGCTGCCTGATGTGCTGGCTAAGATTAAAAGAGTGAAGTAAGTTAATGAATTCTTTTACTTTCGGTCACATTGGTTATCCACATGAAAACTGAAATTGCCTACAATTAGGAACACCAACTTTGAGAATTCCTCAAAAAAAGATGCATTATATTTTGGAGGTCTATAAGTGGACAAAACAAGAGACTGCAACACTCCTTGAAAAGATGCAAAAGTACTTTACAATATTACCCATTAAACCACTGCCTTTTTTGCCTTGGCGAACTGAATTAACAATGGTGTAATTCAGAGGCACTGCTTTAACACTATCGTATTGTCAGAGCTGAGCCACTATTCATTTAATGTAAGAAAATCGATTTTCTTATCACTGATAGGATTGTCAATGTAAAACATGTTGCTGGTTAACGTTCTAATATTTAGTAAAGGCAATATTTAAGGTCTTGGAAGAGCAGGGCTGACTGGGAGTGTTATGGCAGATTGAAATGGTAATTAAGGTATTCGTGTTTATGCCACTTTGTGCAAAATTTTTATTTAATCAATAATCTGTTGCTATAGTTCTAATAAGGAGCACATCTAAAGGTGAAATGGTAAATGAATCTGGGTATTTTAGGTACACTATGGTTCATTATTATAGTGCTAATACAGTGCACATCTAAATGTGAACTCACTACAGAATTATCACATTCTAACTCAGCATTATTAAAAACATAAGGACTAAAATTATGTGGACATGAAAAACAGATTAACAAGATATTTTCGGAGAGGACCCAAGCACCAAATATGTTTGGATGCAGATCATCTCATCTGAAGAAACTGCCATATGTAACAAGAATGCTAATTTACTTCAATCCAGCTAGTAGACATATATGTGTTCCATTTAAATATTGAAACTACTTTGTTCTGAAGTGACAAATTGTTAAAATTAAAACACTGTATGAGAGATAGAAAGGGACCAGGATTTGCATTAGTTTAAGATGGCCGGCTCTGACCTAACCTCTTTCTCTCTCTTTCTCTCTCTGTCTCCTAGGACGTGCAGCGGAAGTGGAAGTGGAAGAAGGCCGACTGTGAGCTGCAGCACGTTGTTAACAAACTCCAGGCCCTTGAGATTCAGATTCAGCAGATCCTTGGTAGACAGATGCACCTCAGGGAACAGAAAGCTCACCTGCTAAAAGAGACCTCCTCAGCTTCTGAGACTGACGCAACTTGGCATGACACACTGCTGTTCATTTCATTATTAAAATACAAACTGAAAGTTCTGAAAATCTGCTTGATAGATCAAAGTTTATTGAGGAAGCTTTGAGGATTATAACCAAATATGAGCAGGAAAGCAGAGAGAGAGCAGCCATGGTATAGAAGATGAAAAGATGGGTGAATAGCACAAAGTCAGATAAGTGGATACGTTGGGAGATTTATGCAACATTGACTGCAAACTATCTGCTTTTCATGACATTTAATACTTTCCCTGAAATAAGTTTTTATCAGGACACCCCATTATATTTGGAAAATTAGTGAAATCCTGCTCTATTACAGATAATGTCCAAGCATCAGTTGCACACATGTCAAGCAACAAAAGGAGCATCAGAGTGTCACTTCAAACAGCGAGTGAGAGTCTCTTTCTAAAATTTATTATACAGTAGTTATAGTTTTTTATCTTAATGACCATAATACAGATACTCATTACAAGATGCATTTTCTGCAGGTGTATTTTTCAACACAAAATACTATAAACTGTTTCTGGGTTAGCACTGTCATGAGTGCCTTCCTGCTTTGTTTAGTCAAACAAAACATCAATAATTTTTGGCAAAAATATAATCCCCAGATGTTACTGGCTGTAAACAGCTCTCAGCACAACCATGCCAACCTTAGTGCAGGTACCCATATGAAACCAAACAGAACTTGTGGATGTTCCCATAGTTTGCTGTTAATGAAGGCCATTAATCTTATACATATATTTAGCTACAATCTGACATTTCAAAGTAATCAACCCAAAGTCCTTATGCAGCATATTACACACATACTACAAATAATGCATATGAATAAACAAAATGAAATATGAATTTAAAGTGACAGAAAGAACTTAGTGAAAAAATTAGGAAATTAAAACCTAAAAAAAACCTAAACCAATGGTGCATGTTGTACACTTCATTTCTGTGGTTGATAATATTCAGATGATATGGCATTAAGCTGATGGGGACTTCCACATACAGTAGAGAAGAAACCCCACATTTTAATAATCATCAATTTTTTTCCATTAATTTTAGTACAAACAAAATGTATGCAAATTCTTTCCATTATAATTTTCAGGGGAGCTTGGTGCACTGATTAGCACAGTGGCCACGTAGCTCCAGGGTTAAATTCCCAGCTCAGGTCATTGCATGTGTAGAGTTTGCACCCTACTTTCCTTTTCACAGGGTTGTTTGCCAGACACTCATCTCACAGATAGGCAGTAAAAAAACAATAGCCTTTTTTTGCCCCTTTTGGTTGGTTTTAATTAGTGCAGGGCAGGAAATACCTAAACATAAATAATCTCTACGAAACTATTCTCATCTTTTAACATGTCTTCAGGTTTTATATTGGGATGACAACTCTAAATAATGCTTGCATTTCAAATAGACTCCTAAAATTTCTGTATGCATTTCTTTAGTGTCTTTATCCTGTCTTTCAGATGCGAAACTATCAAACTCTTCCCTGATTCAAGTTCTGCGATTGATGGAAGCATGGCCCTTAAAACTTCTTGTGTGTTTTGTTCATTTAAAATTTGTCAAAACTCCTGAATTTACCATAGAGTTTTGCTTAATATTTGATTCACATTTCTTTGGTCAAATACCCATACAGAAAACCAAAATGAAAGAACTTTCATGGAGCTACAATATGGGTCTTTCTAACATTCAGGATGGAACATCAATCAATTACCCCTACAAATCTTTAGGGAGATTATTCACCATTGTAAAGTATGCCCTTCAGTCTAACACGAGTATTATTTGTATATGGGCAAGATCCGCATGAGATGCGGGTGTTTCAGTTCATATTGTTCATCATATTACATTTTCTGTTAGTCCTTTTCACATTTTATTGTTCTCTACTCTCACCCAGACCACCACTTGTACCTGTTCTATAATTACCTCCAATCTAGTTTCTTTGACCTTGCTAAAAATGTGATAAACAGAAGGGCTTAACAATCAGATTTTGGTTTTACGAAATATGTCATCAGTCAATTTTTGCTCATTCATAGGGTGCAAGGATCAAATCATCAATCAAACGAAATCTTACGTTAGTAAATATGCAAAACAAAATTATAAAAAATGAATATAATAACTCTGTCCAATAAAAGTTAAAAGCATAAACAGGAACACTGGCAGAATGTCAAAAGAAAATCATACATATATGCAACATTTCATTTTACTAGCATTTAAAACATTTCAACTATTTTTAAAATAAGTTCCATAATGCCACTACATGCATTTAACTATTAGTTCCCATTCTGTCAATAATTATTGGTCCATCTGTGTGTAATAAATAGACCAGACTCATAATCTACCTCATCATGGTTTAAGGACACCAAAGGGCCCACTAAAGAACTGCAGGGACTATTGATCCAAAAGATAAATGCTCTTTAGAATGTTAATAGTCTAATTTGCTTTAATGATTTCTTTCTACTTATTTCAGCATCACACGAGGCAATGTATACTTAATAGTAAAGTCGGGGCAGGGCGCAAAAACTGAATGCTTCCTTTATAAAAATGTGGAACAATTAATTTGAAAACACAAGACATAGCTCTGCCAGGACAGATCACAGTTTTTCTTACGTATTTTACAATAACATGTACATTTTTTGTATAATGTTTTTGTTGTTGGTAAAAAGTATATACTACAACTGAATTTTTAAGTGTTATTATATTTAAACATTTCTGAACTTCTTGGCATGCTATGTGCACTCTTTAGTCAGTATTTCATACATATTACACCAAGTATTTTATAGATATTTTATCAGTATTTTTGTTGTAACATAGTCATTGTTAAGCCCCACATGGAGGACTACTAAATTTAAAGGGATGACTAGGATAAGAAATATAAGACAAGCAGAGAATCAAAACCAAAAAGCAGTTATATCTGTAAGCAGCAGTTCATGTTAGAGACCGTATTTATAAAGTTCATTGGTTTATTTAAAAAGGAAGGAGTAGCAACTAGTGAGGGCAGGTGTAGAAGTGAAGTAAAATGGTTGGTGTAGCTCAGCACTGTATGTTCACTGTTGTCTCATTAAAAGAACTGTCAAAAAGTTCACAGACTTAACCCACCACTGCTGCCACCAGTGTAAAAGCTGTATGTTCTGTATGGGTGAATAGTGTCCACTATTTTCACCTTACCAGAATTTGCCATCGGTTCTTTCTTGACTTTTGAGTGGCCTCGGTACTGTCCTTGATATGTAGAAAAGCACAAAGAGATGGTCACCCCAGTTTGTGAACTATCGGCCAGTTCTTTCAATGAGACAACAGTGAATATACTGTTCAACACTTCACTTCTACAACTCCGCTCACTAGCTGCTCCTCCTTCTTTTTTCAATTAATAATAAACTTTATTAATACTGTCCCTAACATGAACTGCTGTTGACATATCTTTTGACAAAGCCAAATCACTAATCAAGAAATTAAAATAAACAAAATCAAGCAAAAGTCAAGAACATGGAAGTCTACAGTAAATAGAAAGTAATGGGCACATAACAGTTGTTTTTATTTGATTATCCACAAGCTTAGATATTGACAAATCTGACAAGGCAGTTCTTATAGCAGCATATTGATGATGTCAGTCATGTAACTTCCAGGACTACATTACATAATACACACAGTTGCTTTATGACAACATCGTCACAAAATGGCAGCAATAACTACAAACAATTGCCATTATGAGAATAATTGCAAATTTCATAATCACAACCTAATAAAACCCATAATAAGACATAATTAGTAAGGAAAAATGGTGTCAAATAAACAGGCAAATGCCACAGAAAAGGTATGGGGCCGTCAAACTTGAAAATAAGGCTGAAAAGTAGGCAATTAGATTCAAGTTGTATACAGATTCGAGTCCAAAACAGAACTGATTTGAAGGAAACAAAATGGCGGTTTTATGGTTAGGGAGAGGAAGTGAGGCCAGAAGAGTCAGAACTGGAAATGAGGTCATCAGGGCCGAAAGTGACATCATTGGGCTCAGAACCAGAAGTGTTGTCATTGGTGCCAGGCAGAATTTCCCGAAACTGATCGGCAGAGGACAGAGAGAAAGGGTTAGTGCAATCCTCCTCCCCCTAGTCTGGTTTGGAATTACCCTCATTTTTGCCCTTTAGTTGCCTCTCATGCGCACGTGCGTGACAATGGCTTAATTGCGTGCACAAAAATAACCAACAGACAATATCATAAGAGTCATGTTGTCATCTCTCTATCTTTATCCATTGGTCTATGAATTATTGACAGTAATTTCATACCTGTCTGACTATCTGTGCATCTGTGTAGAGGGATCAGATATGACTTTTATATCGATTTATCTATTGGATCTCACTTGACTGCCAGAACCCAAAGTACACTTGATTTTCTATTGAGGATTTTAACCAGCAAGACACTTCAAATATGGAAATGCTTGGTCATTTTAATTTCTGGGTATTGCGGTATAATGTCAATGTCAATTTTATTCATATAGCACATTTAAAACAATATTGGAATGCTGTGGCCAAAGTGCTTTACAATAATAGAGTAAAAGAAAAACATACAATTAACGTGAATAACATAAATAGAAATAAAATAAATGAACATAAATAAAATAAATAATACATTGAAGTAATGTTACATAATCACAATGAGGAAACCATCAGTATTACTGAAGGTCACAGAATGCAAGTGAATAGAAATGAGTGTTTAATCTTGTTTTAAACAGTTCAATTGTAGATGACTCCTTTATGTGATGATATATATATAGGATATATAGGAATCACAAAAGAAGTGACATTTTAGGATGTGCCGCTGGAGCACCAGTTCTTAGTCGAACTATTCCTTAAATGCTCCTCTGACTTTCTGGTATTATCCTTCTATATAAAAGCGGTCGGGATTGTCCTTCCATCCCGTGAATCCTACGCAGGCACGGAGTTTCACACACGCCCCGTCCATTTTGCAATGCACGATGGGATTTGTAGTTTCGTTTTTCCAGGTTAAAGATGATTTTCTACTCCAGACTGTGCGATATCTTCTTTTTCTTTCTTACTATATAAAAGCGGTCGGGATTGTCCTTCCGTCCCTTGAGTGGAAAACGTAGCGATATTCTGCTTATCACAGACTTACTACTTGCAGCTTGCGGTACGAAGCAACATGATGTGAGCAGAGTGCTGGTGCTCCCATCGTTCCCTTGCTTTTGTGCGCGATGCACTGGAAAAATAGACAAAATTATGTCTCTGGAAATAATTAATGTTGATGGAGTACAAATGCCTCACCACATAGTAAATAATATTTACTTACTCAGTGGGGTTCAAATGGGCGACCTCAATATAGAAAAAAAGTTTACATTTCATCACAAACATAACAGAAACTACGAGTATTAAAGTAATACCGCTCAAATGCAATATAACCAAATTAATGAGTTTGTATAAAATATCAAATTGATCTACATATTGAATTACCTTAAGAAGTGGTCAACTTAAAAGTCAGATGCCTTAACATAAAGTAGTCTTCTGTTCTTTCCAGTGTTGAGAAACTAGGAAGCTTTGAGGATCATATATACTTTCCATGTGATATTTCTTGTGCTTCCAGTGTGGCAAGATGAAGGCAGTAATACAGAACACAACAATACATTGCACCCCACTGCCGCTTTACTGATATTAACTGCAAGCAAAACAAAGTGTCTGTGGTACCCAGGAGACAAACTCTCAGGAACTGAACATTAAACCAATACTGTTGGAGGTCTAAAAACAAATGAGTCACCCATTGATGGCTCTGTTTTTATATACAGCATCCTTTGAGGAGATGCATTTTCCATAAATAGTGTGAACAGTAGGCTTTGAAGGTACTACTTTGCCTTTTCACTATGTGTTTCATAGGCAGCTCTTGATTATCTACAGAATTATACCTATTTTCTTGTGGTAACACTTTCCCAGTGAAACAGAAAACAATTTGTTACATTCCCACTATTATCTTAATGAAACAGTCCTTGGCTAGTTACTATTATGACAAAAGTGTTATCTGCATTCTCTGCCTTATAACCAACTTGTGCCAGAAAGGTGCTGAAATGGAGCTGAAGCCAAAATAAGAAGGTTTTGTGTTGTTTCTATCAGTAGCTGTTTTCCCTTTAGTCTTCTCATTAAAAGGATACTTCTAATTGGGGTATCAATTCTTGTGCTCTTTCAGGTATCTCTCAGGTTTTTAATGAGTTCATGTACTTATGACACAGGGTAGATGGGTTAAGTTTGAATGAAACGAGTCTTGAAAAACCATCCATACACTTCCTTAATTGGGTTATTCCAGTTCAGGAATGCAGTAAGTCACTGCAGTGACTGTAATGCAAAGTGCAGCTGTACATGTGGTGCAAATCTACTACAGAACACACTTGTTTCATTCTATGCCAATCTACAGAGTCTAGTTAACCTAAATGAGCATTTTTGTGATTCAAGAAGACAAGCACCTCTAAGAATCCATCAAAGTCCATCAAAGATGTTAGTAAATTTCACATAAACAGTGACCAGAAATTCAAACCCAAATTCTTGGAGCTGTGGCTGGCAAAAGGTTAATATCACTGACTTTTAATCTCCTTGATAACTTTAAACACTGGATTTTTAAAAATTCTATTCCTGTAACTGTCCATCTACCGTAGACTACCAGATTCAGTAGTGGTGTTCACTTACTAGCTCACCGTGGGTGTGCAGGAATAATATGGAATGAAATGTGTTAAAATGGCTTATCACCTATAGTAAACTGTCTTAAGAAATTTGGCAGCTGGATTTTAAATTTTTTAATAGAATCCCCCATGACTGGTGGAATTTCCTGACAAAGTTCTTTCATTGTACTAGTTAGATTCATTTAAAGGCATTTTTGAGAAGTTTTTATCCTATATTGTTTTTAGCAATCATTTTCACAGGGTTCTTATCAGCATGCAAATATATTAGACCATGAAGTGAAGACTGCAAATATTGTTCATGCCTTTGCTTGGATATTATGATAAAATAAAATGCAATGAAAACACAGAATGTCTTTGCGGTTGTTCTCTGGACAGGTTTGTGACACTTACAGGAGTATTGATGTTTTAGTGGATCTGTTTTCTGATGGGCTGTCATCTTCATTAGAGTTTATACCTACCTAGACAAGGTTCTGACCCGTGACACCGTCTTTAAGAACTTTTGGAAAAAGAATGTTTGAACGAGTAATATTAAGCACCAAAATTATTTGTTTTGATTACAAAATATGTTACAGTAATTAACTCATTTTAATCATATCAGATCATATTAATTGATTTCAAGTTAGTGCGGAAACACTTCCCTTGAAATAATTTCTTCAGTTTGTGATCCTGGAGTTTAAGACAAATCAAACATGGAGAAGTTTCTTTGTGGACCTCTTTTTCTTCATTTAACTGTAGAATCTGGCTAAGAGATGAGATGATTGCAGTCAGTAAGTCATCCTACATTCCTAAGCTTCAGCTACATTCTGTTTCTTCACCTTCACAGTGTACTACTTTCTCAGCATATGATGATAATGTGACCGTGTTTTATCTCTCTTGAGCGTTAATCTTTTTACAGGCTGTACAGAGTTTTAAGAACATTTTGTGAAGTATGATGCTTTATAGTCTTTTTTATTGTTGTAAAGATTTGAAAGTCAATTTAATCTCAAATCCAGACCAAACATTTATATTTCTAAGTTCAAAATTATTGTACTACATTATGGTGTTATTGTACAACAGTGATGCTTCTTCTCTTTTATAGGAAGATTGTGATTTTCATTGACCATAAATTTGTTTCCAGGTCTCAGATTGGGTAAAAATGCTTTAGTAAAACCAGGAGCTACCTGACTTGGTCATAGTGTGGATAGCTGGAGTAGAGTGTCTAAAAAGATCAGATAGAAACCGAGAGAATGGTGTGATTCAAACAATAAATGCATCTCATTTGTTCATGTAAATACAGTACTGAGTGTTTACTTGTTTTATCTCAATTCACAGCCTCAAGCGACAAACTCTTATTTGTTCAGTACCCAATTTAACTTCAGATGTTATTTGTGTCGAAGAATACTTCCTTTAGAAAAATTCATAAAATTAATAGCTGTATCAAATCCTTTTTTAATTAATTAAATTTTAATGTTAATTGTTTGGTGAACATGCTTGTTAATAAAGGTTCATGGGATGAAAACATAATAACTAGTAAAGGCATTTAGAAGAGAAGTGAAATAAGATTCCATATTGTATAAGGAAGGTCATATTTTTGTTTTTAATTTTATTTATTCTATTGCCACTTGTTCTAATTATCAGAACTAGTTAAAACAGTTCCAGTGTGGTGCCAGTTAAGGAAATAGCTGGATGAATGATTTTTGGTGTGAGCTAAAAGTTAGTTTTAAGGATTCTTTTAAATAAGTTGTCAAAGTGTATTTTCCTAGATACCCCCATCTTCATAGCCAGTGCTTACCTTTTATGCTTTCTCAAGAGTCATTTATCAAATCCATTATGAACAGCATAGTGAAACAATGTATATCATTTCCATTACATTACATTGAATACACAGCTATGGCACTTTATGGATATACAGTGTTTTGGATGTTTGCTTTGCATTGATTTCCTCTTGCAGCCCATGCACATGTTCCCAGGTTAAGTAGCGGCCATTAATTGGCCTTGTTTTTAATGGGTTTTGGGTTGAATTGTACTACCTTTCAGTGCTTGAAGAGGAACCAGATTACCAGAGGGACTCTTTTTATGATGATACAATGACATTCAATCAGATTTTTGCGGGAGGATTTTTCCCCGTGAAGGTTCAAATGTAGGGATACCTCAACACACGACCGAAGAGCCATGTGTGAAAATTCGAAAAGAGGTTCCACAAGAAAAGGTGCCAGTACAGTGAAACTTCAATTTGCAACAAGTCCTGCGGTGGGCTGGCGCCCTGTCCAGGGTTTGTTCCTGCCTTGAGCCCTGTGTTGGCTGGGATTGGCTCCAGCATACCCCCCGTGACCCTGTAGTTAGGATATAGCGGGTTGGACAATGGATGGATGAATGGACATTGAAAGTCAGTCGAGAAATGGGGTGGGGTCCCCCATGAAACATCAAGTTTTAGGATACATCAAAGATCTGAGTCACAAAATGGTGGCAGTACTCACTGGTGTACTAAGGAAAGGTGCCAGCACTATATGTTGAAACAGGAAGAGGTGAGTACTGGCCCATTTCAAGAACTGGTGCCTTTGTTAACTCTGCTGCCTTTCAGCACCATCTGACTGAGCCAGAGTCTGATGTCTGCACTGATTTCGGTAAGGTACTTTGCATTTCTTCTGTATCCAAAATAGGTGTGTGTTTTTCTCACATGTTGGATACTGCTCTCTATGAACATAAAACTAAAATGTTACTCAGAAGATTGATGGAATTTATATTAGCATGTCCTACAATGGTACAGAAAGCAACTAGATGGTTCCAATTATTGGATTTTCCTTTTATCTTAAAGATGTAATTATATATTTAGATTTCCTCTACATTTCTGAACTGAAATCGGAGTTTGTTGAAGGACAATCTTACTCCTAAGAATCTTTCCTGATAATTTTACTTGGACATTTACATTCATATTTTTCAGATTATGTTTTTTTACTCATTTTCTTGTGCCTTACATACATTTGGAAATGGCTTTTATCGCTCCTTAACATTAAAAAACATGCTTAGAGCTAACTTTTCTACACATATTTCAATGAAACTACACAGCATAATGCTATTTGGAGTATTCAGAATTACAGGTATTATCTTGGGAAAGCAAATTGTTTTCTCCTAATATTCATGAAAGGTCTTTTTTCTTTATACCATTCCTGTGATCCACCAAATAGATTGCCTGTACTTTCCAGTAAGATGCAAAAAGCATCACTTTGGCCTTTAAACTTAATGGTTTCGACACACAGAGTGAACTTGTAAGAAAACTCCTGTTTTTTGTATTTTTTAACCATATTTCTTTGATGAAGGCAGTCATACACAATAGAAAATGTACGGGCAAATGGAGAAAAATGAACTAATTTACAAACAACTAGTGGCAAAATGTACCTTTAAATGTTTATGTCCTGTTAGACATTGCTACGCTGGCTTCTAACATAAATTACATTGCCTTCAGAAGTGCTATACACCTTTTTAAAATGCTCAGCACCTACTGAGTCACATCTGCAGTTGACAAACAGCTAAGGAGTAACCTGAGTCTATGTTCTCTTTACTGGCAATTTTTATATTTTATCATTGAAGTCAATGAGCCAATCTGCAATTTACGCTATCGAGAGCGGGATGAGTGTATTCAGAACCCGGTCACACACCCAATCTCCTACTAAAGAGCAGTGATAATGTAATAATGCTGCACTGATGTGCAGCTAGTAATGGAGCTGAACATCTCACATTCATCTAACACTACCTGATCATTGCTTTAACGGAATAATACATTACCCTGAAAACAGCTGTAAAGCCACCAACTTTAAGTGTAAAATGTGTTTTCTCTTTCCTGGGACAGTTCTCCAATACAGAGTGAAATAAAATTATACTTTTCAAAGAATACAGAAAATTTTCCAGAGACTGACATTATAGTGGCAAAGGTTGACTGTAAGGATAGCTGCAAAGATAGACTGTGCCTATAATGGCTAATCAGCTAAAAGACAATGAGGCCAGTTATCGTTTGTAAGTAATATACTGTAGTTAAAGTGTGTTGCTCAAATGAGAATTACATTTTACTCTGTTGTAAATGGCTTATCAGTATTTAATCTATGCGCTTTGCACATTTATTGTCTTCAAAGAGTTGCGTCCAGCAGATCATCAGCTGCTCTTTACCCTCTCTGGATGAACTGCACAGCTCTTGCTGCCTCAGGAAAGCAGAATATATCCTAAAAGCCTCCTCACACCCTGCTCATGACATGTTCCAACTGTTGCCATGAGGAAAAAGATATAGGAGCATCAAAACAAAGACTAATAGACTGAATAACAGTTTCTACCCTGTTGCTATTAGGGCACTGAATTGCCACCTAATCACCTCCAATGCAGCAGTGCAATCGATGACATCTTGTGCAATAGTATTCATGTGCAGTTAAGGTCTTATGTTGACTGTTTGTATTCTACTTTATTTCTTCTTATCCTTTCTTATCCTTTTTTAATTATATTTATTTATATTTTGACACCGCAGGGACTGCACCTAATTTCATTGTATTTGTTACAATGACAATAAAGATATTCTAGATTCTGTAATATGAATTCAGTCCTTTATGTTGTTTTGCATTGCAAAATGCAAATTCCCATCCATTTTCAAAACTGGCACAATCCAGATCAGGGATCTGGAAGCTGGAGCATCACTGGTGATTTAAAGAGCCACAAGGGCATAGTTCAGCATGTTTTTGAGCTATTGGAGTAAATGGAAATGCACCCACCTATTCATTTCTGAAGACTTTAAATCCAAATAAAGGTTTTGGTAATCCAAGCAACTATGATGAAAACTCTGGCAATAATGAGCATTTGTCCATAAGATGAATAGATTAATCTTTACATTAGTAGAGAACAGACCCACAGTATTTACACTAAAACAAGGACAGGTATACAAAAGAATCTAGTTATTTTACATAGAAACCCTTCATGTATATTTTATAAATTCTCTGCATGGTGGTAAAATTCCTAAAGAATGGAAACCAACATTTTTGTTTCTCATTTAACAGTTTTTACAAAATCTGTGCCTTCAGATTAATAAGTTTATCAATCGTATCCTCTTAGATTCTCCAAAATAACATTTAGATAAGTTGTTCTGTTCTATACAGTACATGATCTAGCTGACACTGATGAATGTAGTATAGGAAGTTAAAACATGTATCACAGGAAATGTAATGTAAGTATTTATAAATCCATCCATCCATTATCCAACCCATTACATCCTAACTACAGGGTCACGGGGTTTGTTCTGCTAGAGCCAATCCCAGCCAACACCGGGTGCAAGGCAGGAAATAAACCCCGGGCAGGGTGCCAGCCCACCGCAGGGCACACACAGACACACATACACCAAGCACACACAAGGGACAATTTAGAATCGTCAGTGCACCTAATCTGCATGTCTTTGGACTGTGGGAGGAAACCGGAGTACCTGGAGGAAACCCATGCAGACACGGGGAGAACATGCAAACTCCATGCAGGGAGGACCCGGGAAGCAAACCCGCGTCTGTATTTATAAATGTAAATAAATAATAATAAATAAAAAAGTAAAAAGTTAACGTGGATTAAGAAAACAAGATTATGCCATTTGAAAACACTGGAGTTTTATGAGGAAGCGACAATACCATTACATTAAAGTGGAGACCAATTTTCAAAAAGAATATTGGAAGTGAAAAGTGGAAAGCTTCACCACTTTTAAAAAAATATTTGGATGAAAAATTGGGACAACTTGGCGATTAATTAATCAAACAAGGTTGGTGTAGTGAACTGCCTCTTTTCTTTTGTCAAACTTCTTAAGTTCACAGTGAAGATTGCTCCTAAACTACCTTAAACACAGAAAACAAAGATTATTTTAGAAAAGATTCTAGTAATAAGTTGACTTCAAAACTGGTGTCCTGCAGGGTAAGGTGTCCGAGCTGCTGCACTTCTTGATTTACTGTAGTAGTAGTACTAGTAGTAGGAGAAGGAGCATTTTTGACATGAAGGTTGTGGTGGTGCTATACCAGAACATTCCTATATGTGTGTAGACTTTACTGTACAAACATTAACGTATCTACTAATAACATAGTGCCCTGCTTTTGCTAATTACTATGAAAATATAGGTTCATGAACCTTTCAGCAGATTACGAAGTATGCAGCTAAAGTAATTGGGGCTGATGTAGATGATTTGACTAGTGTATGGCAGAGGGCAATGTTAGAGAAACTGGAAATCATGCCAACTGATGACAGACATCCATTACATGTAGAGCTAAAGTTCAGTAAATCAGGAAGGATAGTCACTTTGAAAACCCACACAAATCACTCCAGGAACTCCTTTCTTCCTTGTGCCATTTGACTTTTCAATAAGAAATATCGGAGATAATAATTAAGGTTTTGATATATATCCTGTACCTTTTTTTTTTTTTGGTGTAAATATACATTATCTAACTGCCTTACCTTAACCTGTCTTGTTTATATTTGTTTTATTTCATTCTGTCTGTTATTAGATGCAACTGAGAAGGGATATTTTATGTTTTCTTGTGTAAACACGGCTAAATAAAGAAACCTTAAGCCTTTGTACGTCAATAAACATTAGTGGAATGCTGATGCTAGGTTTGTCTTGATTTGCATTGGATCACCCTACAAAATACAGCTATATATAGTAGATTTAAATACTTTAAAAATAAGTCAGGGCCTTGCAACCACCTACTGCTCAAGAAAATCTATTGGCTATGAACTGTCAATTTTAAATGAAAATGTCTTATATTTAGAATCAAACAGTGAAAAACGACAAACCATAATACTCTGAAAAGAATACACAAACTACACATACTGCATGACTTAAACTGCACACTGAATATTTGGAAGCAGTACTAACTACTGTGGTGTTTGCTAATAAGTGCAGTGCCAGCAAACATTTCTACATATAAACTTATTCTTTCTGCACAAGGATTCTGCTTTTCTTTGACAAAGTAACATCATATTGCTTGCTTCTTTTCCACGAAGTGAATGAAGCATATGTAGACAAGATAGTTCAAATTTAGCAAGATGGAATGTAATTTCTTGTGAGCGACACATTCCTGATATTGATCCTTTTTCTTTTTTCATATTGCTGTGAATACTTTAAGGGAGAAAATGGCACTGGATTTTTTCTACCTCTTAACTGGCATGAATGGCCACAACTGGGAGAAGCTTGAACTAGAGGTGCAGGTGTTTTCTGTGAAAACAGAAAAACAATAGGCAGTCCTCATATAAATGATAAATTTAATGATTAATAAATATGGGCAATTTTCTTCACACCCCATCATTAAACTGGAAAGTTCAGGTTGCATATGTGCACACACACCCAAGCATATATAGAGTACTGCAGGATCAATTGATTCAGTTCTTCAGCTGGAAACAGGTTTGCAACACCCGACATTAATGCACATACCAAAACTTTACAAACCATAAAAAGTATCATTTTTCTGGATAATTAATTATATTGCACATATAATAGAACATTGAAAAGTAATTGCTTAAGAAGACAAAGCCAAAGATTGATATAAAATTGTTAATAATAAGTGACATTGTTGAGGGAAACTCATGTGTTTTTGCCCTACATATGGTGTAGCTGAGCCCCAGTGGCACTTCATACAGAAATGCCTAAAATCATTTTTGAGTCCCTCCCTTTCAAGGATCCAAGAGGACACTGGGAAAAAGATCTCTCAATTAATATATAAGAAAAGGAGTGGAAAGTAGCAATGCAGAGAATTCACTTGAGTTCCATATGCGCAAAGCATACAATTATACAACTCAAAATTATATATCAAGCACATCTGTCTCGTCTAAAACTCTCGAAAATGTTTCCAGGGCAGATCCAACCTGCGAACGCTGCAATCAAGTCCCAGCCTCACTGGGTCACATGTTCTGTGCTTGCACCAAATTAACATCATTCTGGACCAAGATTTTTAATTACCTTTCAGACAGCCTTGGTCTCACAATCCCTCCTAACCCATTAACAGCTGTGTTTGGGGTCCTCCCAGATGAGTTTAAAGTGGAGAAGGACAAACAAACTGTGATTGCATTCATTACACATTTGGCAACCCAAACTCTCCTCTTTTAAGTCAGTGGGAAACCGATGTGTTATACTATTTGAAATTGGAAAAAATCAAATACTCAGAGGATCTGTATAAACCTTTTTCAAAATATGGCAGGATCTAATCAGTAATATTTTAAAATAAGCTCTTAAAGCACAGAGGAAGCAACTATTTCCATATTTCTTTGTCTTCTGCATTCATCTCTATTGACTTATCAAACTTATTATTTTAGGTATATTTACAAGCCTTAAATTTAATGCCATCTGCCTTGCTCTCTCTCTCAGGGGTGGGGGTCGATTTGTTCTTAACTCAATTTTACTTTTTGTAAAAATTGATTGATTTGTTTGGAATGATTGCAATAAAATGAATATAAAAAAAAAAACAAAAACAGAAATGCCACTGATTGCCACGTGTATAGAGTATGGTGAAATTCTTTACTTTGCATGTTCAACTTTATTTTTGAAAAATGTTTTGTGCTATTAAGTACTTAGGATCAAAAAACTCAAAACTAATAACAGACAAACATTTATAAAAATACTGTATAAGTTATAGAATAAAGGTAACAACCATTGAAAATATGGAAATGGGATGGAATTGAATGGATGGAGGTAGAAGCACAGAATAAAAAACAAAAGTGTAAGGCAACCTTTATTTACTCAGTATGAACAACCAATGCAGGTCAACAAAGATCAAGGAGATTTTCTCTAAATAAACATTCTAATCTATTGTCAGGTGTAACACTAGCATAGAAAAAAGTCAAATTGACAAACTATAGAGCAGGGGTTCCTAAACCGAGTTCTATGTCACCCCTAGGGGCTCCATTGATGAGTTTCAGGGTGTCTGTGAGGGTCAGATAAAAATTAACATTTATATTCACTATACAGCCTGGTACCGTTGATTTAGAGTAGATTTAGATGTAGTAATAGTAGTACTAAAATGTAGTAGTAGTAGTAGTAGTAGTAGTAGATAGATTTACCTGATTTACATAGAATAATCTCTCAACTGAAACCCTCCACCTGCGTCCTTGACCCAATACCAACAAGGTTTTTCAAGGAAGTATCAGGCATGCTAATTGATAATGTTCTTGACATAGTAAATTCGTCATTAAATACGGGGGTCTTCCCAGACTGTCTTAAGACTGCTGCAGTTAAACCCCTACTCAAGAAAAATAATCTTGACCCTCTGGTTTTGAAAATTTTAGACCCATCTCCAACCTGCCCTTCTTAAGTAAAATTCTAGAGAAGGCAGTCATTTGGTAATTAAATGACCACCTCAATAAACATGCTATTCTTGATAAATTTCAGTCAGGTTTTAGAACAAATCACAGCACAGAAACTGCACTCGTTAAAGTAGTAAATGACTTGCGGGTAAATGCAGACAGAAGCCATTTATCTGTTCTCATCCTCTTAGATCTGAGTGCCGCATTTGACACCATTGATCACAACATTCTTAGAAATCGCCTTAGTCAATGGGTGGGCCTCTCTGGCAGTGTCTTAAATTGGTTTGAATCCTACCTGGCAGGGAGAAAATTCTTTGTGAGTTGTGGTAATCACATCTTAAAGACACATGATGTCCGATATGGTGTTCCACAAGGCTCTATCCTGGGTCCACTGCTCTTCTCAATCTACATGCTTCCGTTAGGTCAGATTATCTCAGGTTACAACGTGAGTTACCACAGCTATGCTGATGACACACAGCTGTACTTATCAATAGCACCTGATGACTCCGACTCTTTCGATACACTAACACAATGTCTTACTGGTATTTCTGAATGGATGAATAGTAATTTTCTCAAACTAAATAAAGAGAAAACTGAAATTTTAGTGATTGGCAATAATGGATTCAATGAGGTGATCAGAAATAAACTTGAAGCATTAGGATTAAAAGTTAAGACGGAAGTAAAAAACTTAGGGGTAACTGTTGACTGTAACCTGAATTTTAAATCGCATATTCATCAGACCACTAGGACAGCATTTTTTCACTTAAGAAACAAAAGTTAGACCTCTTATATCACTGAAAGATGCTGAGAAATTAATTCACGCTTTTATTTTCTGTCGACTAGATTACTGTAACGCACTCCTCTCAGGACTACCCAAAAAAGACATAAATCATTTGCAACGAGTGCAGAATGCAGCTGCTAGAATCCTAACTAGGAAAAGAAAATCCGAACACATTTCTCCAGTTTTGATGTCACTACACTGGTTACCTGTGTCTTTCAGAATTGACTTTAAAATTCTGCTTATGGTTTATAAAGCCTTAAATAATCTCGCTTCATCTTATATATCAGAATGTCTGCCACCCTATATCCCAAATTGTAACCTTAGATCCTCAAATGAGTGTCTCCTTACAATTCCAAAAGCTAAACTTAAAAGAAGTGGTGAGGCGGTCTTCTGCTGTTATGCACCTTGTCAGGGGTGCCAGGGGCAACGACCTGGCCGGGACACCATAAAGGACCGGAAGAGGGCGTGCACCCGCCTTGGATCACATGGGGGCTGCCACCCTGGTTGCTTTGGGGGCCACGGGTTGAGGGCATGGAAGCCCAAACCTGTAGGGGCCCGTGATCACCACCAGGGGGTGCCCCAATGCCTTGGGAACCCTGGACCTCAGTACTTCCGCCACACCAGGAAGTGCTGGGGGAAGAGAAGCAGGGACACCTGGAAGGCTTCCGGGAGTACAGCCGGCACTTCCGACACACAGGGGCGTGTCGGCGGGTGCTTGCCGGGGAGCACCTGGAGCATATCCGGGTGAGGATAAAAGGGGCTGCCTCCCTTCCTTCGAGGCTGGAGTCGGGTGGAAGAATGACAAAGCATGAGGAGCGAGAGTGGAGACCCGAAGAGAGGCAAGAGTGAGAGAGGCCTGGACTTTGGGGACTTTGGGGTTTGTGTGCACTGACTTTTGTAAATAGTTGTGTTGTAAATAAACGTGTGGTGGTGAATTACAACATGTCTGCCTGTCTGTGTCCGGGTAACGTTCACAACCTAAAATCTGGAATAGCCTGCCAATAGGAATTCGCCAGGCTAATACAGTAGAGCACTTTAAAACACTGCTGAAAAAACACATTACTTTAACATTGCCTTGTCCTAACTTCACTTTAACTTAATCCGGATACTCTGCTTGTTCAATTCATCATAATAACTATTCATAGTGGCTCTAAAATCCGTTCTGACCCCTACTCTCTCTTCTATTTCTTTTTCCGTTTTCTTTGTGGTGGTGGCCTGCGCCACCAACACCTACTCAAAGCATCATGATGCTCCAACATTGATGGACTGAAAGCCAGAAGTCTACGTGACCATCATCATTAAGTCCTTCCATGAGAACCCTAAATACAAAGAGGACTGTTTCATTTATGTTAGGTAGATTGCCCAGAGGGGACTGGTCTCATGGTCTGGAATCTCTGCAGATTTTATTTTTTTTCTCTAGCCGTCTGGGTTTTTTTTTTGTTTTTTCTGTCCACCCTGGCCATCGGACCTTACTTATTCTATGTTAATTAATGTTGACTTATTTTATTTTCTTACTGTGTCTTTTATTTTTCTATTCTTCATTTTGTAAAACACTTTGAGCTACATGAAAATCCATCCATCCATCCATCCATCCATCCATCCTCTTCCGCTTATCCGGGGTCGGGTCGCGGGGGCAGCAGCTTAAACAGAGAGGCCCAGACTTCCCTCTCCCCGGCCACTTCTTCCATCTTTTCCGGTAGAATCCCAAGGCATTTCCAGGCTAGCCTGGAGACATAGTCCCTCCAGTGTGTCCTTGGTCTTCCCCGGGGCCTCGTCGCAGTTGGACGTGCCTGGAACACCTCACCAGGGAGGCGTCCAGGAGGCATCCTGATCAGATGCCCGAGCCACCTCATCTGACTCCTCTCAATGTGGAGGACTAGTGGCTCTACTCTGAGCACCTCCCGGATGACTGAGCTTCCCACCCTATCTTTAAGGGAAAGCCCAGACACCCTGAGGAGGAAACTCATTTCAGCTGCTTGTATTTGCAATCTCGTTTTTTCGGTCACTACCCATAGTTCATGACCATAGGTGAGGGTAGGAACGTAGATCAACTGGTAAATTGAGAGCTTTGCCTTATGGCTCAGCTCTTTTTTCACCACGACAGACCGATGCAGAGCCTGCATCACTGCCGATGCCGCACCGATCCGTCTGTCGATCTCACAATCCATTCTTCCCTCACTTGTGAACAAGACCCTGAGATACTTGAACTCCTCCACTTGGGGCAGGAAATTGTATGAAAATGTGTTATATAAATAAATGTTGTTGTTGTTGTTGTAGTAGATCTGCTTTAATTTGCACAGGAGGATTGTATTTCATAATTATAATAAGTGATCATTACTTTTTACATAAAAAAGGAGTGATTTTTTTTTAGATTGTTTCTTTAAAGTTTAATAATACCTTGTGTATGTCATATATGTATGAGGCAATCAAATCTTGATAAATAAAGTACATTATATTCATTGCATGCAAAGTTTATGTGAATATTTCTGGGGAAGGGGTGCATAGCTTTCATCAGATTCTTAAAGTGGTCCATGACTCAAAAAAGGTTATGAAACACTGCTATAGAGGATTAGAGTACATGATGAAAGAGAAAACTTTGGAAATGTTGTTTGACTTTCTTCTTTTTCTGAATTGTTATGTTTTTGTAATATTTATTGATTAGCTGGTGAACACAATAACATGCTTAAAGACAGAAGAAGAATCAAAAATATGAAAAAAATATGAAAAGGTGGAAAAGGAACTGTTTGGTGCCTTACTAGAAAGCCTCAATTCTGCATTCAGAAATAAAACAGAGTTCAGTGCCAATGTACTGTAGTACCTCATTATTTGATCTTACAAAAGCTGCATTTTTTCTAGTGATGAAAATTTCTCTCGCACATTTTTTTATTGCTTTGCCGATATAAAGCTTTTTGTGCCTAACACACAACCTGCTGTAGCTAATATATCCAGAAGAAAGCTGAAGTTGTTTCAGTGATGTCTGACAGTATTGTACTATATGAAAGCAGAAATAAATTGATCTCTTCATTTCTTTCTATGCACTGCTTTGAACTACAGCCTCATGACTTTTAACAACTAGTGCAGCATTTTTCATCATCTGTGATGAGTGTAACCCCACATACAGCTTGCTTTGGCCTCACAAGAAATACATAACATGGCCCAGTGCACAGAATTTTGCATTATTAAATGACTAGCACAAATGTTCAATGTACTCAAGTGAATTAGTGCAAGTGCTCTGAGTCATCACTGCTTGAGTAGCAAGTTAAAAAGTCCTCTGTGTGTGTGTGTGTGTGTGTGTCTGAGAGAGAGAAAAAGACAGGGAATGTGAAAAAGAAAAATGATAAAGCACTGCTGTATCTTAGATCCAGTGTCCTGGGTTTGAATTCCAGTCTGGATATTGTCCATGTACAGTTTACACATTCTCCTCCTTTCTACATGGGTTTTCCTCAAAGAACTTCAGTTTTACTCCCAACTCCCAAAAGATTTGCAGGTTAAGCTAACTGGTGATTACATATTAGCTATTTGTGGGTGTGCATGAACTGGACTTGTGCTGAACTGGTGCTCTGTCCAGGGCTGTTTCATTCCTAATGCCTAGTTCAGTAACTGAATTGGATTACCTGAGTTTGAGAATGTTATGAAATATTATGGAGTTGGATCACAGGATTGTACTGTTACTGTTTTCTATTGCAACAGGCAAGGTGGAATTTACAAGTTTTTTCTGTGTCTTTGTAAGTCTTTTTCGGGGTTTCCTTCAATTTTACAATCCCACAATTATACAACATATGACATATTTCAAACAAGAGGAGATCATTGATTTCATTAAGCTTATTTGTTTAGCTAAAAGCTAAGCTATCCCAATATCTCATCCAGATACTTCTTAAAGGTTTTCAGGGTTTTAGTTTCAACTACATGTCTCAGTAGTTTGTTCCAGACTTACACAACTATTAAACTAATAAAGTGCCACCTAGCTTCAGTCTTAAATACACTTCCCATTAATCCCCAATGGTGTACTTGCATGTGTGATTCACCATTTACTCAGAAGAATTTGGTTGCATCTACTTTATTGATGCCTTTAGGAATTTTGAAGATGTACAGTCTCCTTTGCTTGAAACTCAACAGGATTAATTTCCTGAGCCTTTCAGAGTATGACACATCTTTATGTCCTACAATGCACCTGGTTGCTCTCCTCTGCACAGCTTCAAGAGCTGCTATGTCGTTTTTGAAATGTGGTGAGCAGAACTGTACCCAGTACTCCAGATGCTGTCCCACTAGTGCATTATATTAGTATAACCATAAGGTCTCTCAATTTATATTAAACAGTTTTCATGATATAACCTACCATATTATTTGCCTTTTTAATTACATTTGCAAATTGCTTAGGTGTTAGGTCAACGTAAACCAGTAAATCCTTTTCTGAGGTTGCTTCCAGTGGGATAGGGTCTTGTATTTATGTTGTATATCTGATTTGTAATTTTTATGCATTTTGCCTATGTGTAGTACTTTGTACTTTTATCTGATTAAACTGAATATTTTAAAAATTATTTATCTGCCGTCCATCCCATTTTAACGTCATCTGCAAATTTCACAAGTTTACTAATCTATGTCAATAATATGAATTTGGACAGAGACCAGAGGCCAGAGACAGACCCCTGAGTAACTCAAACAAATGACCCCTCTTTGTCTTCTGCTGGTGAGCCAACTTATGATCGAGTTTTGTAGGTTAAATCTGATGCCAACAGCTTCTACTTTAAATAATTAATATTTGGTGGGAGACAGTGTCAAAGGTTTTTTTAAAAGCCTACATTAAATGTATTTATTTGCTTTTGTAGTAAATTATATTGTATACTTTGCTTTTGTTGTGCATGCTAAAATGCCTGGCCACTCTAGATAGTCCAAGTGTGATAATTGATCGACTGGGGGTAGTCCAGTGTTGTTCTGCTGGGACAAAATACCACTCCATGCAACCCTAAAATTGGATTTTGTTAATTCAGTATATAATATAATATAATATAATATAATATAATATAATATAATATAATATAATATAATATAATATAATATAATATAATATAATCAACATGGTGCCACAGGGGCTTATATACATTTTCCTTATACCCAGAGCTTGTAGGTTAGGCTCTGGCCTTGCCCTCCCAACCTAACTGTACTGCCAAGGTAAAAAAACATCAAGGACAAAAAAAAAAATGGGCCAGGAGATTTAAATTAAAAGTCAAAAGCACTGAGACGTCTGAAGCACAAAGCATCGTAATCTTTTCCAAAATACAGAAAAGGTTCTTCCTCAAAAATTTTAGTAGAAACATATTGCCACAAATAAGTATGCAATTTCCACAATCAGGGAAGTAGATAGTAACATGGCTCCGGCTTAAATAAAATCACACTAATGATGTTATGCACTGCAACTTCCAGATAATGTGTGCTTAACAATTAACCATGAATGTTAGCGATTACAAAGCTGAAAATGGTGGCACCTGTAAAAAATTGGTGCTCTGTTAACAATAAAAATAGTGAGGTAAAATAAAAAGTACAAAATCAAAAGAGTAACAAAATGAAAAGGAAGCTTTAGCTACCAACATTTAGAACCTAAAATATCAATAAACTGACCCTGAATTGGATTAATTGAGTTTGAAAATATATGTATAAAAAGTAGAGGATTCTTTAACCAACAGAATAAATTAACCATTTACATACTGTATCTGTTATACAGTAGTTTGCTTTTATTACGGTATGACAAAGGTCTCAATTGTGAACTCTGTCAATAGGTGTCATTGCCACAGATTGTCCCCAACCGATTAACAGCAATGCTTGAAGTAACACCAGATATGATAAAGTTATATACAGGATAATCATTTATACTATCCAATAATACACTGCCCTCAGGAACACTCCTCCTAATACTAATGAATACTAATGACACACTTCTGAATTGGAGTGATATTTTTAACCTTCCTCTTATGTTAGCTTTCTGTTACTATCTCTTATGTTAACGGGTCAGTTTTGACCCGTGTCTTTAATCAGCCATGTTACCCTCAAAACAATTATTTATCATCCAATTTTTTTCCTTACCTCTTGGTTACTTTGTTACGCTTCCTTGTCCATTAAAAGAATGTTTTTAATATTTTTGCTGTGACCTCATGAGCTTTTACTTTAACAGCATAGCTCTCATTTTGAATTTTAAAAAGTGATTAAATGAACCTCAAGAGAATTATTTAAATAAATAAAAGGTTGTTATGTTGCCTGACTATTACTGAGGGGTATTAGAACACATCTCTTAAATAATCTTGTTATATATATATATTTTTTATTATAATATTAATTACTATAACAGTAATTAATATAACTGTAACATCTATGGTGTCACGGGTCAAATTTGACCCATATATATTTATTTCAAAGAAAAAGGCAAAAAAGTATTTTCAAAAACAACTTTAATATAAATGGAAAGCTAAACAAGTAAATCTCAAAATGTGGATTTGCAAGGTCAAACAAGCAACGAACAATCAAGCAAATCAAACCAATAGAAATGAGGCACTAGTTCCAAAAAACATCTTTGTGTGCAAGAACATGCATGTGCATTAGATGCATGTGTGGCAAAAAGTGACACTTTTAGTGTGTTCTTTGCAAATATATTTTTTGCAGTAGAAGCAGAGTATGTTTGTCTTTCTGTCTTTATTGCTAGGGCAGACCTGACACCTCTTTCTTTTAGAATCAGGAGGCCTCAGTGGGGTTGTGGCTGTGGCTGTGTAGGTTGAGGATGCTGGCACTGATGCTCTTTATGTTGCTGATGGTGTGGAAGGAGTGCTACGTGAGCTCTGCAGCTGTCTGACCAAGGCTGCAGCAGCTGGGTCCCGGGGCACCCGTTCCCTTCGCTCAATGTGTGCCTTGACAAGGGAACTTCCTAAATCCTCAAGAAACATTCTCCACTTGTTTTTTTCTGGTTGAGTTCCACCCTAGGTGAATGTGGGTCCACAACACAAATGCATTGTATGCAGACACATCTAGAATGTTATAAAACACAACCATTGGCCATCTCCTGGTCATTCTCTGGCAAGTGTAGGTGGCAGTCAGCTTCTCCAGGTTGTCTACTCCACCTTTGTTTTTATTATAGTCCAAGATAATTATGGGCTTTTTGTCACTTGCTGATGACACAGCTGCGTCTTTGTGAAAAGTGGACATAAGTATTACACTCCGGTGTTATTTTGGTCAATATGAAACAACCGTGGCGGTGTCTGTAAAAGCAAATTTTGAAGAAAGGGGAGCCCTGTCCTTCACCTGCAAAATTTCGGCAGGCAGCTCAGGTTTATTTTTTTTTACTGTGCCCACCATGGTAAGTTTCCACCTGAGAAGTTCTTGTCCAAGGTCATAGCTGGTAAAGAAATTGTCACATGTGATATTGTGACCCCGCAGTCTAGTAGTCATATCGAGGACTACACGTTTTCCTTGATTTTTCTCAGGAATGCAACTTGCATGTTTGCCTGTGTAAATCTGCAGATTCCTTGCATAGCTGGTTTTTGCATCACAGGCTGCCCAAATTTTTAAGCATGTACTGCCGGAAAGGGCATTTTCCATGGAAAGGGACAAAACGTTCATCTACTGTTACCTCTGGCCCTGGGTTGAACGTCAGTGGAAGGAGCTGCACCCACCTTTCCCAGACATCCCTGATGGGAGCAAGCTTGTCAGATTTTTCTCTAGTTTCTCTGTTGTCAAATCTAAGGACTCTTGATATCATTCGAAATGACTGAAGTGACACTGTTGCCCGGAAAATATTTCTGCCTGTCGACGCATCCCAGAGACTATCAATGGCCTCATTGCTGGATTTGTAAACACCAGCAAGAAGAAGAACACCAATATTAGCATCCAGGTATTCCTCATCAATGTCATTCCACATGTCGCCATGAACCTTTTTTCCTTCAAGGTTTGTCATAGCAATCATGACTTTCTTTAGTGACAATGGCATAAACAAATCAAAACATGTCTTGATGTCACTTACTCTCATCACAGCAAACCTTGTGATTCCAGGGGTCATTTTGATGACATTTGCAGCAGCTGCCCTGCCATGTAAGTCAGGAGGTACTGAGCTCCAACAGATGTTACCACTTTTGGATTTGAACATTTCAGCAGGAGTGAGTGCAGCTTCAGCATCGGTGACCTCCTCATCAGACTCATCGGATGTGTCTGTGCCTTCTGGTAGATATTCTACAATGTCTTCCTCCTCGGAAACCTGCTCATCTGTATCACTATGCTGTTCTGTGTCCTCTGCCTCATTTTCAGAAAAGATATGATCCAGAGCTTGGCTTACTGTAAATCTTCTTCTCATTTTTCACTGCTGCAAACAGGAGATGTGTACTCTGCAAGTCACCAACGCTAAACTAAATTTGTCTTATGCAAGCCTTACATGTCTGAACTTGTCTGTCTTTGTTTGTTTGTTTTGTTTGTTCAGGTAAGGAGACACAGAGGCAAAGAGAGAAGCTCCTCAAAGTGTGTTTATGATTTTTGTTTTGACCCTAACTATTGTTTTATAACCTTAAATTATAACTGGGTCAAAACTGACCCTACCAACACAAAGGTAATAAGCATTTTATAATTTAGTACAATTGGGTTTTTTTTGCTTTATTTTAATTAAATACAGATTCCTGACAAAGTCAAAAAGCCTTGATACAATAAACAAAATTAGGTAGTAGTTTTATGCATTCTAAAAGTAAAACGGGTCGGTGCTGACCCTAACACAAGAGGAAGGTTTTAAACGGTTAAGTAAGAAACTATCCAAAATCAAGTCAGGCATATGAATTAATACAGACAGTGGTAACGTAATTAAATTAACTTGCACAATACTGCAGACAGCAAAGGAAATCAAATAAATGCACATTTTTAAGACAATGTGGAACAATATTCTTATTGTGACAAGAGATAAGTTTGCACAAATACACAATTTATTTCTTATTTTTCAAACAACTTAATTATGAACTGAGTTCATAATTATTTTTTGTAATAACTGAAACACAATACCACTGACTTGCAGTCGGGCTTTCAACCATGTACGATTTTCTGCGACTGCCATAGACTGGCACCAAGATCGCTATTTCAGACTATAAACTGTGAAACATCATTTTGGTTTTCTATAATTTTTTTGCAATTGATTTCACTTTTTGGTGAGGTTGGAGTTTTGTGGGCCTCAGGGCCATGAAACGTATCTATTAATGAAAACTATTTCATAGAAAAGACATTCTTGTTAGTAACGGTCAGTTAATCAGAGACATGTAGCTGTATTCTTCCTTAAATGTTTGTATATAAAAAAATAAGAGAAGAATAAAAAAGATACAGGTGATACTCAAACCACAATGCAGCTGACTTGCAGCCAGACATGATACCATCGGTGCAATTATACAACAGCTATAAACCAGCACTAAGATTAACCTTTCCAATGTAAAATATCACTGCAGATTTTCCTGATTTTTTTTTCCATGATTGCAGTAGGGTTGGATTTTTCTGGGCTTCAAGGCCATTAAATTAATTTATTAGCCAATATAGGTTTCTGCAGTTTGTCTTGAAATAGCGAATAATTTCTTGTCAGCCATTCAATAAGTCAATTAGGGACATGTAGCATGTATATACATATATATATGTATTGTGGCGGATGCCTCTTTGTCACTAGATCTGGGGGAGCAGCCATGGGAGCCATGCTACGTCCCTCAGAACCTTCGTTGGCAGCCCCCCCCCGGAGCTCATCTTGGTTGGGTTCCGTGGCCTCTGCCAGGGGGAGCTGCATAGAGCTGCATGGCTTAACAAGCCCGTCTGGGCAGGAGCGCAGCCACACCCGGAAGTGCAACCAGAATTAGGTCAACGAGCACTTCCGGGTGGGCTATAAGAGGATCCTGCAACCACAACTCAGGCCGCCAGAGTCGGGAGAGGGTGGATGAAGCTACCCTGAAGGAGTGGAAAGAAGAGTGTGATTTGGGGTGATTTTTGCTTTGTATTTTGGGACTGTGTTACGCCTGTGGGGTTCACGGGGAAGACGTATACAGTATATATATAAAATGTATAGATGTATGTGCATTGTGGCAGACAGCTGGGACCCTTGCCCAGATGGGACACCCTTGTGAAGAAACAACCGGGGGAGAGAACATATTCGTGGCAATGCCAACCCCAACAACAGAGAGCAACACCTCTGGATTGCATTGGGGCTAGGGGCACTTGAACAGTCCCAGAACCCTGGTCTGCAGAACTTCCACCACATCCAGAAGTGCTGCCAGAAAAAGATCAGCGTACACCTGGAGCTCTTCTGGGTGCACTATAAAGGAGGCTGCCTCACTATTTTCAGGGAGCCAGAGTTGGGTGGAAGGTAGATGAAGCTTGCGTGGAGGAGTGGAGATAATAAAAAAGAGAAATAGAAAGAGAGAGAGAGAGAAATAGAAGAAAGAAGGGACTGAGCAGTATTAAGTGCTGTGCCATCAAGTTCATTATTTCAAACAGAGTTTCTGAATGCCCACAAGCTGGACATTTTGCAACTGTTGATTATTTAATCAATTACTGCATGCACTAAATTTCTAGTAAACTTTCTTGTCCCAAAAAACTCAGGTCCAACCTTGCCAAAGGTGAACTCCAGGCATTACACACTCTGAGCCGTCAAGATGATTACTACAGACATGGGGGTTGTGATAGACCTTTACATTGCAGTAGATTAAAAAAAACTCCCTAATACAGTTGCCTATCTTTTCCTGACACAGGATTCAATAGAAGATTACAAGTGGTAAGTTCTACAATTTTTCTTTCATAAGCAGAAAAGAATTGCCTCCCATTAACAACCACCTCAGTTTGGAAAAAACACAGATATCTCAGTTTTACCTTTTCCCCAAAATTCACAAAGTAGACAGTCATAGATGCCCTATTGTTTCTGCATGCAACTGCTCCACTACTCATATTTAAGCTTTCCTCAACAGTTCTGTTATGCAACTGGCTGAAGGTTTCCCTTCATAATTAACACATGATAACCATGCTCTCCAGTTGTTCGAGTGCTTTAGGTTTCACAATCCTGGCTGCTTTAACTTCACTACGAACATTGCCTCTCTGTATGCAGTCTTTACTCGTGATGGATGTCTCATGGCCTTCAGACAGGCATTTAACAGACATCCAGTTCATAATCCTTCCAAGAACATCCTCATCGGACTGGTATAACTGATTCTTACCCTCAACGTATGCTTTCTCTTTTGATGGCAATTTTATTTACCAGGTCAGTGAAGCTGTAATGGGTACTAGAATGAGACCTAGATCTGCCAATATCTTTGTCAGGATTTCAATGGAATAGTGTTTCTTTTCTTCCTATTTAGGCATTGTACCAAACCTGTACAAAAAATGTATCAACAATTGTGTTGGTGCTGACTCCTACTCCAGAAGCCATCTATCTCTTTTACAGTTCCTTAGACTCTGCCATCTCTGAAGTGATGTGGGTAACTTCTGTAATAAGGCACCCAGACTGAGAAACTTCTTCATTGATAGAGGATACCCTTTTCATATTATGGACAGGGCCCTTAATCAACCCAGGAGTAGATGTTGTAACACCCACTCTAACAGGAAACCCAATAATGAAACCCACATCCCCCTAGTGCTTCCTATTCCAGTCTAACACACTATCTCTCCAACAGGTCATTAAACACAACTTCCACATTTTCCACACTGGTCCTTCCATAGGAGTCTTTATTCATAGCCCTCCCTTCATCTCATTCTGTCAACCATCTAACCTATGAAAATTTCTCAAACTCAGCTCACTTTGCAGAAAGGAGACATATACATTTTAAGTTGTAAAAATGGCTGCTGTGTCACGTGAAAATATGCCCCTTGTATCTGGTTCCTCTAGTATATTCAATATTAAACAATGGGCTTCTTTTCAGTCCAAAAATCTTACTTACTGCATTTCTACTAGGAAGTGTTCAGCATTCTACATAGGTGAAACAAGAAGATGGTTAACAGACCATTTCAGAAAGCATGTTTGAGACCTTACATGGTTTATTGTATAACATTTTACATCCCTTGATCATAGCCACAGTAATCACTTTGTTTGTATTCTTGCAATGGCTTCAAAGACAATTTTCAAAAAATGAAAGGATAAGGTAAGTTAATTCTCAACTTGGGATCATATATTTGTCTATTATTTTGTATATTATCTTCTTTCTTTTCTTTTCTCATGTACTCTCTCCTTCTTTCAATTGTCCTGGCTTTGTTACTTCCTTCCCCTCCTATATATGTTATGTGCTCTTTTCTTTTCAGTTGAACACCTGTTGAAGGCTTTAAATCCAAAACACTGAGCCTTTAACCTTCTTTCCCTTTCAGCATGGAAACAATCTCTATATGATGTGGATGAGGAAAGGAGGTTGAATGTTTTCTTTTTAGTTTGATGGATTTCTTCATGCATGTTTTTTGTTTCCATTTTTGAAGCACAATGAGGTATACAGTAGGACCTTCAGGATCTTCAAATCTCATCTTGATGTTATTTTGGACAATTTAGAAAGATGAGCTTGTTTGGCTGAAAAGCCTGTTCTCTTCACAGTTGTTGTAATGCTCAGATGGTTGCAATGCAGGATTGCTTACAAAAGTGTATTTTTGACAGAATTGTGTTTGTGTTTTTTTAAATAAAATATACAGTATATATATATACATACTGTATATATAGTATAGGTATGTAGTACCACTCCAAGACAAGAGGGGATGCTGGTACTAATCATGCCAAAAAGACGCCCTGCTCATTCTGCCCCTTCCAGTCTCATGTTTATAAAGCAGAGGGTCACAGGAAGGAGACATTACTCTGTGCACAGAACACAACGCAGAACAGAGCTCCCATCTCATGACTTCTAGGAGGTTAAGAATTCCCTAAGCCTAAATCGTCTCTCTTTCTGTTTCCTTTTCATTTCAACCCATAGAGTGCTTGTTTTACTTTATCTGTTGAGTTCAATTAAATGAGGACGACAAGCTTATGCCCCAAAATTTATAAATTGGACTTATATAAAGGTATATATTGGACTTATATAAAGGTACCAACACACAAGGCTCACCAAGCCCAACACAGTCCTTTTTGTCGCCAGTCCTTCCGCCTCCACTCTTCCCCAGTCTTTGTCCTTTTCCTTCTGACTCTGGCTGTTCACTTCTGCCGATTGGCCCCTTTTTATATGGCACCTGGAAGGACCATATAAAAGGTTGAGCCCCCATGCTCATGACCCCTGGTCATGTGGGAAACCAATGGGGATGCCCTCTGTTGGTCTGGGGGAAAAACGGTCTTGCAAATATTTATCTACTAGCAAAATACCCGCACTTCACAGCAGAGAAGTAGTAAGTTCAAGAAGTTATGAAAAAGAAAAGGAAACATTTTAAAAATAATGTAACATGATTGTCAATGTAATTGTTTTGTGATTGTTATGAGTGTTGCTGTCATCAAGGATTTGATTATCATTATTTCTTTGAATCAGGTTCATATTTGGAGGATGTGTTGTGTTCAAGCTACATTCCATGTTTGTCAACCGTTGTAAAGATAACAGGTTTCATTCATTGAAGTGTTCACTATCCAAATCGGTACTCGTGAATCTAAGATGTTTAACAGGCATTCCCGGTATTAAGTTGTGGATTTGCCTGTGAATAGTTAGTGGCAGCGTGTCTATGAACTTAAATTAAACTTAAGCTTTACACCTTGCTTTCCTATTGATTTGTCTACAAAGGCTTGTTCACATTCAGAGGATTGTTCCTTTCTTACTTCATCAATAAACAGCTTGTCTTCCTCTTTATCTGAGACATCACACACTGCATGCACGAGTTTACCTTTCCCAGTCCTGCAAACTTTAGTGAAGTGGTTCAATTCGCCATATTTTTTACACTGTGTGCTTTACATTGGCTTTTTCCACTGTGTGCTTTGTTTCCGCAGTAGCTGCACTTATGAATATACTTGTATGCGTCATTCACTTCATATTCTTTTGCTGTCTACTCAATTGTGTAATGCTTTTTTTTTTCAGTGCTCTTTGGAGCTCTTGCTTGTTGTCTGCGTACTGCATTCACAGTCAGTTCATGTGAGCCACTCGGAGTACATGCATCGAAGGTTCTCAGCTGTGCTTCTGCTATCTTGTGCGATCTTGCGATGTCCACGGCTTTATTTAATATTAGCTCAGACCTGGCACTTAAAAGTTTCTGTTGCACTTTTGCTGAGTTTGTGCCAAACACTATTCTATCCCTGACCATCTCATCTTCGTTTGCATAAGCACAGTCCTTCACCAGCAATTTTAACTCCGTTACAAAGTGATCAAAAGTCTTGTTTATACCCTGCATCTTCTCATTAAACTTGTATCTCGCAAATATTGTATTCATTTTAGGCATGACAAATTGCTGCTGGCGGACGGCCTTATATGGGCAGGCACCCAATTACGTGGAAGGCGTGGGTATGGGGGACGCAATATAGGCAGGCAGCCAACAACGTGGGAGGCGTGGTGATGGGGGAAGCAACTCCGCCTCACACGGCGACCAAGCTGCAGGCTATGGCTGTATATATGTACGTAAGTAGGATTCAGTTATGACCGTTACGCATAGAATTTCGAAATGAAACCTGCTTAACTTTTGCAAGTAAGCTGTAAGGAATGAGCCTGCCAAATTTCAGCCTTCTACCTACATGGGAAGTTGGAGAATTAGTGATGAGTCAGTCAGTCCAGTCAGTCAGTGAGGGCTTTGCCTTTTATTAGTATATATATATATATATATATATACACATATACTGTATATATATATATATATATATATTCTAGTTGTGCTACTCGTCTAAGATGTCAATTTTTAGTAATTAATATATGTCTCATGTTTTTTATTTGATACATTGGCTGTCCATTTGGTCTGGTACAATAATACATATCCGATCTCTTTCACTTGTAGCAGCCTTTTCGAACTAACAACTCTTATAGTTTATTTGTTTTGTTGGTAAAATGCGGCGGTGGTCACTAATATATTGGCTTGATTTAGCAACTCAAGCCTAGTTGTGTTAGGGCTTACATTTCTCAGCATGTGTATTGATTTATTGTAATTTTAACTGATCCATTGCATAATGTGCAAAGTTACCAGTGATTAGCATAAATGCTACAGTATAAACCTCATTCATGTGTCCCAAGCAGGTGTAAGAAAGTCAGCATGCTGCTGTTGCTGGTGCATAACAACAGACAACAGAATGGTCTGATAATACCAATTTTCTTATTTTTAGACCCTTACTTGATATTTTTATTGTCATTTTTGATTTTTTCACCTTTACACTGTATGTTTTGCCTATTTTTACATTTATGTGTCTAACTCTAGCAACTGAACAGACACACAGTATCACAGACACTATTTGTCCTTTTATATGTGTATACTTGTATATTATATATATATATATCACATTTGACCATTTTTTGTAAATGGTATTTCCTACTATAAAGTAAAAAATTAACCCTTATTCCAGGCTTAATTGCTGATCTGACTGTTATTTTTATTCTACTGCTTTCTCCATTTCAGGGTCATACTGCCAGTGTTTGAAAAAGAGTAAAGAACAAGCCTTATATTACATAATGACAAAATATGAATCTCTAGTCATTATTATATTATGATGTTGAATGCCTTTTGTAAACATAACTTTGATTAAATCTTTAATGTTATGAAATTGCTACAATAGATGATACTGTGTTATTTCCAAAGCTTTCTGGGTGAAATATCTGAATTACCTTTAAGAAGCACTTTACGATATGGCATATCTTAAATAAAATAAGCAATGCATTCAAAATGTTATTTTTCCATTATTCTGTGGAATTATGTAATTATTAAACTCTAAGTGCATTGCAGGTGAGAATGGTCTTATATTAAAGAAACACAGTTGTGCAAATAATTATTAAAGCTGCTCTGTCAGTTATAAGAAACTTTATATTTAGTTTGTATTTAATAGTTATGTTAATACGAATATTTAGCTATGTGTTTAAAATTAGATATTTGTTACTTAACTGAGACACAATATAAAGCCTAATGTTTGTGTGATTGACTGGTATGCAAATTCAAGCCAGATTTTTACAAAGAGAGATCACAGGCTGCTTTGCTCAGAAATTTGACTGCACCAGCACTTTATTAGACAAGCACCCCAAGGAGGCATTTTTGGGACTCGACATACAAAGATGCTCTATACAGCAGGTTTAGTCAGTGTCAGTTTGGGAATTTATTTAGTAACTGCACATTATTCAACACTTGGCAGTGCTGGGTACCCCTGCAAGTAATATGATATAATTCCAGTAAGAACAAGCATTAGTAACAGCTTTGATAGATTATTCCTTGTTTAACCTTTTGAAAGTTACTGTAGGTGCTCTCTGCTAGTAATCAAGGAGTTAAAAATTAAAGGAAATTATATGCTCAAATTGCTTTCTTTATATACATTTTCAATTTGCTGTTAGTTTAAAAGCCTACTGTCTAGAGAAAAGACACAAAACAGTAATAAATTGACTATTAATTTTCTCACGCTCTGTTAGGTTAACCCTGTGTGTCTTACACTATGCATTCAGCTGCTAAATATGACAACGTCAGCACTTGTCAGTGCAACCAGAGAGTATGGAATCTAAAAGACGAAAAAATCCTTGCCGCACTTGTAACGCTAAACTCTAATGGTGTGTGACAAATTTTAGTAGAAGCTTTATGAATGCTAATACAAACTTGATCAACACTTCTCTGTGCCTCAGAAACATCACCTTTGATTTATATGTTATAACATTATAAGGTGCCCTACACATTCTAGAGCTAGTCCAATGAATGTGTAGAGAGAAACATTTTTTCAGGTTCTTTTAAAAATCTACTTTCCGTCTTATCTTTTCTAATGTAAACTGCTTATTTCTACTGTAATTAGAGAGCTTATAAATTGGCAAACATAAAAAGACAATCATGAGGGAAGTATACACTAGCCAGCACACTTTAACTTACTTTCTTTCCTAGCATAGACTTTATCAAATTGTTTCTCTAATATTAATCATTTTCAGTATACAAAAGAAACACACAAGATAAACTCTTACATAAACATTCATGATAGGGAGAACTGTGTGCATATTAATAATGAACCGTACGCTGTGGAACAGGAAAAAATATTTTATTTGTCATTTTTCATCAATGCAAATAAACTAAGCATCACTAAAATAAATTCAACAAACCAAGATCGTTTTTATTGAGCAGATGACATGAGAAAATGGAGAAAGAAATAAAGATACTATAGAAAGAGTAAGATGGAAATGCATTGAAGAGAGACCCCCAGAAGGTGACATCTGCTATTAACCTTATATCAGGCCATTTTGTAAATCAATGTCACTCACATTTAATAACAAGTGTAATCAAAGGAATTATGCAAATTTAATGTGATGCTTCTTGCATTATGCAAATCTTCTCCAAATTTAATGAATCCTGACACGTGCCCAGTTATAGAACATTGCTTGACATTTTTTCCCATGTATAGTAGATCTCCTGATTGTACATAACATAAAAAAAATCCTAAAGGCATTGATGTTTTATATGTCAACAAAGAAGCAATTTTCCATGGATTGTTTTCCGAAAGGTAATATTACTTTGAGCTTATATGATTCTAAATTAAAGCCCCACATCTCAAAAAGTATTTCACATAGTCTTTAATAACCAGAGGGCTCTGGCCTGCACAGGGATGCAGTCAACTGCTTCGGCATAACCAAATGTTACAGAATAAAACAGCATGTCATGGTGCCATTTGACATGGTGAAATGAGATTAGATGAAATTCATTTCTAAGTGGAGAAAATTACAACCCTTTGCTGCAACCCCCACCCCCAAAGCAGAATTGCATTCAGGCATGAAAGCTGACATGTTCGTAGAATGACCTGACCGGTAATGCCATCCTGGAGTGGATACAATAGACAAACATATTGTTTTTAGAAGAAATGAAATTGTAAATGCACATACACTGCCAGATATAGAAGGTATATCTTATGTAATTAATATATAAATGTACTCATTAGTTAATTATAGTAAATCAAATATAATGACACACATTTGTTGCATCTTTCCCTCCTTTATGTCCGTAAACATCATAGGTATTGTGTCATATCGATTTCGAATTTCAAGATGTCAGCAGATTGTTGCAGTGTAATATAAGCATAACAGTGGAGATGAATGCAAATAATAGCAAGGAACTTTGGCTTCAAATAACCTACTGGAAATTAGGTTTCTGTTTTCAACAAGCTGTCCCATAAAAGAGTAAAACAAACCCCTTGTATCAACACAGCACTTTTATTTTTGTGATTCATTTTTTCTCATTTTCTGTGATTCCATTTTTCTAAACCAGGTTTATCTGGAGTCAAAGTCTATCCTGACTGCACTGCAATTCAGAACAAATCAAAAAGAACAATTGAGTAAATGAGGAATGTAAATTCTGTTCAACGAAGGTCTGGTCTTTGAGACAGTTCAACAATTTACAGCATATTCCATCATACTTAAAGGCATACTGAACAGAAACATGTACTCATTCTATTGACTGCCATGATCCAAAGAAATAATGTCACTGACTTTGAGAGTGGGTTGATTGTCAGGACACTTCTTTAAAGAACCTCAGGGAATAAGATTGCTCAACTTCATCATGTTTTAAGGGAAATCATGTTGATATTGGCATTCAAGTAGGAAGAAAAGAAATTATCATCTAGGGGCAACTATGGATAAAACCACATAATCTTTGACTGGCAGCAGGGGGAGCAAGATGTTCCATCAAGAACAATTTATCGAGAACTTAACTGAGTGTCAAAACTCATTGGATCTGTCTTTATGATTCATGATAGTCCAACAGATGTTTCATTTACTTTCCAAGATACCTGAAGCACCCACACTAACATGTACTTTGATAATTTACCCCACACATTGTTTTCAAGATGAGGAGAGTAAGTGGCACATTTGCATAAAATATACAGTGCATCCGGAAAGTATTCACAGTGCATCACTTTTTCCACATTTTGTTATGTTACAGCCTTATTCCAAAATGGATTAAATTCATTTTTTTCCTTAGAATTCTACACACAACAACCCATAATGACAATGTGAAAAAAGTTTACTTGAGATTTTTGCAAATTTATTAAAAATAAAAAATTGAGAAAGCACTTGTACATAAGTACTCATAGCCTTTGCCATGAAGCTCAGAATTGAGCTCTGGTGCATCCTGTTTCCCCTGATCATCCTTGAGATGTTTCTGCAGCTTAATTGGAGTCCACCTGTGGTAAATTCAGTTGATTGGACATGATTTGGAAAGGCACACACCTGTCTATATAAGGTCCCACAGTTGACAGTTCATTTCAGAACACAAACCAAGCATGAAGTCAAAGGAATTGTCTGTCGACCTCCAAGACAGTATTGTCTTGAGGCACACATCTGGGGAAGGTTACAGAAAAATTTCTGCTGCTTTGAAGGTCCCAATGACCACAGTGGCCTCCATCATCCATAAGTGGAAGAAGTTCGAAACCACCAGGACTCTTCCTAGAGCCGGCTGACCATCTAAACTGAGCGATCGGGGGAGAACGGCGTTTGTCAGGGAGGTGACCAAGAACCCAATGGTCACTCTGTCAGAGCTCCAGAGGTCCTCTGTGGAGAGAGGAGAACCTTCCAGAAGGACAACCATCTCTGCAGCAATCCACCAATCAGGCCTGTATGGTAGAGTGGCCAGATGGAAGCCACTCCTTAGTAAAAGGCACATGGCAGCCCGCCTGGAGTTTGCCAAAAGGCACCTGAAGGACTCTCAGACCATGAGAAACAAAATTCTCTGGTCTGATGAGACAAAGATCAAACTCTTTGGTGTGAATGCCAGGCGTCACGTTTGGAGGAAACCAGGCATCGCTCATCACCAGGCCAATACCATCCTTACAGTGAAGCATGGTGGTGGCAGCATCATGCTGTGGGGATGTTTTTCAGCGGCAGGAACTGGGAGACTAGTCAGGATAAAGGGAAAGAATACTGCAGCAATGTACAGAGATCTCCTGGATGAAAACCTGCTCCAGAGCGCTCTTGACCTCAGACTGGGGCAACGGTTCATTTTTCAGCAGGACAATGACCCTAAGCACACAGCCAAGATATCAAAGGAGTGGCTTCAGGACAACTCTGTGAATGTCCTTGAGTGGCCCAGCCAGAGCCCAGACTTGAATCTGATTGAACATCTCTGGAGAGATCTTAAAATGGCTGTGCACTGACGCTTCCCATCCAACCTGATGGAGCTTGAGAGGTGCTGCAAAGAGGAATGGGTGAAACTGGCCAAGGATAGGTGTGCCAAGCTTGTGGCATCATATTCAAAAAGGTTGAGGCTGTAATTGCTGCCAAAGGTGCGTCGACAAAGTATTGAGCAAAGGCTGTGAATATTTATGTACATGTGATTTCTCAGTTTTTTTATTTTTTAATAAATTTGCAAAAACCTCAAATAAACATTTTTCAGGTTGTCATTATGGGGTGTTGTGTGTAGAATTCTGAGCAAAAAAATGAATTTAATCCATTTTGGAATAAGGGTGTAACATAACAAAATGTGGAAAAAGTGATGCGCTATGAATACTTTCCGGATGCACTGTATGTTTACACAGGAAGAATGTGCAAACTCCACAAACTACAAGACCTGACTGGGAGCCAGAAGCAGGTCCTTGGAAGTGTGACACAGCAGCACTTAATACTGCACCCCAAGGAACACCTTTGAAAAGCTAGTTACCCGTTAATCAAACTTTTAAACTCTTGACTCTTTTATATTTTTCTAATGTTTGAATTATGCTTAATGGTAACACAAGTGAAAACTTGTTCAATAATGTCAGCTGAGCCAGAAAAAAAATGTTGCACGCAGAGAAGCTGGTTAGACTTTCATTATTAGCACAATTTTAATAATGGTGTCAAGAGCAAACTGATGTTGCAGATAGCTTTTCTTATACTTACTGACAAATTCATCATCAATCTGTGTGGCTAATGGTTTGGCTTATGTGTTAATGAACATTCTTAGGGCTGGTAATTCATTTAACCATAGCCACAAGCATTCAGAAGGCCTGTAATGCAATTAACCCCATTGTGACAGTAATCATTATCCTCTGTACCTAAAGATTTTGTGCCTATAATTCAAACAGTTCCTTACTTTGGATATTGTTTCTTAATTAATGAAATAACATACTTAAATATAGCAGTAAATATATCCTCTTTTGTTATTCGTTTTAGTAATTTGTTTGAAAATATTTAGTTAAATAATGGGGTTATAGTAATAAGTAATAGTTTTGAAGGTTTTGATGTAATGCTTATCTTTGCTAGACTTTCTTAATTCTCTTGAGCTTTCATATTATACTTTTATATGCAATAATAAACACTGCAAATAAATATCATCTTTTAACTATTGACTTACTGTTGCATAACATTGCCTTTTGACAGAGGACTTTTACTTAAAACTATAAAACTTAAGGTCTAGTCACCTACAGTATGACTGTTTGTGGTCTTGTTAGCATGCCACTTTATTCTGCTTTTACTTCTGCTGTAATTCAAGGTTAGAACAGAAAGTGTTCACCACAACAGTACTCAAATTTCAATAAGAATTCATTTATGTTTGTGATACACTAATGAAACCTTGTCTAACACAAATCTAAAATGGATAGTTTGAAACTTAAAAGTATATGTTTATGAGAAGTATCTAGGGTTTTTAGTGTACAGTTAGATAGATAGTGTGTAGAGGTGACCAAGAAGGCTACTAGGATAGTATCATGACACTAGAAGTCTCAAGGACAAAAAAGTTCCAAAGCACTTCCAATATGCCGACTAGAGGTGGATATCACCGTCAAACCCTGGCTAGAAATAAGGACAAGCACAAAATCTTTATAGAATAAAAGATCTATTTTTTACAAAAAGTATTCCAATGTCAATGGAGCTCCATGTAGCACAATGGCAAAATGGAATTGCCTGAGGCATTAAGGCAATCTAAATCAAACATGCCTCGATACAGATTCCAAAAATCGTGAGTTGTCTCCCCTAGATTTTCTCTTATACTCAGATATGAGGATGGATGTTTGAGGAGTAAACCACAAGACAATGATTACATTTTTATATTATGCACATTGAAGAACCATCAACAACAAATCAAATCTAATTATTAATATATTGAACAATTATTATATCTTGTCTGAAGAAGGGGCCTGAGTTGCTTCGAAAGCTTGCATATTGTAATCTTTTTAGTTAGCCAATAAAAGGTGTCATTTTGCTTGACTTATTATAAAAGTAAAGTTGAATAAATCAGACTCTGCAGCTGCATGAATAAAAAAGTACGATTTCCAGTTGGCGGAAATAGCTCAAAAGTTGATAGAAAACTACATTTTGTACCTAATACATGTATGCAAAATTTGGTTGAGCAAAGTGAAAATGTACTAAGTTATCGTGTTTACATACACACACAGAGACACACGGACTTAATTCCAAAAATAGTATATTCAGATTCAAGTAGGTCTAAAACGTTGAGATTCATTAAAATCTATACTTTGTATATGAGAAAGTAAAAAAAAGGTGAAACAGTAGAAAGTTAAAAATTCTAAGATCCAGTAGTTAACAAAAAAATCACAATAAACACAAGCATAGTCACCAACTCCCTAGTGTATTCACAACTGCCAGGGACTGTGAAACACCTTTTGGATTTACAGGGTGGTGATTGGTTGGTGGCCCTACTTCTTGCGGGACCAACTGTAAAACACATTAAACATAACAAAGACAGCATATATACATAGAAAAATCTAACATAAACAAGATGCACATAATCAACATAAAAAGAAGCAAAAATGATCAACAGGGGAGCAACCCTGGCTGAAATATATGTTGTATAACTAGATGTGTAGCGTACAAACCAAGAGAAGTTATGCTTAAACTATGTAACACACTTGTGGGGCCTCAGCTGTGGTATTGTATACAGTTTGTTCTCCATATTATCATCACTAGAAGAGTAGCTAGACAGAATAAAGGACTCAGAGCTATAAAATATGACCAGAGATTCAAGGAGATGGTAACTTGCTATGGGTAGTTTTAGCACAAATTTTAGAAAGTTTTCATCACAGTGACAGGAACAGACAGATTAGATGACAAGGTAGTGTGATGGACAGTAAGATTTTAGTGATCTTTAAAATTTGACTTAAAGTCATTTTGGAAAAATTAGGTGAACAAGATTGATAATCTTTATTTGAATGAATGGACTGTTCTCTTCAAAACTGGTCTAATGTTCTAATTTTGATTATGTGTGAGGTTGACTTGTCCACAATATTGGTTTAAAAAGTATATTTTCTATTATTTTTAAATATTTGAGCAATTATTAAACATTAACAGCGTATAATGTATGTCATGATAGTATACAGTATATAGAAGAAGAGAAAAGTACAGATATCAATGATGTGCTTATGAACTCAAGTGAAAAATTTAAACACCCAGATAATACAGATCTTAAATGTATTTTATGTAGATGTTATAATTTCTTGTTGGGCTTAACTTTTAATGTAAAAGTATCAAAATTATTGTAAGATTTTTCAGGTAAGAAAGACAGACGTTTCGCGGTGAGGTCGGTGTTATACTCTCTAATCATGCCACCAGAGAGTGGCGATGTGTTGCATGTTGAATAGACCATGCAACTAAGCCTTTCACACAACATATGATAATAATGGCCCTATAAACTCACACTTCCATATTAAATATTAAATAAAGAATTCAAAATACAAATTAAATATTAAGTCCAAAATTCAAACTAAAAGAACTAAATCAACAAACTTGTAAAAAAAAATCTTTTTAGCCAAAAGTCCTCAAATCCAAAAATATATAAATGGTCAAAAGAGTACAAACCTTAAAATTCAGAGAATTAAGAAATTTAGAAAGGTGAGCCAAAGAAATCAATTCAATTTCAATCATAACAAAGTGGCATAGGTTGAGCTCTCAAGTAACTACGTACATCATAAATTAACACAGCACCTTAGATTTTTAACTGACAAAGTTAATGGTAAGAGAATATTGATATAAAATACAACACAGAACAAAATATAGAGAAGCTGAAGAAATTTGGAAAAGCCATACTAGACTTTAAGGAAGCTTTAATATGAGAAGTCATGAGATGACTCAGGAAGTGAAGTGGGGCTTCACTAAATGTATTAATAGCAGTGCTCAACTAGAAGAATGAAAAAACTTACTGAACACAGCCAACACCTAATGTGTCTGGCAGTGTTGCATTCATTTTTGTAGTGGTTGAAGACTGTCCAATAATTGCTTACATTAATTTACCCATGATGCACGTTAAGCTCAATGACTTGGCACTATCTGATCATCATATAATAACTTGATATAACTAAATAATATGTGCTAGTTTTTAGTCTATAGGAATTTTCCAGGTGTGCCATAATTTTTCAAAAAGCACACTTCAATAGTTTTTATATGCACTTACTAACCTCCTTAACCCCGCTATGGTAGATGTTATCTGATCCCTAAAATTTCCTTGATTTCAGCCCTTTTAATTCAAGCTGTATTTCTCCCATTATAACTTTCAAATCTGTCTCTGTAACAGATAGTCTCTGTTACTGTCAACAGCTTATCAGCTTCTTTGCATTTGTAAACTACAGAAAAATACAAGTTATTCACTCTTTGTATATTTTAATTTACCCTTATTAGTCTTCCTGGTACAGTTCACCTCATCCTTCAATGTACTTTCACTACTAAAATACTGAAATAATATTTTTTGTTCATCTTTCACATTTTTTGCAATATTTCTGTCTAACTGCTTTTTAGGTTTCCTAATATCCTTTTTAACAATTGTTCCAATGTTGTCATGTGTCACAAAGTTAGCACTGGAGTTAGTTGTTTCCTCCACTTAATAGAAGGGGCTGTTAGACTAACCAAGGGGTTGTTATGGTTGCTTAAGTACTTTAAGCATAGATTTACCTGTCAGTCAGTGCCTCTATCCACACCTACAGTCAAAACTTTGGATTGAATATGATCACAGGTACAAGTCATTGAAATAAGGTTCACTCCCTCATCCATTAAGCTCACACTCTGTATTAGGATAAGAAGAATCTTGCAGTAGTTTTTGGAAATTTATTGAAGGTGCCCTTAGGTTCTTGCCACATGAGATAAAATAGTTACTGCACATGGGAAAAGGGTGGGCCCCAGGAGAAGTTGGTTGGCCTTCCTGTGCTCATCTTTTTTATAACTTTGACTCATACCAGGACAAAGCAATTCTGACAATGGGATAACTGAAGGTAAATGTAATCTACTAAATATCTACTGCTTGTTTAAATCCAGTGGGTAGTAGCTTATATTGTCCGCAATTAACTTGCAGATGATTATGACTATATTATCAAATATTTGTTTGAAAGTTATTAATACATTAAGAAAAAGAATAATAAATGCAATGGAAGCAAACATTCACTTCTTTCACACCTCACACACCCACTCACACACATGCATTGTTTTAAAAATGGTATGAAATATTAACATTACTTAACCTCTGCCCCTCAAATTCCACAATAAGTACAGGTATATGCATAAAAAAGAGAGCAGTCAATGGGCCATAATTAGAAGAGAAAGTGTTTTTATATACAGGATAATCCCAACAATCCATCCTAACCCTCTATCTAATTAGATACATTTCCATCTGAAGAGGACCAACTTATGGGCGGGAAAGTAGAATGGAGCACGGAGTCAAGGGAGTCATTAACCAGGAGTTAAAAGTAGGCTTAAAAGCTTTGTTTATTGCTGCTAAAAGCTCCAGATTAACTAGATTACAAAAAGGAAGTGTATGAGTAATGCAACATTTTTGCTACTTTTGAAAATGTACATCTTAAGGTCAATAAAAGTTTGACTACAAATTAGTTTACACAAAGAAAATTATTTTGAATCTGAGAGCCATCAAGAATGACTACCTGATAGAGGGAGAAGCAGACTATATTTAAAAAAATGATAAAATGATAATTAGGAAAGTAGCAACTCACTGAGTGCAAAATTACTAAAATGGATTAAGAGGAAGACTCCTTTCCATAAATGTAGTCTATGTATTTACTGAATCGAGGTGGCATGATGGTACAGTGGTTAGCACTGCTTCCTGACAGATCCAGAATTCTGTCTATGTGGAGGTTGCACAATATTCTCATGTCTATGTTCAGTTTTTTCTTAATAATTGTTTTTCTTGATGACTGCACATATTATATATATTTTCTGGGTAATTCACCTTCACATTACATCATTGACTGGAAATTTCTATGTGTCTGATAAGTGTAGCACTTTCTACAACAATATTACAATCTGCACATTTTAAATCTGATGCAAACTAATTTCCTTAAAGTAAATCTTCTTCTTCTTTCGGCTGCTCCCGTTAGGGGTTGCAGCAGATCATCTTCTTCCATATCGTTCAGTCCTCTGCATCTTATTCTGTTACACCCATCACCTGCATGTCCTCTCTCACCACATCAATAAACCTTCGCTTAGGCCTTCCTCTTTTCCTCTTCCCTGGCAGCTCTATCCTTAGCATCCTTCTCCCAATATACCCAGCATCTCTCCTCTGCACATGTCCAAACTAATCTCGCCTCTCTGACTTTGTCTCCCAACTGTCCAACTTGAGCTGACCCTCTAATGTACTCATTTCTAATCCTGTTCATCCTCATCACGCCCAATGCAAATCTTAGCATCTTTAACTCTGCCACTTCCAGCTCTGTCTCCTGCTTTCTGGTCAGTGCCACCATCTCCAACCCATATAACATAGCTGGTCTCACTACCGTCCAGTAGACATTCCCTTTTACTCTTGCTGATACCCGTCTGTCACAAATTACTCCTGACACTCTTCTCCACCCATTCCACCCTGCCTGCACTCTTTTTCACCTCTCTTCCACAATCCCCATTACTCTGTACTGTTGATCCCAAGTATTTAAACTCATCCACCTTCGCCAACTCTACTCCCTGCATCCTCACCATTCCACTAACCTCCCTCTCATTTACACACATGTATTCTGTCTTGTTCCTACTGACCTTCATTCCTCTTCCCTCTAGAGCATATCTCCACCTCTCCAGGGTCTCCTCAACCTGCTCCCTACTATCGCTACAGATCACAATGTCATCAGCAAACATCATAGTCCATGGGGACTCCTGTCTAATCTCGTCTGTCAACCTGTCCATCACCATTGCAAATAAGAAAGGGCTCAGAGCCGATAACTGATGTAATCCCACCTCCAACTTGAATGCATCCGTCGCTCCTACCGCAGACCTCACCACTGTCACACTTCCCTCGTACATATCCTGTACAACTGTTACGTACTTCTCTGCCACTCATGACTTCCTCATACAATACCACAGCTCTTCTCTAGGCACCCTGTCATATGCTTTCTCCAGGTCCACAAAGACGCAATGCAACTCCTTCTGGCCTTCTCTAAACTTCTCCATCAACATCCTCAGAGCAAACATTGCATCTGTGGTGCTCTTTCTTGGCATGAAACCATACTGCTGCTCACTAATCATCACCTCACTTCTTAACCTAGCTTCCACTACTCTTTCCCATAACTTCATGCTGTGGCTCATCAATTTTATCCCCTGTAGTTACTACAGTCCTGCACATCCCCCTTATTCTTAAATATGAGCACCAGTACACTTCTTCTCCACTCCTCAGTCGTCCTCTCACTTTCCAATATTCCATTAAACAATCTGGTTAAAAGCTCCACTGCCATCTCTCCTAAACACCTCTATGCTTCCATAGGTACAGTATGTCATCTGGACCAACGGCCTTTCCATTTTTCATCCTCTTCATAGCTGTCCTTACTTCCTCCTTGCTAATCCGTTGCACTTCCTGATTCACTATCTCCACATCATCCAACCTCTTCTCTCTCTCATTCTCTTCATTCATCAGCCTCTCAAAGTACTCTTTCCATCTGCTCAACACACTCTCCTTGCTTGTGAGTATGTTTCCATCTTTATCCTTTATCACCCTAACCTGCTGCACATCTTTCCCAGCTCAGTCCCTCTGTTTAGCCAATTGGTACAGGTCCTTTTCTTCCTCCTTAGTGTCCAACCTGTTATACAACTCATCATACACCCTTTCTTTAGCCTTCACACCTCTCTCTTCACCTTGTGCCTTATCTCCTTGTACTCTTGTCTACTTTCTGCATCTCTCTGACTATCCCACTTCTTCTTTGCCATCCTCTTCCTCTGTATACTCTCCTGTATTTCCTCATTCCACCACCAGGTTTCCTTTTCCTCCTTTCTCTTTCCAGATGTCAAGCCAAGCACCCTTCTTGCTGTCACCCTTACTACATCTGCTGTAATTTCCCAGCTGTCTGGTAACTCTTCACTACCACCCAGTGCATGTCTCATTTTCTCCCTAAACTCAACCTTGCAGTCTTCCTTTTACAACTTCCACCATTTGATCCTTGGCTCTGCCCTCACTCTCTTCCTCTTCTTGATCTCCAATGTCATCCTACAGACCACCATCCTATGCTGCTTAACTACACTTTCCCCTGCCACCACTTTGCAGTCTTCAATCTCCTTCAGATCAACTCTTCTGCATAGGATGTAATCTACCTGTGTGCATCTTCCTCCACTCTTGTACGTAACCCTATGTTCCTCCCTCTTCTTAAAATACGTATTCACCACAGCCATGTCCATCCTTTTGGAAAATCCACTATCCTCTAACCTTCTTCATTTCTCTCCTTGACACCATACCTACCCATCACCTCCTCGTCTCCAATGTTCCCATCACCAGCATGCCCATTGAAATCCGCTCCAATCACCACTTTCTGTCCCTTGGGTACACTGTTCATCACTTCATCCAACTCACTCCAAAAATCTTCTTTCTCACCCATTGCACACCCAACTTGCAGGGCATATGCACTAACAACATTCATCATCACACCTCCAATTTCAAGCTTCGTAATCATTACTCTGTCTGACACTCTTTTCACCTCCAAAACACTCTTGACATACTGTTCCTTTAGAATACCCCCTACTCCATTTCTCCTCCCATCCACACCATGATTGAACAATTTGAATCCACCTCCGATCCACTTGGCTTTACTCCCCTTCTATTTAGTCTCTTGCACGCACAGTATATCAATCTTTCTTCTCTCCATCATATCTGCTAACTCACTCCCCTTACCAGTCATACTGCCATCATTCAAAGTTCCTATCCTCAGTTCCACTCTCTTTACTTTCCTCCTTTCCTCCTGCCTCCGGACACTTCTCCCCACTCTTCTTCTCCTTCTCCTTCTTCTTCTTCGGCCAACAGGCCATTCCTGACATAACCCTCCCCATTTATCCGGGCTTGGGACTGGCTCAAAGAAACACATTGGTTACTGCATTCCCTGTGGCTGGGTTAAGTCTCTTAAAGTAAATAACTAAAACAAATGATGACTTTGAAAACCAATCATCAGATGACAAGCCTTTACCAGAGCGTAAGTTATATACTTTATATGTATATGTATATGTATATATATATATATATATATATATATATATATATATATATATATATATATATACAGTATATATATATATATATAGAGAGAGAGAGAGACAGACAGAGATAGATAATTAATGTTCACATATAAATGCACTTATATACAAATGTAAAAAATTGCAAATGTTAATTTTTCCTCCAAAAACTATGTTTGGAAAAAAACACTGACGTTAATTTTTATTTTAAAAGAATGAACATTTTTACATAACTAAATCAGTTTGTATTTTTTGTTATCTTTTGAACTTAATTTTAAAGTTAATTTTGTGACTTTTCATTGGTTTTGTATTTAGATAATTTGATATGAAGCATCTAGTATCTTTAACCTTTCTTTGAATCAAACTCCTCTTGAATTAATCACCTACAGCGAGTGGTTTCTACCTTCTACCTACTTCACAGATCTATAGTGTTAACTCCCACTCTGCCTTGGAATTAAGCGGCTTTTGTGCTTTTTACATTTATGGACTTTTCCCATCTCTCTCAACTTCCTTACTTACACCTGTAATTTATTTTAATGGCCAACCCTAACCAAACACTGAAGCTGAACTTTCTCAGGCATGAAGTCCATGAGGAAGTTTTATTGAGTCATACCAGTAAATGGATGAAATCTTAAAGTTTGTCTTATTTAGGCAAACATATTTTTTTTTCTTTAATCTACTTAAATATTATTGGAGTACTTGGCTGTCTAAGCGTTGCAGTGTCGATGGAAACAGATTACATTAATACCACATAGCTCATATTAGAGTCAAAAAGTAAAATATTTTTTGACTGGGCAACCAAGTTATTTGATTAGCTACTCAAAGAGAAGTTACTTCATTTAATATAGTTTATAGAATCTTAAATTGCTAGTTGCTGGAATGAATTTGATGTTTTGCTGTGCAATGCCAAAAAAATCTCCTGTAATGATCTCATGTAAAAATACTTTTTCATCATCACTATTAATTCTGTATTTTTTTAAACAGCTACGTTTCATGCTAAATTCATCCAAATTTGAGACTTTGTCTCTTAATGGATATTAAGTTAATGACTGCAGACTTTAACTAATAAGTGAAGTAAAGATAAATCATTGATTGTTATTTAAATACATTAAGATTTAGCGAATTAAGATTTACACTTAGTGATAGCAACTCATAGGGCTACAAATAAAGTCTTTGTATAAAGCGTATCTTTATCTTTACTGAAAAGCCTTACCTCTGAAGCAATCCTTATTGCAGGATCACTTTAGGAGTAAGGCAGGAAACAAACCTACACATCCATAATCACACTGGGCTAATTTAAATTTAATACACACATCTTTGTAATGTTGGGAGAAGACCAGAGTACCCAGAGAAAAAAATCATAAATAAATAATAATAGTGAAATCTTGTATATGTTTCATGCTCAAAGAACTTAGAAAGATCAGAATACAACTATCCCCATATTTTTATTTTTACATCTGAAGCATCAAAAACAAGTTAAATGATTTGCTCAGGGTCACTCAGTGATTGTGAATGAGAATTGAACTGACAATCATGCCTTCATTATTGGTACTGCTTTATGAATGTATTTCTTAATTGGAAACCTAAATTAATGCACAAGATTTCTCCAGCTCTTTCCAAATTGCATTTGCATGTCCAGCATGACCGATTTGTTACATCCATTTATAATGCCAATTATATTCCAATTGCCATTCAGCTATAGGGATATTTATCCTGTTACAGAAGAACCTGGACAGCATACAGGCGTGGGCAGGTCTGTGGTAGATGAAATTAATTGTAAGTAAGTAAATGTAAAGTACTAGGAAGTAAAAATGTTAGGTGTGAATACGAAATTCAAAATACATCTTATGAGAAGGGTTTAGGGGTCAGAAGCCATTAAGAAGGCTATCAGAATGTTAGATTATATACTGTAGTGCCCTGATGTGAAGAGTACAAGTCAAAGAGGTTGTACTGAAGCTTTAAAATTCACTGGTGAGGCCTCATCAGGAGTACTGTTGGCAGTTTTGGTTTCCAGGCTATAAAAATGACATAGAAGTGCTGGAAAAAGTCCAGAGAAGAGCAACTAGGCTGATTCCATGGCTAAAGGGATTAATTATGAGGAAAGATTAAAAGAGATGAGCCATTTCAGTTTAAGCAAAAGAAGAAAGAGACATTGAAGTGTTTAAAATTATGAAGGGAATTAGTACAGTTGATCGAGACTGTTATTTTAAAATGAGTTCATCAAGAACATGGGGACACAGTTAGAAACTTGTTAAGAGCAAATTTTGTACAAACATTAGGACATCTTTCTTCACACAGAGAACCATAGACTCATGGAATAATCTACCAAGTAGTGTGGTAGAAAGTAGGACTTTAGTGACTTTCAAAACTTGAGTTGATGTTATATTAGGAGAATTAAGTACATAGGATTTGCGAGTTTTGTTGGGTTGAATGGAATGTTCTTGTCTGGACTGTTCAAATGTTCTATGCAGGTTTGCATTAACTGAATACTAAATGTTCATCTCATTTTTGCATTGAGTTTCCCCGTCTAGGAGGTGGAAAGTTTGAATAGTATAATGGGTCAGTTTGTTAGCAGTTTCATGTTACAGATATTTGTGATGGTATCTGAAAGAATGCAAAATGAGGCAGACATTGGAATCACCTCATTCTCAGCTTTAACATAGTACCCCTTTAAAACAAGAAGCCTTAAAAATGCTTCAGCCAAAAGTTATACTTTTCAATATATTACTAACCCCATGTGGTCTATACTGATGACTGAGAAAAAATGTTAAATCTCTTGTTTTCATGCAAAACAAAGATAAAAAAAATTCGAATACAATATAAGTCTATGGTAACTAACGTTGGACAAGAGCAAACACTATCAAAATCTCATGTTACTTGTGTTGCATGTCAAGTAATTCAGTCATATGCTCACAACGTTCCAAAAATGTGTTTTTCTAAAATAATGTTTAAAAAGTCACTTTTGGAAAACGCTCACAAGAACATAAATGGAGTGCACGCAGACATACCCAACCATTTGAATTGTAGATCTTCCTTCTTTCATCACATTGATATTCATATCAATTAATATCAATTCATTGTATGTCATTCATTCAACTCAGAGTGCTGGCTCTGAGGCTAGGGATCTGCACTGGCAATCAGAAGGTTGCCAGTTCAAATCCCGTAAATGCCAATAGAGACTCTGCTCTGTTGGGGCCTTGAGCAAGGCCCTTAATCTTCAATTGGTGAGTGCTTTGAGTAGTGAGAAAAGCGCTATATAAAAGCAAAGAATTATTATTATATCCAAAACTGGAGTACCTCAGAATTATTGAGAATGCAGACTGTGAAATTTCCTGGGTGAATTGACCTTCTGCTTGTTGAAGTATCTCAGATATACACAAATCAGAGGCATACTCTATTCCTGATAATGTTTTCACTGGCAATTCTTTACCTTTTAATCTTTAGCTTTACTCATCTCTCAGTGAACTTTGTACCATCTATTTCATACGAAAAAGTAATGTTCACCTATGAATAGGCTTTTACTGGGCTGGATGCATGGCCAATAAATGAGCTAGGGGGTGGGTCTTCAGTCAAGTACTCAGTTATGTCTGAGCGCATTACATTTTCAATCACGAGAGAGATTTCCAGAACTGACTTTTTTAACAATATTTTAGTAAAAATATATGTATTTGAAACTTTGTGAGCATAAGACTAGATGACTTCTCATATGGAATAGGTTATATAAGTAACATGAGATTTTTTCATGGACATTATGATATTGTTTACTGTTGTCCAGTGTTGGTCACCATAGACTTACGTTGTATTAGAAACTAAGTTATCTCCATTCTGCATGAAAACAACAGAATGAAAACTTTTCTCAGCTATCACTACAAAATACATGATGTAGATAACATACGAAAAAAACTGGACTTTTTTAGATATTCGTGTAAAGCTTTGCTCCTGCTTACTCTATACATTAGCCAACAGTTCTGGCAGTATTATCATCTCAATGACACTCTTTTTACTGTTGTTATTATTGTATGTTATTTAATAAAATAAAGATAAATGTATAGATTTCTCCAGCTGAACTTCTCAAAAGGCATGTCATAACTGCTGTGGATGGGATAGTAATGAATGAAATATTCCAGTCTATTTTAAAGTGCACAGTTAGCACTTCTTTAAGATTTGGGCCAGAGCTAGAGTCTTGAGAAAAAAAAAACTTGTGTAAACTCTGTATAAACGGTAGCTAGTCTTGGATTTCATCCCAGAATTCCAGATCTATGAGGCACCAGCACAAATTTTCCTCAGAAATACCAAATTCTACCTAACTTAACCCAACCTGTCACTGCACCACAATGCTACCCAATGAATATTTCTGTTGAATTTGTTTTATAATAATAAAAATGTGTATGGATTAATTGTATATGGACATATCATAAACTGCTCAGACTAACAAATTCAACCAGTTTTATTTGGTTAAGGGCAGTTACTTCCAGTATGTACTGCTCACAATATTCTTATGACCTTAGAGAAATGTAAAAATGTTTACAAATTACAAACATGAGTAGCTATGATAAGACAGCTTTATTACTTGTTTGTTCCTTGCTTCTAAGTGATCAAAAGGTTCAGCCTATAAAAAAGTTCACTATGGGTAACCCTGGAAAAAAGCTTACTGCCTATGCATCATTTTTCAGCATTAAAAGTTATGTAAATAGACAAAAAAAAACTAAGATAAAATCACTAAAACAGAGCCATGGTTTCAACTTCAGCATTTCACCACTCCCCCCGCCCCGACTCCGAAATCTAAGTGTTGTGATTAATGTTCTTTCCAGCACAAGAAATGTTCAGTTTCAAACAATTTATCACGTAACGAGTAGTACAAAGGAATCATTTAGTCCCTTGTGATTAATATTCTGGTTTACCTTTACAACTTTGGAAGCTAATCAGGCCAGCAACATTAAGCTGAATATCACAAAAGGAAACCAATAAAATACGTTGGGCTGTTTGCTCACTGAAACCATGGCCTGTCAATTTGCTGCCCCTAAGAAGAGTTCTGCCATTACGAGGACAAGAGAAACAAATGAGGCCAATTTCTCTTCCAGCATCCCATCTGATATGTCAATAAAGGTCCAGAAACCACAGGATGCTGTAAAATAGATTTTCTTTTAGCTCAGGCAGGAGACGAATATGTTTATTCTTCCCATCGGTGAGTTAGACTTATAGAAGAAAAAGGAGATCAAACTAGCAGGTGTGGGTTAATTTAGGATGTCATAAACCTTAAAAAGGCAGAAGGAAGAAAGGTATTTAGTTTTGGAAGTGGTGTTACTTGATTGTAGACCAGTTAAGAAGTCATGCCAATAAAAGGCAAGAGATCCAGCACAGATTAACTGAAGCTAAAATGGACCTTTCACAAGGAGAGCAGACTGAGTGGCCCAGTAACTAACAAAGTAGAAAATTTGAAATAATTTTTAAAAACAGATAAAAAGGCAATGTACAGTTCAGGTTATTAAAAATGTATTTAATTTGCTAATTTCCACACAAAAAAAGTACGCAATGAACAGAACAAAGGACTAAAATTCTGATGTGAGGATGCACTCATCAAACAGTGGAAATGACCTTTGATCAGATATAAAATTGTGACAGATTAGCAGTTTGGGTTCAAAAATTTAAGAAGTGCATCTGTGAACAATGTAAAGTACATATACTATAATATGGTCCTTGCCCTGCAATGGGCAGGTGCCCTCTTAAGGGTTTGCTTCCACCTTGTGCCCAAGGCTGTCATTGTAGGCTTCAGCTTTTCATAGCCCTGACCTGTGTTAGGCAGATTTGATAATAGATGAATAAATTTTATGGTCAAATCAGTTAAGACTGAAAAAGAGAAAATTAACTAAACATCAAATCTTCTTCAATTTCTTTAAAGTAATTGTATATACTATATTGCATTCAATTATTTATTAATGTATATATATATATATATATATATATATATATATATATATATATATATATATATATATATATATATATATATATATATGTGTGTGTGTGTGTGTGTGTTTTATCCCTGCAAGATTCTTATTAGCATCACTGGAATTTGGAGCAAACCATACTAGAAATCGGAAGAGGACAGAAACCAGCCTGTTTGAAATACCAATCATCACAAAAAAATCAAAGAAAAATGTTTAGAAGTAAGCACATATGCAAATGATTAGAACATGCAAATTCCTTGCTAATAGTACCTTAGAGGGGAACTGAAACAATGACAATGTCCAATGAAACAGCAAAACTACTCCATGTATCATTGTGAGATAGATAGATAGATAGATAGATAGAATAGATAGATAGATAGATAGATAGATAGATAGATAGATAGATAGATAGATAGATAGATAGATAGATAGATAGATAGATAGATAGATAGATAGTGCTTTGAGCATTAAAGTTTTGAACAGAGAAGAAGTGAGTCAAAATCTTCCAACTAGGGCTTGTTTCTGTTTGTCTATTAAATTGGCTTCTTCCCTTTCTTAGTTCATTTTAGTTAATTAGCTACCTTTGGCCATACTGAATGCTTATCCTCCTAGGTTAGGTTGTCACACTAGGCTAGGTTGTCATCTTATTATGTACAATATATTTACACAGTATTTAATATGAAAGAAATTCTAAAAAACAACTCAAATTAAAAAGTGAGCTTAGTTGACAATGTCATTTTTAAAAATAGCACCTTCGTTTGTAATGCAAAACAGATAACCTGTACAATTTTCATATCTAAATTATCTTGCAAATTATGCAATGCTATCTTTGTACCAAGAGCAATTTCATTGCATGTAGTGTATTGCGCAACTTTTTTCTTGGATGACAAATGTTTACTCTTACAGCAATGCCAATGAAGGAGACAAAATAATTATTCTTCTAGAAATTTGCCTTTCATTTTATGCCTGTAGGCAAATGAGAATAAAACATTCAAATATACCAGCCAAATCAGTTTAGTTTGTTGTGATTTCACATTTTTAGAATTGGACATTGTACAGAAAGCCCTAAACACATCAATTTGTTTAGCGAGCTTTGTTTTAAAATGCTGTCTTATTGCCAGAAAAATGTACTAATTACGTCACATCTACAGGAAAGTAGATAGGAATTAAGTATGCTGAATTACCATAATAAGCCTTAGTAGTAATGTAGCGCACACTTGGATTGATCTTAAAGTGTTAGCTGGCTTGTATTAATTTCTTTAGAACCTGACAGAAATGTAAGATAGCTTAACAAAACATAACAAAACCGCTTAATAAAGATTAATTAATCATGGAGGTCATAGCCTATCTCAGTAGAATCAGGGGACAGGATACAAACCTGGATTAGATTCTATTCAACTACAGAACAAAATCACACACACAACAAGACTCATTGATACACAACCAATTCTGAATTGACGATTAACCTAACACTGATGACATTGAGATGTAAGAGAAAAAACAAATAACCCAGTGAAAGGGTTTGTGAAGCTCAGGGCACGTACAACCAGCCACCCTATCCCTGACACAGACAGGCAGGACACGACTTTTCCACACAGCTCACGTTTTATTTACAATAATCAGGTACACACAGTAAAACACGACACAGTCCCAACAGTCCTTCTACCTTCACACCTCCTCAGACTTTGTCCTCTTCCTCCCGACTCTGGCCATTCACTTCTGGCAACCGGCCCCTTTTTATAGGACACCCGGAAGGACACCACATGCCCAATGAGCTTCTTCTGGCTGCACTTCAGGGTGTGGCTGAAGTGCAGCCAAATAGGACCCTGAAAATGTCCATGCTCCCCTGGTGGTGGCCATGGGCCACAGCTGGGTTTAGCTCCCATACTCATGACCCATGACCCCGCTGGAAACCATGGAGGCTGCCCTGCCCTGTCCAGGAAGTACTCTCTCCCCCAGTCTTTCCAGATTCAGGGCAGGTAAGGTCCCTGGCCTTCCGCTACAGGTTATTAAGACAAAACCATATAAACACTACATAAACAGGACTTGAACCCATGGATCTCTAAGGCACCAGTACAGTGGAACCTCGGTTCACGAATGTCTCGGTACACATACAAATCGATTTATGACCAAAAAGTTCGCCAAACTTTTGCCTCGGCTCACGACCACCCACTCGGTATACGAACAAGCCAGTTTCCCTTTCAGGTTGTACATGTTCAGTCTCTCCCTGTGCATTTCCTGTGCAGCGAGAGAGCAAGCAAGCAAGAAAGAGAGAGCGTGACACACACACACAGGCCCGCACGAGAGAGGCACACACACACACACACACAGGCATGCGTGTGATAGGCGCACACACACACTCACACACAGGCACGTGCGAGAGAGGCACACATACACACAGGCGCATGAGAGAGGCACAGATACAGTGCACATGAGAGAGAGGCACACACACACGAAAGAGAGGCACACACACACATAGAAGCGCGCTCGAGAGAGACACACACAGGCGCCCCAGGCTCACGAAAGAAAGAGCAAGCGAGAGAGGGAGGGCTGGACGCATAAGGTAGAAAAGGCTTGTTTCTGTTTTCAGTTCTGTTCTCAGATCGGTTCATAGCATGCATTGTGGCAATGTTACTTTTCTTGGTGGTTTATTAAATTACGGATTTTTCAAATGTTCATTTTTTTCCCTGTGCTTAAAACTTAAAAAAAAAAGTGTTTTTAGCGAGTGGTTCCTAGCACTATAGCGGAACTATTGCAGTGTTAGTTTTCTCTGTTGTTCAAGGTTTTCTCAGTGTTATTCAATGTTTTTACATTTAGTTTACTATTACGCTGTGCATTCTATGGTTTAATCAACTATATTTGTGCTTAAAAACTAAAAAAATATATATACATACAGTTCGTACGGTCTGGAACGGGTTAACTGTATTTACATACAATCCTATGGTGGAAATTGCTTTGGTTCACGACTGAGGTTCCACTGTATTAAGTGCAACACTTCCGTAACCCTTGACAAAAATGTTCATAAACCAACTTAAGAGAAAATGAACTTACTATGAATACTATTCAACAGTATAAAATTGCTAAATCGTGCCATCTACTCATTTTCCAAAGCCACTGAACTGTAGGGTTGGAGTCTCACCCAGTGACTTCAGATGTAACATAGAAGTCAGCCCTACATAGTGTGCCAGACCACCACAGCAGGGCACATTCACAAAAGCAAGTGGAGCTTGTAGTTGCAGAACCATAAACATGTCTTGGTCAGTATCAAAGGACAACAGGATTACACAGAGAAAAGCAAACACTGACATTAGGAGAACATATACAACTCACACTCACACACTCACAGATTGTATTCAAGTTTAGATAATTATATGGCAGCATGTGAAAATGAAGACACAAAGTACAATCAGACCTACTGATTCAAAGCCATCTGGAGGTCCTCTCTGCAGCCTCTATGGTGGACTTTATGGCTCTCCTTTTTGCAGCTCCTCTGATGCCAAGCAGGGTTTAAACCTTGTACAAAGTGCAACTAGCAAAGCCTCTACACTCCACCTTAGTGGGCCTCACAATGAGCATGAAGGAGCACTGCTCCACCAGCCCAATGATATTTGGACCACTTGTATTCATTAGCTTCTTCAATGCAGTCCTCCCAAGAGACTTTCAATTTCATTATAAGCAGCTGCTCTGAAGAGGCAGATACTAACACCATGTCTGAACTCAAAAAAGTCAGTGTAACATGGTCCAGGAACTTAAGCTGTCTGCACAAGTCTACTTGCAGTTCCCAGTCCAATAATGAGGTGAACAGGCCAGCTATTACTGAAGGCTGTGGCTGAGGCTGCTCTCCTGCCCTGACTAAGGTGATGCAGATTATCGTATTTTTAGTCATGGCTCTATAGATGGCCTCCTACACTGACTTGATAACCAGGTCCCCAGGTATGTAGATTATTTGGGCTGGGGAGGACACATCATAGATGGCTTAAACCATCAACTTGATGCACTCAGGTTCAGCTTGCCAGATGTCATCCCAAGATAATTTCCTCTCCAGCACTCCCTCCCACTTTGTCCACATGCCTACCTTCCAGCTGGTTCTCTCCTCTTCCGCACCAGCATGTGGAAGATGGCATTTTTCCTTGCCATGGTCCTGTTGTCAAAACACCAGCCAGAGCCTTGTGTTTCAGCCGAGACTCTGCTAGCTCCAGACTATCCTGGGTTCTCAGTTTCCTACCTGTCTGTACCAAGATGCCTGCTGATACCATACTATAGTCCCTGGAGTCCTGATAGAGCAGTGCCTCTCTTGTGCATGACACTTTAAACTTTTATTCCAGGCTGTTTATCAGGAGCTGGAGCTTACTGCTCCTCATATACAGTGCTGCACTGCTTAAACTGTGTATGGAGGTGATAACTGATCTTCCTCTTCAGGCTCTCCACAGTTGACATAGTCACCTCATACATCAGCAGAGGCAACAGGATACTGGAAAAGATGTCATTTTAATATAATCACAAGCTTTGAAGCTGCCAGGTAAACCACATTTGTCTATTGTGGTGAGCCAAATCTCAAGCTTGTTGCTCACTGATTGGACAGCCACTCCATCGTAAAACTACAGTCAAAGACCTTGCCTAGGCTTGTCACTGGTTTCTCTGTAATGGATGCCATTTCAATGCCAGCCACAAAATAGTGAAACTTGTCCACCACCTATTCTGTCTTCAGCATCATGGCCCTTGAATTTGCTGGTTTGAAGCTCATTCTTGCCCAGGAGATGAGCTTTTCCAGACCCTGGAAGATCCACCTGCCACCAGAACTGATGTAGTAGGGACAGTGAAGTCATCCATGAATGCTCTGACTGGTGGCTGCCGAGTGCCAGACTTGAACAGTGGGCCTCTGAACACAGCTTCACCTGCCTTGGCCACTATGATCATGGCAAGGTTGAAGAGAATAACTGAGATGGTACATCCAGTAGTTCTGAATGAGGTCCTTGATCTTGCTGGGTACATAGTATCAATCTAGAGTAGTTTTAACCAGCTTGAAGGGTATTGATTCATGTGTGTTTGCAAGATCAAGCCACAACACAACCAGGTTTCCTTTCCCTTCACGTGCTTCCCTGATCTACTGGGTCACAACTCCCACAAGTTCTAGGCATCCTGGAACTCTAAGAATTCCACCTTTGGAGGTCTCCGAGACACATTCACAGTATGCTGTTTCCATTAATTGTGTACCTTAAGTATGTGAACTAGAGTACCCAGTGTAAAAGCAATGAGTACCCAGGGTAAAGGTAATGGCGATAACTCCATAGATACCAACTTGAGACTTTAACTTAGGACTGGGCAGCTGTGAGAGGGCAGCACAAAGTAGTGCATGACTATGTACAAATTAAAAAATTAATATTAAATATTCAACAAATGCAAAGAATAGCACCTTCATTTTAGGTAGTCCTTTATATTTGATTAACTAGCAGAATACCCGTGCTTCGCAGCGGAGAAGTAGTGTGTTAAAGAAGTTATGAAAAAGAAAAGGAAATATTTAAAAAAAAAGTAAGATGATTGTTAATGTAATTGTTTTGTCATTGATATGAGTGTTGCTGGCATATATATATATATATATATATATATATATATATATATATATATATATATATATATATATATAAACTGCTCAAAAAAATTAAAGGAACACTTTGAAAACACATCAGATCTCAATGGGAAAAGGAAATCCTCCTAGATATCTATACTGATATAGACTGGGTAATGTGTTAGGAACGAAAGGATGCCACATCGTTTGATGGAAATGAAAATGATCAACCTACAGAGCCCTGAATTCAAAGACGCCCCAAAAATCAGAGTGAAAAATGATGTGGCAGGCTAGTCCATTTTGCCAAAATTTAATTGCAGCAACTCAAAATTGTACGCAGCACTTTGTATGGCCCTGTGTTCTTGTATACATGCCTGACAACATCGGTGCATGCCTCTAATGAGATGACAGATGGTGTTGTGGGGGATCTCCTCCCAGATCTGGACCAGGGCATCACTGAGCTCCTGGACAGTCTGAAGTGCAACCTGGTGGCATTGGATGGACCAAAACATAATGTCCCAGAGGTGTTCTATTGGATTTAGGTCAGGAAAGTGTGGTGGCCAGTCAATTGTATCAATTCCTTCATCCTCCAGGAACTGCCTGCATACTCTCACCACATGAGGCCAGGAATTGTCGTGCACCAGGAGCCACTGTACCAGCATAGGGTCTGACAATGGGTCCAAGGATTTATCCTGATACCTAATGGCAGCCAAGGTGCCTTTGTCAAGCCTGTAGCGGTCTGTGTGACCCTCCATGGATATGCCTCCCCAGACAATCATTAACCTACCACCAAACTGCTCATGCTGAATGATGTTACAGGCCTAGCATAATGTTCTCCATGGCTTCTCCAGATCCTTTCACTTCTGTCACGTGCTCAGGGTGAACCTGCTCTCATCTGTAAAAAGCACAGGGCACCAGTGGTGCATTTGCCAATTCTGGTATTCTATGGCGAATGCCATTCGAGCTGCATGCTGCTGGGCAGTGAGCTCAGGGCCCATTAGAGGACATGGGGCCCTGGGTCACCCTCATGAAGTCTTTCTGGTTGTTTGGTCAGAGACATTCACACCAGTGGCCTGCTGGAGGTCATTTTGTAGGGCTCTGGCAGTGCTCATCCTGTTCCTCCTTGCCCAAAGGAGCAGATACTGGTCCTGCTGATGGGTTATGGACCTTCTATGGCCCTCTCCAGCTCTCCTAGAGTAACTGCTTGTCTCCTAGAATCTCCTCCATGCCCTTGAGACTGTGCAGGGAGACACAGCAAACCTTCTGGCAATGACACGTATTGATGTGCCATCCTGGAGAAGTTGGACTACCTGTGCAACCTCTGTAGGGTCCAGGTATCGCCTCATGCTACCAGTAGTGACACTGACTGTAGCCAAATGCAAAACTAGTGAAGAAACAGTCAGAAAAGATGAGGAGGGAAAAATGTCAGTGGCCTCCACCTGTTAAACCATTCCTGTTTTGGGGGTCATCTCATTGTTGCCCCTCTAGTGCATCTGTTGTTAATTTCATTAACACCACAGCAGCTGAAACTGATTAACAACCCCCTCTGCTACTTAGCTGACCAGATTAATATCCCATGATAGGGTGAGAAGCTCAGTCATCCGGGAGGGGCTCAGAGTAGAGCCGCTGCTCCTCCGCATCGAGAGGAGTCAGATGAGGTGGCTCGGGCATCTGATCAGGATGCCTCCTGGACGCCTCCCTGGTGAGGTGTTCCGGGCACGTCCAACCGGGAGGAGGCCCCGAGGAAGACCCAGGACACGCTGGAGGGACTATCTCCCGGCTGGCCTGGGAACGCCTTGGGATTCTCCAGGAAGAGCTGGAAGAAGTGGCCGGGGAGAGGGAAGTCTGGGCCTCTCTGTTTAAGCTGCTACCCCCGCGACCCGACCTCGGATAAGCGGAAGAGGATGGATGGATGAAGTTTCATTGACTTTATGCTATACTCTGATTAAAAAGTGTTCCTTTAATTCTTTTGAGCAGTATATATATATATATATATATATATATATATATATATATATATATATATATACACACAGACACACACACACACATATATAAACATATATATACACATCATATATATATACATATACATATAAATATATATACATATATACACATATATACACACACACATATATACATATATGCACATATACATATCTACATATATACTGTATATACACATATATATACAAATCTACATATATATATTAGGGTTGGGACTCGATTAAAAAAATGAATCCAATTAATTAGAGGCTGTGTAATAATTAATCTTGATTAATCGTATGTAATCGCACACGTAAATTTGCCCCAAATCGCAAATGTTTTTTTTTAATTTAAAAGGGTTTTAGTGGGCGACAGAATCAAATAATAGACATGGACATGAATATTGTACACTCAAGCTCTTTTAATTTCTGAAAAAAAAAAAATGCTTTTAAACTGCATTTGAATTTAAAACAGAAACAAAAATATCATCCCTGGTTAAAATTGGGCAGACTTAAAAATAAAGTGGCAGTTTAAGTACTTTAAGTACATTTTCAGAATGGTATTGTCTTTAAATAATAATAACCAAAATTTCAACATAAAGTGCAGTTTTTCTTCTTAAAAAAATAAGTCAGAAACATAAAAGGTAATTTGACCAACTTAATCTTTAAACTCTGAGTAACCTTAGCCAAAATTATTTTGTACATTAGGCTAAACAGTGTGATCATTGAACATTTTGTAATTAGATGTAATTAGAATTACTAACGGTCACGGAAGTCCATTGATCCCCAGTAAGAGCCACAAAGTCCGCTTTCTGTAATGCATCTAATTTTGCTTGCTTTTCAGTGTGCACAAAACCATGCTTTTATCAAGGCTTCGCTCGGGTAGTTTTTTGAAATGAAATTTTCCTCCGATCAGTCGTAGGAACGCGCTTCATTCCGACTCTAACATTTTTGTAGCTGTGATGTGTGCATCAGTGTAATCGATGTACCAGGAAATCATGCATTGACAAAAGTTCCCCTTTGCTTGGAATTGAAAGTGTGATTAAATGTGTTATTTTTTGTTATGGAGTACATGCATCGAAGCTTCTCAGCTGTGCTTGTGATAAGAAAAGGAAAGATTTTAAAAATAACGTAACATGATTCTGCGTTAACCGCTTATTTTTTCATACGTCCCAAACCAAGGAGATGCGAGGTTAAAATGAATCGGGATGCGCGCGTACATACTCAGTGCATCCCCTCTAGGGAATCGATCCTCTGCACTAGAGGCGAAGCCTCTACAATTGCGTCACGGCGTGTGGCTTGTCTATTTGAGAGTATGTAGATCGGGGTATATATATATATATATATATATATATATATATATATATATATATATATATATATATATATATATATATATATATATATATAGAGAAGTAGTGTGTTAAAGAAGTTATGAAAAAGAAAAGGGAACATTTTAAAAATAACGTAACATGATTGTCAATATACAGTAATTGTTTTGTGAGTGTTATTGAGTGTTGCTGTCATCAAGGATTTGATTATCATTATTTGTTTCAATCAGGGTCGTATTTGTACGATGTGTTGTGTTCAAGTTACATTCCGTGTTTGTCAATCGTTGTAAAGATAAGAGGTTTCATTCATCGATTAGTTTCTTACTGCATCAATAAACAGCTTGTCTTCCTCTTTATCTGAGATGTGACACACTGCATGCACGGGTTTTTTACACTGTCTTCCTTTAGCGGGACATTCACTTTTTCCACCGTGTGCTTTGTTTCCGCAGTAGCTGCACTTATGAATAGGCTTGTATGTATCAGACGCTTCATATTTTTTGCTGCCTTCTCAATTGTGTAATTCGGTTTTGTTCAGCACTCTTTGGAACTGTTGCTTTTTGTCTGTGCACTGCGTCAGTTCACGTGAGCCACTTGGTGTTCTTGCATCGAAGGTTCCCAGCTGTACTGGTGCCATCTTGTGTGATGTCCACGGCTGTATGTAATGTCAGCTAAGACCCGGCACTTAAAAGTTTCTCTCACAGTTTCGCTGAGTTTGTGCCAAACACCACCCTGACCATCTCATCTTCCTCTGCATAAGCACAGTCCTTCACCCGTGAATATTTAGCGTCAGTGTTTCTATTGGATTGCCGCTGACGGACGGCCTTATATGGGCAGGCACTGAATTACAAACGTCAGCGGCAGCCTGTCTATGAACTTAATTTAAACTTTAGGTTTACACCGTGCTAGGTTTCCGAAGTAGCAGCACTCATGAATATGGTTGTATATGTCAGTCGCTCGCTTCTTATTGTTTCGCTGCCTTCTCAATTATATAATGCATGTTTTCTTCAGCGCTTTTTTGAGGTCTTCCTGGTTTTCTACGTACTGCGTTGATAGTCAGTTCACGTGATTACGTGGGAGGCGTGATGACGTCACACGAAACTCCGCCCCCCAGGGCCATCCAGCTCAACTCCATTACAGTATATGGAGAAAAAAAGCTTCCAGTTATGACCATTACGTGTAGAATTTCGAAATGAAACCTGCCCAACTTTTGTAAGTAAGCTGTAAGGAATGAGCCTGCCAAATTTCAGCCTTCTACCTACACGGGAACTTGGAGAATTAGTGATAAGTCAGTCAGTGAGGGCTTTGCCTTTTATTAGTATAGAGTTAAAAAAATATATTTTACTATAATACTAATCAGGGTTGTTTAAATAGCTATAATCACATATATTCTTACAATTATCAATTATTTTTAAAAGATTTGAGAACATGTTAGTTGTACTATAAAAAGCTATGCATATAATCAAGGAATTCGAAGAAACAACTTTTAACATGCAGTATTTGCATGATATGTCAAGCACACATTCCTTTTTTCACCAGCTTTACCCTGAAATAGAAATGACTGAGTTATTAATACAAATAAAATGCAAGTGATATTTAGACTTTCTAAAAGAAAGTTATGTATTTTAATACCTTTTTTATTATATTTCTTTGCACTGGAGAGTGGCAAAATATTGCATGTTGGTCTAGAAGATCTTATACTAATTTGACATAAATATCTACTGATCTCTGAATTCTGTGTACGAGAAAAAATAGTGATGAGTTATGAACCACACCTCAGTGCTCTGCACTGACACAAAAGCAGGCCTGAAATGTGCAAATCAAATATGCATGTGGGTTATTTTCATGTGTGTATGCAAGAGGGATTGAGGGCTATTTGCAGAGCATTGGCATCAATGTCACTTTTTTGACTAAGGCACTTACCTTAATCACCAACACTTTGAAAGAAGAATATTTATCCTATCTCACAAAGACACTGCTTGAAAAAGATTAAGAATTTTAAGACTTTTAATAAATGACAGCTGAATGCATTCTCCTTAACAATAGAGAATACCAGCATTATTTGATTGTTTTCTTTACAGCACTGAATATGCCATGGAACAGCAGTGCAATTTCCTGTAAAGAGTCACTTGATGGGCAGGCTGCCCAGAAAACTACTGTAGCTGGCATTTTTCTATCTCCAAAAGCCCGAAAGGCTGCTTGAATTAATGAGAGAGCCAACAGTTTCTAATGCTGCGTGCAGGTTCTAAAATGAACCTCACGTGATCCACCAACTAAGAAAGACAGTCTACAAAGCATCATAAAGCAAGTGCTTGATGGGCTGCCAATTCATATTGCAGATTTATAAAAACAGAGGTGAATGAAAGTTGTTAAGAAAACAAAAGAAATGTATAGTCATGTTATTACCTCTGTTGTGTATAAGCTACACAAACTATTGAGGAGTTTATCATCATATATATATATATATATATATATATATATATATATATATATATATATATATATATATATATATATATATATATATATATTTGTAGAGTGCCTTTGTCAAAATGAAAGATCTTAGCTTGACTATGTGCTTCATGCTAGAAGGTTGTGCAATTTTTCTGAGAAGATATGATATTTGAAAACCAAAGTAGTAATAACTTCATATTAAATAAGCAAAGCCTGCACTTACATGAGGAGGGGTTTTGTAATTTTGTGAATAGCATTCAGACTGGCATATGACCCTGAAGAAACCAAATCTGTCCTGTCCTAACATTACTAATTCAAAAGACAGCTACATTCTGCAAAAAATGGATATAGATAAAATGGGTTTTACTTTTTTTATGGTTGACATTTTCAATTTTTCATAATTCCTATCCTGCCCTGGGTATGACGTTAAACTGCATCCGGCAGGGAAATCATGGGGGTTGGTGGCAGGATTAGCACTCCGGCCACCGTAAAAAAAAACTTCACAAAGCTCAGAGACTACAGAAAGGACTCCTTCTTGCTCTCCGCGGGTGTAGCTCTGCTTCAGCCGCCCATAGGAAGGCTGCTCACATCATGAAGGGGATGGGGAAAAGCCCTCGGGAGCCCCATCCACGGAAGAGTTGAAACCGTTGGAGAGCCAATAGGGTCAGGTCTGTTGGGGATCGGAACTGGTGTGGTGCTGAGGTGTCGCCTGCTGCATGGCAGCGCTTGGGTCCCAATCTGAGGCAGCCCATACGGGTGGGTGCATGGAACATCTTGTCTCTCTGGCAAGATGATAATCTTCCTCTGCTATCGGGGGAGCTGTGTAAACTCAGTGGCAGTACTCTCTGAGACCGGGGACTGGCCAGATCTCTGTAGGTGGATACACCTTTTATTGGTCTGGTCAGTTTGATGGCTGTCATGCTCAGGGAGTAGCTGTTGCTCTAGCGGATTGGCTTCTTCCGATGGTGTCCGATGTCACTCCTTTCAACGAGCGTATTATGGGACTCAGATTATGGCACTCCCTGGGTGCCTTGTCTGTTGTCTCAGTGTATGCTCTGACTGCGGTGAGTGATGTCTCTGCGAGGGTGACACTCCTCTGGTCATGGCCGTCTTCAATGCAGCCACTGGCACTGACTATAAGGTTGGCTATGAGGATTGTCTTGGTACCCATGGGTCTGGTGACCGTGGTGAAAGTGGCTCCATGTTCCTTGACTTTGCAAAAGGTCAGGGGCTGCGAATTGCTGTATCCTGGTTCCAGCGCCCTGAACCGTATCGTTGGACTTGGTACTCCAATACTGGTGGTGCGGTGAAAGAGATCAATCACATCCTCGTGGGTAGACACTGGAGGTTCTTGAAAAACTGCAGGGTCTACAGAAGTTCCTAGTTTGTGTATTCTGACCATAGACTTGTTGTTGCTACTCTTAGGATCCAGCTTAGGTCCAGTACGTTACCACTTACTAGGAAAATGAGCCTGGACTTGGCCAGACTCCAAGACCAGGCTGTTTCTAATGAGTTGTCATGCAGTTTGTGTGAGGAACTTTCAGATTTGGGTGTGACTGCCAATCCTAATCTGATGTGGGAGACCTTCCGTGACCTGAATTTTTCTGAGGGTTGTGTTGGTGTTACTGGTGTTCCCAGAAGGAGGTGTTTCATCTCACAGGGCACCCTGGATATCATCGAGAGGAGTCGCGGCACATGGCTCAATGGCAACTCTGGTCTGTACTGGGAACTGAGAAGGATGTCTGCGAGGGTTCTGAGGGCAGATAAAGAGGTGGTTTTTAAAGGAATCTGTGAGCAAGTGACACACCATCTGTGGTCTAGCGACCCTCGTCCTGCTTACAGAGGAATCAAAGCATTATGCACATCTGGATCTGTTACTCGAAAAGTCGCAGTCAGGGCAGGGCTGATGGAATGGTCCTTATGGATGACACTGCAGTTGTGACCCGCTGGCTGGCTACTTTGAGCAGTAGTTCAAAGCTGATCCTCCGGCTAGGACATTGGATATCTCTTGGTCCATGGTTCTTGAGTCTGAGCCTCCAATTAGCTGTGAACCACCCAATCACACTGAGATGGTGAACCAGCTAAGGGGAGAAAAGGCTGCAGGGATCTGGGGTATCTTGGGTGAACGTCTCCAGGCTGGTGGTAAGGCTGTCTTCCTGGCATTGCAAGCAATCTTTGCTTCCATTTGGGAGACTGGCGTCATCCCAACTGACTGGAAAATGGGACTTGTCGTCCCTACCTGGAAAGAGAAGGGTGATCGCCTGGATTGCAGCAGCTACACGGGGATAACACTGCTCTAGATGCCAGGTAAGGTCCTTGCTAGGGTCGTCCTCAATAGGATCCGTGATCACTTGCTCACCTACCAGCGACCGGAACAGTCTGGTTTTACGCCTAAGAAGTCTACCATTGACTGCATCCTGGCACTGAGGGTACTCATAGAGCGCAAACACGAATATAGGCAGAGTTTCTTTGCAGCCTTTGTTAATTTTCCCAAAGCATTTGACTCAGTTGATCGAGCTGCCCTGTGGGACATCCTGAGAGTTCGTGGGATACCCTTGAGGTTGCTGGATATCATGGCTGGCCTGTACACTGGTACTGTGAGTGCTGTGCAAAGTGGAGACAGGACCGCTGCATTTTTCCCAGTTGATTCTGGGGTTCGTCAGGGGTGTGTTCTTGCTCCTACTCTGTTCAATGTTTGTATGGACTGGGTGTTGGGGAAGGTCGTGGGGTCAAGCGGCTGTGGGGCATCTGTTGGTGAAGAAAGATTCACGGATCTTGACTTTGCTGACAATGCTGTGATCTTCGTGGAGTCAAAGGAGGCTCTGATCGGGGCGCTCGAGAGACTGAGTGAGGAGTCTGAGATAAAAACCAAGATTCAGGCCTTTAATGACCTCTTGAGCATAGCCATCAGCAGTGTGTCAGAGAGTGTTGACCTTGTTGAGAGTTTTACTTACCTTGGCGGTGACATTTATGTCTCTAGTGATTCTTCTTGTGAAGTCAGTAGATGGATTGGGAGAGCATGGGGAGTCATGAGGTCGCTGGAAAGGGGTGTGTGGCGCTCCTGATATCTATGCAAAAGGACGAAGGTCCAAGTCTTTAGCGTCCTTGTGCTTCCTGTCTTACTATATGATTGTGAGACATGAACGCAATCCAGTGACCTGAGATGAAGACTGGACTCCTTTGGTACCGTCTCTCCGGAAAATCGTTGGGTACCGTTGGTTTGACTTTGTGTCCAATGAGAGGTTGCTCATGGAGTCCTGAATGAAGGACATTACCTGCATTGTGAGGGAGTGTCAGTTACGGCACTATGGCCATGTGGCGCGTTTCCCCAAGGGTGATCCAGCTCGTAGGATCCTCATTGTTGGGGACCCAAGTGGCTAGACCAGGCCAAGGTCATAGGACTGGACCACGTGTCTGCTTGTGGGGTTGCAAACCGGGATCCCGAGCTGTTTCAATGTGTAATGGGAGTGGCAACGCACTGTACAAGTCCATGCTCCCCAAAGACTTGATAATTCTATTGTGTTGGAAGAGACAGTTCTTTTTTAGTAAAGAAACTTACATTGGCTTTAAGTGTGTAACGCAATGAACAGTAATCAATGTATTCTTTGTGTTAAAACTGTCTTCCTTAGAATCATAACATTAAAAAAATAAATGCACCTAAAGAATGAAGAATTCTCAGATAGGCCTCGGAGCAAATATTGGCACACACTTACTTTCTAAAACAAGCTTTTAGTGTTTATTTTTCAAACAAGCAAGAAACAGAAGAGTGTTTAAAGCTGACTTATTTTTGAATGAAATTTAAAGCAAAATGTACACAATTCTGGATTATTAATAGAATTAGTGCCAGTGATACCGGTGATCACAAACTACACTCTGTTTGGGTACATAACTCTATACAAGTGCCTTTTTTAGCTGTACTTTAAAATCTTTTCTAACACCAAGAGAAACACCTCTAGTTCTGCTGAAGTAAATGATCATGTGAGAATTTAACGTTTGGATTAGAGTAAAATATAATGAAATGGTGTTTTTTATTTAATTAAGTTAAATTCTTGTAAATAAAAAATATTTGATTTTTTCTGGCACTCTTGTATTATTATAGAGTAATTAATAGGTTGAGAAGACATGCTAAATTGCCTGTGAGCTTGTGAGTGCATGTGCCCTTTAAGGAACTTGTATTCACGAAACTAATTTAATTACTTTTTGTTGCTATTGCTTTCATTTAATCCTGTCAATTTTACTTTCTAAAAACTTACTGTTAGTGTGTTAAATATTTCATTTAATATGGTGCACAGTATATTTATCTTTACCTGCATTATTGCCTGTTTATTTAACATATATAGGCTTCCCTCTCTCTTTCTCTCTCTCACTCTACATACCTGCATATATACTGAGTATATACATACATACATACATACATACATACATACATACATACATACATACATACATACATACATAAATATACCTGTGCAGGTATATTTAGACAGGTTGAAGTCTAAACAATCAACACAGACCTCTGCATTAACATCTGCATTGCACCGTTTATTTGAATATATATTGTAATAAAATGCATTGCATTTGTCATTCCAACTGTTGGTGCTTCAAAAACATTTGTAGCTATAAAATGCATTGCTACAAATAATGAACTATCTGTCTGTTTTCTATGATGTTTGCTTTGGGATTTGTAAAAGCAGTGTTAACAAGGCAACCGGAAGGATGAAGACACTTATCCTTTTATTAAGGTGGAATTGGTAAATGGCACAGGATTAGAATGTAGTTATCAACTGTGCCATTAGGTATCGTATGCCTACAGTCTAGATAATCAGTCTGCCAAGTAGCATTGTTCTGAGCTGATTAAGATGCAATTGTCAAGCTTAAGACAATTATTCAACAGATGTGACTTTAGCAATTTTGATTTCTCTAAATCAAAAAAGTATTTTTAGTCAACCAATGAGGAACATGTGTATCAAGTTTCATGAAAATCTCCAGCCATTCGGACGTGATGCTGGAACATACATACACACATTGACTTATATATATATATAGATGAATTGCTTATTTTCTGGTGTACTTTTGACCAGACTTAAAGTAGAACTAATGAATGATATGTTTTAATTAATTGCTTAGAAGCATATTTCTGGTTAAAACCATAGCAACAACTTACATTTATTCCAAATAACAACAAAGAAAATAGACATTTCACTTTGGCAATCGAGGGAGAATTAATTATTCTTCCCTTTGTCCTGTTATTTGAGTCACCTTTTTATCAGGAGTGGGTGTCAAATTATTAAGATACAAAAACTCGTGATACTAACATATGTTCAGGTGGTTTGAGTCCTCAGGCTCCAATCTGCCTCTGTTTCTCTCCCCAGAAAGATAAATTGTTAAAACCATTTTCACATGATGTTATTGAAAATACATTCCAGATGTAAGGCTATTAGTGATTTTGTATTATGTGAAGACTTGTGCTGTTCAATGTTAAACTGAAAATGCTTAATTGGTTACATATTTAGAGTGTTATTTGAATGGCAGACTTTGCAAAATTAGTTTAACAGCTGGTAGAGCTTTATGACTTTTATTAATAAGTAATAAGTTTAATGAATATTGTTTTACATATTATATTCACATATGCATACACATATTAAACTGTATAATATATATATATATATATATATATATATATATATATATATATATATATATATATATATATATATATATATATATATATATATATATATATATATATATATATAGTTAAGAAGAGGTGTACTGGTCTGATATATGCAGGAACAAGAAAACTAGTATTGTTTCTCACTGCATGGCCCCAATAAATAGTAATGTGGATGCAGTCCATGTGGGATAACTTCAGAAGACAGCATTTACTTGGATCGTGGACTATCTTAAAGACAGACCTCAGTATGTGTGTCTCGGGAACTGCAGGTCTGACATTGTGGTCATCAACACAGGAGCGCCGCAGGGGACTGTACTTTCTCCGGTCCTGTTCAGCCTATATACATCAGACTTCCAATACAACATGAAGTCCTGCCACGTGCAAAAGTTTGCATACGACACTGCTATCGTGGGCTGCATCAGGAGTGAGCAGGAGGAGTATAGGAAACTAATCAAGGACTTTGTTAAATGGTGTGACTCAAACCACCTACAACTGAACACCAGCAAAACCAAGGAGCTGGTGGTGGATTTTTGGAGGCCCAGGCCCCTGATGGACCCCGTGATTATCAGAGGAGACTGTGTGTAGAGGGTGCAGACCTATAAACACCTGGGAGTGCAGCTGGATGATAAATTGGACTGGACTGCCAATACTGATGCTCTGTGTAAGAAAGGACAGAGCCGACTATACTTCCTTAGAAGGCTGGCGTCTTTCAACATCTGCAATAAGATGCTGCAGATGTTCTATCAGACAGTTGTGGCGAGCGCCTTCTTCTACGCAGTGGTGTGCTAGGGAGGCAGCAAAAAGAAGAGGGATGCCTCACGCCTGGACAGACTGGTGTGGAAGGCAGGCTCTATTGTAGGCATGGAGTTGGACAGTTTGACATCTGTGGTTTTGATTATGGAGATTGTTTTCTGTATTTGTTTTCATTTTGATATTGTTGAAGATGTTTAAAATTAATTTACACTATTTGATTGTTATTCACAGTTGATGCTGTTTGTTCACTCATTGTCTTAGTCATGACGTGAAATTCCATGGTGTGTGATGTCATCAGATCAACAGGGCATAAATTTGCCTCCTGATCACCTTTCTTTATTTGAGATTGTAACTATAACAAACATCTTTGTACTTCTGAAAAAAACAGTTAATTTTTTTCTCCAGGTTAAAGATTTTTTGTTCTTGTTTTTTTGTTACTCAAATTTATAGCCATATATTTTTGATCTTCTGCTTTTAATCCTTGCCTGTCTACGTAGTCTTTACTGTGTCTTCTCTCCTGATTGCTTCTTATATACACCCATAATGAGTGCACTTTATTGTTATTGTACTATGCCAAAATTTTTTTCAGACCATATATATATACATTTTAATAAAATGACTATATTCAAATGTAGTAGAATCTATTGGTATAAACAATACATTTTATTTCACCTCACCATGGAAAACCAGACAGGGCAGCTCCTTATCACCAATGTTTTTTGCAATTGTTGAATCAATGGGAAGCTTTCTCCAGAAACAGACAAATACAAAGGAAACATAAGTGATAAGTATAGCTGTGTGCTGATGACACATTGCTGTTATAATGTATGCATTCTCATTTTTGTCATTTGTATTTCTTCAATTGAGTATATTTAATAGGATCTGTGAGTTTAAACTCACCTTTGTCGTTGAATAGTATAGTAAATAAATTAAGCTCATCACTTTTTGTTTATTGTCTTACAACAGATTTAATACTTAGGAGGTATAGTTACAAGGAAACTTAAAGATCTATTTAAATGTAGTATCTGTAATATGAATGAACGCTTCACACAAGATGTTAATAGGTAATCTTCTGTTCATTTTCCTTTAGCAGGTCAATATTGTTAACATTAATATCAGGCTGAAGCTCTTATATTTTGATATATAGTTATGCTATTTGAGTCACAAATATATATGCTTTATATACATACTTTGAGGCTTTGCAATGATGCAGAAGGCAACAAGTTTCCACCTGCTTAGCTAAGCAATGAAAAAAATTCTCCAATCTTTATACTTTACTCTGTACTCCGTTCTTTCATACTATATCCTCTGCCAATTTACTGGCAATCCAATCATTTGCTCACAATATGTTACCACTATAGGAGGCTCAGCAGGGCAAGGATGCTATTCCCAGCCAACCCCTATACACAATAATGATATATTCCAGCCATCTTTAACCTGCACTGTATTCAGTTCATGGACTTTATGAAGTATCTGGACCATTTCTGCCCTCTACATGGATAACAGGTATGCATCCTTTGAACGACATCATTTCAAACATAATATTCCTATACCACACTATTTAGTATATCTGCAAACCTTGTCAAATTGAACCCACCCTTAATCCCCATTTTTTCATCAATATGTATTCCTAAAACTATAGTAGCTATAGCAGATATTTCTAGATTCTGTCATCACATTTCAAAGACATCACTCCTAGATTATGTAAGCAATACTAGAAGTGGGACCTTTCAATAAGAATCTCAGATAAAGAATGGAATTGCACCATCACAAGATGTGTTCTTCTTGAGTCAGTGCAAACATGGTGTAATGAATCCAAAAATGTACATCGCACAAATCCTTTCTAAATTTATCTAGGAAAAGATTGAAACTGTGAAAAATGTCATAAAATGCTTGTCATATACAGCATATACAGTGATCCCCTACCTATCACAGTAGGTACGTTTCAGACCTATCAGCGAGTAGCTGATCCGACCGCTTCTCCTTAGTATGCGTTCAGCTACCCCTCTTCACAATGCGAGCGGGAGAGACGTGATGCGGCAGGAGAATAGAGCGCCTCCGGGGGGGTTGTGCAAAGCAATTGAGACCAGATCATCTCAGAGAGACACTTTGACGACACGCGAGACTAGACATTACAACCTTAGGAAGCAAAACCTTGACCACGTCACACCCTACTTATAAATAATTTAAAACAAGTTCACCAACATCTAACCTGGCAGTTGTTGGTATGTTTTTTGCTCTTAAAACAATGACAAGCTGAGCAGCTGCAGCAAGCAAGCTGATGATCCGAGCATCCAGCAGATCCCCGTGACCCTGTAGTTAGGATATAGTGGGTTGGATGATGGATGGATGGGTGCTGGTTGCTTGTTTCACTGAAGTATGTTTCACTTATTACAAAATGATTGGTAAGAAGGAATTAAAATAAATAACTTCCTTCTATTTGATGGAAAACACAAGTCAGTTTAGCTGATGAAGTATGACCCAAAGTGAGGACAGAACAGAGTCAGCCAATACCTGTGGCTATGATAGTACTCTACTAGCACCATATCAAGACTACTGTGCTAATTGGCTGAACACAGTACACATGACAGTACTACTACTAATACCACTACTACTACAACTATTTAACTCACTAAAACTCCACAAAACAAAATGTATATATCAATTTTTAGTTATTATTATTATTATTATTATTATTACAAATTTAACTGAAGGATGTATCTGAGGAGACTATCAAGACCAAGATATGTTACAGTTCCTGACAGATTATTTTCTAAAGTTGGAGCTCAGGCAGGTAATGCGACCTGCTCAAGGACACCCAGTAAAGCATGCAAAGGAACCAAACCTTCATTTTAGCCTTAAACTGGAAAATATACACCTTCAGCCACATCTGTATTTAAAATATAGGGGTGTTCCATCAAACTAAAAACTATTGGAATTGGCAGTTCTCTAGTGCTCCTGTCTGGAGCCAGACCACCAGAGAAAGCTATTAGGCTAAGAAAACAATTGTTACACCAATAGATACTGTTGTTAACACGTGGGTGCTAAAATGCTTTTCTTCTTCGAAACACAAGAACTGTGGATTGCCAAACTTAATATGGGATGTTTCAGTCTGCTGCCATCCAACCCCTAACAATTACAGAGACATTAGAGCCTTGTGATTAAGAAGCACTTTGTGCTTTTGGATTTCTTAAATGAATCAGCACAAACAACAAAAATGTTTCAATTCCTCAGGGTAGTGCCCATTGAAAGAACTTTGCACTAAAAAAGCACTATGAACTTTCCCATTTTTTGTTAAGAAATGTGTTAATTTGAACAGAATCTTAACTTATACAATTGCGCAAATAAAAATACCATGTTTCTAAATTAATATTATCTTTATTTTTTTCTAAATGATATCCTGAATGCAAAAAAAAAAAAAAAAAAGCAGAATTATGCAAATGTGTGTGTTGAATAGGAGAACATAAGGTAGACCTATAAATCTATGTGGTCTAAGTTGTCCTCTAAACCAGAGTTCAGAAAAAGATCATTGAGGAGAGCAAGAGAGAGCAAGAGAACAATGTGACTCTAAAAGATTTACACTCTTTAATTTAATTCCTGGGCTTCATTAAAAAGTGAAAAAAATTAAAGGAATTGTTTAAAAAAAATAGTCACGCCACATTATAATCACAGTTTTTCAGAAGGCATTAAGATGACCCTGGAAGTGTTTTTAGGTATGTAGGTTAGACAAAACCTGACCATTTTTGGCTTAATGTATTCTTTATTGGTTAGCTCTGTGTCTGGTGGAGGTGATCCCCACCATGAAGCACAGTGGTGAAACATTCAAACCATGGGAACATCAAGGACTAAAAGGAAAGCAATATGGATGCAGAAATATATCCCTATTGTTATTTTTGTTAATAAATGTGCTATTTTTCTTTACCTTTTGCCTCCATTACGTTCCCCTGTGATAGCCAGGGGGCTTTTTCCTGCTACAGAATTTTAAAAACATATTATATATAGTGAGTATACAGTGCATCAATAGATAGATAGATAGATAGATAGATAGATAGATAGATAGATAGATAGATAGATACTTTATTAATCCCAAGGGGAAATTCACATAAAGGGAAAATTCGCATTCAAGGGGAAATTCACAAAATATGTTCAGCTTTTCAATAAAATTAGCAATTTGGCCAGATTTTACCAATGCAGGCAAGTGAACATACCATGTTTATGTGAACTAATTGCACATTAATAAATAAAATCAAGCTCAAGTATCTATAAACCAATGAGATCCTCCAAAAGGCACCACTGACTCAAATATGTAAATATACATTAACAGAATTGTTAATTTGGAAAATATTTCTGTGAACACCTTGCTCATCTACAGTGGTATCTGTTTACTATTTAAGCAGAACGAACTTTGCTAAGGCCACACCCTCATTTTTATGGAAAGCCATATTTTAATTTCCCAACTTTTTATATAAAATACTTAACAGAATAAGGCACAATGTCTTAGCTTGTAATTCAGATTTACAGAGCACTAGAGTTTACCCTATATTTCATTCTGACCTTTTCAAAATATAATAAACTTTTTATTAAATCCTCCACCTTAATTAGGTGTCATTTTTATGTCTGTCAAAAGCAAATGCATATGGTGTAATCTTTTGAAAATTTCGGCGCAGTCAGAGCAAGTAATGTTGTGCATGTTTAAAAGTCATTTCCATAAGTAAGTGCAATTTCTGTACAGTTTGTTCCTGTTTAATGAAGTGAAATCTTGTTTGCATTCCTCCCAATTTCACTAGGAAACCCATTCAAGCATCTGTGTCAAAATTAAGGGAATAAAAATTAAAACCTGCTATCTTTAACTGAACACTAAGCTATTAAAAGTAAACCTCTGCTTCATATTTTAAATGTTTTTGATCATCTTTATTTTGAAAATTTCACTAAGAGCATTTTTATTATTATTTGAGATTATTTAAATGAAGTTAATGACAGAAAATGCAAATGATATAAAAAGGAGAAAATGGCTAACATTTATTTATTCTTGCTGTTCTCTTGTCTTGTTGGTGTCATTAGAACAGCTCGTTGCGTCCCATTCTCTCCCATTATCTCGGCTATCAGTGAAACCCAGCAAGATTCCAGCAGGGCTATAAATACTTTCCGTCGACCACATAGGGTTCCCACATCATCTTCTAGCCACAGCTTAATGATAGGAAAAAAAAATTCTAATGTGTTTTCTCTTTTTTTTCTGAATTGTACATTATCTACAAAACACCAATGAGGCCTTAAAGTTATATGTAGTTAAAAAGGTACATTAACACCTCATTGCAACACGGCTGATAAAAATGGACACTATAATCATAATGTTTAAAAGTATAATGATAAACTTTTTCATTTCTGTGATTTTTGGGTCAGTAATTTAAAAGAGGCTAAAAAAATTGGCCAAAACATATTAGAGACAAAAGAGCAAGAAAGTGGACATTGGTGATGATTTTATTAAGTAAATGAAACTGCCATAGAGACCTGCACAAAAGAATGAGTATGTAAGGTTACACAGTAAGCATCCTAAAATGTACTTGAGTTGAATTTTTAGTAGCTAAGAATATGTTGTTATTGTAATGCAGGTGAACTATATAGTGTCAGAATAGTACAATATATTATGTGTATTTATTTATTAATCCATGATTTCAAATGGAAACAAAAGGCAGTAGGTTCAACGAAAATGAAGTAAATGAGTCAGTCCCCTTATTGTTCATCTTCTGCATCAGCATCACCTTTACAAAGCCACAAGGAAGACAGGTGGGCTTCAAAATCAATGCTGGAAGCTACAGTCATATATCATAGGTCAGATTAATACAAACTACCACTTATTTTATCAAAATATACCAATTATTTACTTCACTATTTTGTGAACTCATTTATTCCAACAGAGGATCAGAGTCTATCCTGGCTGCATTTACCCCATGTGAGATGGCAACCATAGTTGGGACAGAAATCCTATTTTACATAGTCTTACATACACCCACATACAATTTGACAGTTCAAGTCATCAAATAATTCATTTTCCAAATCCAGTAATACCAATGAAGGGTTATAAGGAGCCAGAACTAATTCTGGTTTTGCTTAGAGGATGGCAAAGATTAACTTTGGAAAGAACGTTCATTCGTATCACACATTCTGGCTGAAATTGAGTCATTCATTCATCCTTCAATCCTTTCAAATGGAAACAAAAAGCAGTAGGTTCAAGGAAAATTAAGTAAATGAGTCAGTCCCCTTATTGTGCATCTTCTGCATCAGCATTACCTTTACAAAATCACAAGGAAGACAGGTGGGCTCCAAAAATAATGCCGGAAGCTACAGTCATATATCATAGGCCAGGTTTATACAAACTACCACTTATTTTCTCAAAATATGCCAATTATTTGCTTCACTCATTTATATTGTGAACTCATTTATTCCAACAGAGGGTCAGATGCAGCCTATCCTGGCTGCATTTACTACATGTAAGATAGCAACCCTTCATGGGACAGAAATCCTATTTTTACATAAACCCACTTACTTAAACGTTGGCAGTTCAAGTCCTCAAAAAATCCATTCACTACTTAATTTTCCAAATCTAGTAATGTCAATGAAGGGTTATAAGGAGCAGGAACTAATTCTGGTTTTACTCAGAGGATGGCAAACTTAACTTTGGAAAGAACATTCACACATACTTGCTGAAATGGAGTCATTCACTCATCTTTCAAACACACTTATTTCAACAGAGATTTGTGAAGACCCCAAGCCTACACTGACTGTATTTAGGTCACAACAGGAACTGACTCTGGATGGTAATGTGAATACACAATAGAGCACACTCTAACACATTCTCACTTGCTAGCTTTTTCAAATAGAGGATCATAGGAAGACAGAGCTTATCTCACAACAATAGTTGTTAACTGCACCAAACATTTAAATCACCAGTTTATTCAATATAAAATTGTTCACGGGATTTATAGGACTGTTTTGAAACAATGCTTAATGGTTTTAGCCCCTAACACAGTTTGCAATCTATGCTCACCTAAAGTGCTTGTTTCCTTTTTTCATAAGTTTTGGTTATTGCTATCCTGCCACATCTTTGTGGACCTCCACTTCCAAATCTCTTTCGTTCCTTTTAGATGACTTTATTTTTTGTTCTCCACAGTTTTTTTCATTTTACTTTTTGTTTTTTCACTGCACTCCTTTTCATCATTTGATAAGAAATTGAATTCATTGAGTTCTTTAGCTTTAAGCACCTCACTGGGAAAATGTCATATACTGTACATTCTTGTAGGAACTTATTTTATAACATTTCTTTTACAACTGCTCATACTAATTTCTCTTCTTCATCCACAATATAATCTTTACAGAGAGGAACTGCACTTAGTAAAATCAATTATTTTGTTTTAATTGGGATGTGTCGGGCAAGCACTTTTTTTCAGCCATCTCTGTATTTTGGGAGGAAGGGGTGACAGTAGGATGGGAACTTTATTCTGTTTTTGATATGGCACTTTTGTTATCTTGTTGTTACCTTATTTCTCTCTTTAAAAATAATATAAATTGTTTACAAAAAAAAAACTATTTGTTAAATGCCAGGTTACCATTTAAAATAAAAATATCTGTTTCAAATAAAATTAAAATACACATTTTAGCATTTATTAATGTAAATAACAGTATGTCAAGTACTAGAATATCTTAATACTAACTCTTGATCTCTAATTGTGTACTTGTTCTTGTAAGTCCTGTACCTGATATTCTGACTGATGCTGAGGAGACTCTTCAATGTCTTCTTCCATTGCTATCATTATGTAAATAGGCAGCATTGCAAGCTTTAACAGTTACTAAATTGACTGTCAATGATTTATGAAGAAAGGAGTTCACATTGAGGCCTCTGAGGGTCAATTGGTTGACAACATTGTCTACCATAATTTTTTAAATGTGCTACTGTATATTGAAACATTGGTTATGCAAGTGCAAATGTTCTCTTTTTTATTACTGAATTACTGTGGAGACAAAATTTTAAAAAAGGGAATAATGTTACTTATTAATTGAGGCTGACACGGGAGCTTTACCTTTCTTCTTCTGACACTCATCATTTTCTTACTCTGGACAAGCACTGAATGAAAACACAAATATATATTTTATTTAAATTCCACACTGAAATCTAAACTAACTTCTTAGTGTTTATGTTTGTTTAACCAGACTGATATTTTAAAGCACAAATAAAAAAAAGTGTAATAATAATGTAACTGATTTCTCTCTCACTCTTTCTAAACTGAAAATATCTGGATATTGTCTTAACTTGCATCTGCCCCGAATGCAGTAGTGGGGGCTCCTGGTGCACAGTAATAGTTCTGCTTACATGCTAGACATTATTTGGCCTGAAAAGTCAAGGCAAGGAACTCCATTTGGAGATGTCAAACATTAGGTTTTTAAATATATAAATCAGGTAAAAGGAAAGGCAAGTCTTTTGAATCTAACATACTGTATGTCTAAACGAAAAAGAGTCAAATCAGTCGGCAAGAGGATCACAAGGTGACATCTTGGAAATAAGCACTGAATGCAGAGTGCAGTCAGCCCTGAGCATTTAACTTGATCTGGGGATTAGGGGTGTAATGGGTACTGCAGCCATCACAGGGGTCTCGGGAATAAAGACATATTTCACACTTTGAGCTCTATCATAATGTTAGGCGTGGTGTATCTTTTTACATTTTGTTTTATGACTCAATTTTAGTAAACTAGTACACCCCTACTGTGCCAATTCCATAAGATGAGGAAGCTAGAGAACCACAAATAGGATGAATAGTACAAGTAATTACAGTATGTATTAGAATGTAACTACTCATTGATTGTAGCTACTGCATTTTTAAAATGTTTCCACACAGTATGTTGTCACAAACTTTTGTATCATCATTTTGGACAAACAATAGTAATATATGGATGTTAAAAATTTACACTTGGTACCTGTAATATAATAGTGCATGCATACACAGTGTTTCATCCATTTGAAAGTGCTTTTGAGCTACTATTGAGCATTAGAACAATCTACATGAGAACAAGCCATTTAGCCCAAAATAGACCACCAGTCCTATCCACTTAATTTCTTCAAAATAATATCAAGTCTAGTTTTATAAGGCCCTAAAGTCCTACTGTCTACCATACTAAGTTATTTCAAGTGCCTATGGTTCCCTGTGTGAAGAAAAACTTCCTAATGTTTGAGCAAAATTTACCCTTAACAAGTTTCAAAGTTCTAATCTAACATTACCATTTGGGATTCAACAATGGTAGCATCATTGTACTGTCATCATGATGGAAACAAGCAGAACAGCTTCAAGATTTTTTTAATAAATACCCTTTAAAAAATATCTACTCCCATGATATATATATATATATATATATATATATATATATATATATATATATATATATATATATATATATATATATATATATATATATATATATATACATATATATATGTAAAAGATGTAGCAACAAACAGCATAAAGGTTTGGGGTTTTCCGGCCCCGTATATTGTAGACAATCCACAGTAACTCAAAAAAAAGCAGGTCAAAATATAAACAAAACAGTTCATATGCGCGACGCCCTTCTGAGGTGTTGTCGGCCATTTTATAGGGGAGGAGCCAGAAGTGGAAGAATGCTGGGAAGGAACCGTGAGGGAGGATGGGACTGCTGACGTCAGGAAAGATGGCGGAGGAAGGGCGGAAGTGGATGTACTGCGGGAAAGCTATGATGGGGGAGCGTCTCTTTTCCTGGAAGACAAAGGAGAAAGGTTAGTACCCCACCATTTCCTGCCGGTGAACGTCTTTCGAAGCGGTTTAAGGTCCGTCCGCGGTCTCCTAATCGCGCGTGCGTGACAATATATATATATATGTGTATTTATACAGTATATATATATATATATATATATATATATATATATATTGTCACACATATGCGAATAGGAGGCAGCAAAAGGTCTTAAGTAATAGTAATACCACATCCAACCAGGGAGTGGCGTGGTGCACTGACTGTCTTTCTCAGTTTCCTGCAGACCTTTTCCTAGAAATCCTACCAGGTTCCGATACCTCAGAAGGTGTCACTTCTGGTCCAGATGACATCGCTTCTGGGTCCAGGCCCTTCGATGACGTCACTTCCATTTCCATCCCCCTCAATGACATCACATTCTATATGTGCCTTTAAAGCCGCCCTTTTACTACCAAGGAATCAGTTCTGTTTTGGACTCAGTATTATGGATATCTCTGTCAATTTTAAAACCTTTTGCAGTCAGGGATATTATATGGGTGGGGATTATATATATATTCATAGCATCTGTTGTCTGTGTCCTGATCTGATTGTATGGATGGTTACCTACAAGGTAACGCATGTGGTTGGTCTGCCAGTCGGCAAACATCCGCGACGGGTAACCTTCTCAATTGCGAGAAGCAGATCATAGAATGTTACATAGTTTACTGTCAAATTATGCAAAGAGTACGCGACACGTGTTTCACCCTTATTTGGGCTCATCAGGCATACACACTCCATAGCAGCCCTCTCGGGGATCAAGCCTCAGATGTCAGCGTCAGAAGTGAAGCCTTTTACACTGCGCCATGGCATGTGGTCAGCATCCATTGTCTGAGTCCCAATCTGATTTTATGGGTGGTTAACTACCAGGTAACGCCGAGGTTCGATCCCCAAGAGGGGTGCTATAGAGTATGTAAGCCTGATGAGCCCAAATAAGGGCGAAACATGTGTCGTGTAGTCTTTGCATTATTTGACAGTAAACTATGTAATATATATATACAGTATATACATATATATATATATATATATACTGTACATATATATATATATATATACTGGTAGTCCTCAGGTTATGGATATCCGACCTACAACTTACGAATGAGGACGCAGCTGCGACGCATACGCCCCAGTAACTGACGCTCTGTCATCTTAGGCCTGGGAATGCTGCAAGTGGTGGCTAGAGGGGGACGATTTCACTGCTCGTGCAGTATAGTGTCCCTAGGGCGGCTCCCAGCGGCAAGCGGTGTGCAGGACAATGGTTCGCTGCCCACCCACTATGCCTCCGCAGCTACTGCCCCTGACTGGATGCAGGCTGGATGGAGTGAAGGGGGGCGTTTCACTGTCCGTCCAGCACACATGGCTGGTAATGTTGCAAGCGGTGACCTGGTTGTGGCTGAACGGAGGCCAATGAGGGTGAATCGGGCGGCGAGTATAGCATTGTAGTGTGCCTCGGATGGCTGCCTGTTGAATTGGGGTTGGGCGATTCACTACCTGCCTTTGGCCACACCGTGTTCGTTTTCGGTGGGCAGACGCTGCAGGCAGCATACTGTAGTGGAGGTGACTGTGTGGTGGCCAAGTGATGAACCCACTTTCTCCGCCCCCAGTCATTCTCAATAGCAAGCCTGCTTGTACTGTTATGCACATTGCAGGAAGTTGTCTCTTGTCAGTACATCAGACGTGTTGATGATGGGTGCCTTCCTGCTGTGATAGCGTTATAGCGCTGTGCAGAAGAGCTCATCTTAACCTTTTGTCTTCACCCTTCAAGAATATCTCTGAAACACAAAACTGCTGGTGATACAGTAAAGAAGAGAAAAACCATCATCATTGAAAATAAATTAGAAATAATAAAAAGGTTCAGAGAGAGGTGAAACTCCATCATTCATTGGCAGAGCACTTGGTTACAGTCGGTCAACAATAGCATTTATTAAAATAATGTACCTGTTCTGACTTACATACAAATTCAATTTAAGTACAAATCTACAGTCCCGGGGACTGCCTGATATATATATATATATACTGTACATACATTAAGCGTACCAGTTTCTAAACCTGTATCATGGACTGAATGCATCCTGCCTGTATCAGGCATAGAACAGGAAATGTACAAAAATGGGAAACCAGTACTTCTATATACTGTCACACACGTGCGCATGGGAGGCAGCTAAAGGGCTTGAGTGACGGCAGTTCTGAGACAGGCCAGGCTGTGGCAGAGTGCACTGACTCTTTTTCTCACTTCCCTGTAGACCATCCCTGGGAGACTCCACCTGGCTCTCGTGACATCACTTCCGGGACCAAACCAATGGAGACAGAACTAACCGGCGCCGGCCCCCCTGATGTCACGTCCGGGCCTGATCCAATGAGTAACGAACACGTGCCCGATTCCCATGACCTCACTTCCTATCTTCCCCTTTAAAAGCCTGCCCTTTTTCCCCTTTCCCTCAGTCTTGTTTTGGACTCATTTGTATGCACATCAGTGCTGTTGATTGTGATAAAAAACGACTTTGCAGCCAGGATACCAGAATATACGGGTGGCTGCCCCAAACCTTCTTTGAGTATGTCTCAGCTTTGTGACATTGGCGTAGTCGGCAGGATGGAGAAGTCCTGGAAGAGAAGGGGACAGGACCTGCAACACGTCCAGGTGGGATCGTGCGGGCGAGTTTTCAGGCGGGAGGGTGGCCCGTGTTTGGAGTGGCCGGTACAGGCTCTGCTCCCGGCATGCTCAACTAGGCAATCTAGACAGGCCAGGGAGTGTTCGGGAGGGGCTCACAGACTTGGGCTGCTTCGGAGGAGGGAGGCGAAGAGGGCTGTTTGAGCTCTCTCGGAGGAGAGTGCCTGCCTCCCTGTGAAGCCAGAGCCCCGATTTCCACCTAGGGGTGCCCCAGACTGGCAGGTGAGTAACCTGAAAAACTGGAGGTTTGACCCAGAGCGGCCAACCCCACAGCAAGCCTGGTCCCTATGGGTAAAAGTAGGGCAGTGGCTGCGGCCACAGACACTTAAGCCCTTTCAAGTCATAGAGCAGGTGGCTTGCTACCTGCTTCTGGACACATTACCCCGTGGCTTCACCCAGCCGGTCTGGGGTAGAGAATTTACAAACATGGCAGAGCTCATAGAGCTCGTAGAGAAACAAAGGACGGCCTCGCAATCTGAGGGAGCTGAACCGTCCTTTAGCCAAACTCAACCGGGGGCTAGGTGTCCCAACACCTAGCCCCCCCCCTGTGCAACCCAGAGCTTGTGCCGGCGTTCCCCGGGGCCGCGGGCGCTCAAACCGCTTGGGAATGAGGCGGAATACAGGTGGAGCGGGAGGAGGGATTGGTGTGCTCTGATAAACCCGTTGGCGGTTCCACACACAGGCACGGTGGTCGTCAACGGGTACAAAACGTCTGCTCTGTTAGACACCGGGAGCAACACTACCATTGTTGCTCGCCGTTTTGTGCTACTGCAACAGTGGTTAAAGTATAAGGTCGGTATAACCTGTGTCCACGGGGAAACCCGCTGGTACAAGGCCGCCACGTGTGTCATCAGTTACGGGGGATCGGTTCGAAATTAACTGTGGCAATCCTTCCTGATCCTCCACACCCGGTGATACTGGGGCGGAACTGGCCTGAAATTAAAAGCGGTGAGACACATACCACTCCCGGGAATACTTTGGGCCTTATTATAGACGGGCATGAGCCGTCTCAGGCTGCCTCCACGCCGTGTAATCAGCCGGCAGAGAGAGACGGAGCGTCTTCCCTGAGTGACGTGGTTTCCCTCAGGCCGTCGCGTGCTGGTACGTCATCCACTGAAGCCAAGACGGAACGGGAGGAGGCCACGCCCCTTGAGGTCGACGCTGACCCTCTCTCTGTATTGCGGTTTCAATTTAAAGAGACGCCGGCTTCTTTCAGAAGGGAGCAATGGAATGACGACTCCCTGAAATTTGCAAAAAATGCAGTGGTCCTTGTAAATGGCCAGCGCACTGATCAGTCTATACCACAGGGCCCTCACTTTGTATTAGACAACGACCTTCTTTATCGTGTAGCAATGCATGATGGGCAGGAGAGAAAGCTGCTGCTAGTTCCGCGTACCTTCCGGCGGCAGGTCTGCGAGCTAGCACACGCCCACCTCCTAGGTGGCCACTTGGGCACCGAAAAAACTCTGGAGCGGATCAAGCTCCGTTTCTACTGGCCGGGAGTCAATGAGGAGGTTCGTCGCTTTTGCACTTCCTGCCCGGAGTGTCAACTGCGACAAATTCCCAGGAGGGACCGTGCTCCTCTTTTCCCTATTCCCCTGATTGATGTTGCCTTCCAAAGAATCGGGGTCGATTTGGTTGGACCCCTAGAGCCCTCAGCCCGAGGACACAAGTACATTTTAGTCCTTGTGGATTACGCTACACGATACCCCGAAGCTGTTCCGTTGCACTCAGCTAAATCCAAAGCTATCGCATGGGAATTACTAGGGGTCTTTTCGCGTGTGGGTGTTCCCAAGGAAGTCTTGACAGACCAGGGGACACCTTTGACCTTGGAGACGTTCAAGGAGACTGCCAAGTTGCTGAAAATAAAGCATTTAAAGACCCGTGTATCATCCTCAAACCGACGGGTTAGTAGAGAGATTTAATTAGACTCTCAAACAAATGCTATGTAAGGTGGTCAGCGAGGATGGAAGGAACTGGGATCAGCTCCTCCCCCTCGTCCTTTTGCTTATCGGAAGTCCCACAAGCCTCCACGGGTTCTCCCCTTTGAATTACTGTATGGGCGACAACCTCGGGCATATTAGACATTCTAAAAGAAGGGTGGGAAGAAGAGGCTCTTCCCTCTACAAACATATTAGAGTATATCGCGCAGTTACGCGATAGATTGGGAAAGATTCGACCTCTCCTTAAAAGTCACATGGAAGAAGCACAAGCAGCACAGGCCCGTTATTACAACGCGCACGTCTCTTGGGAGTTCCACCCGGAGATCGGGTCATGGTCCTAGTGCCTACCTCCCACTCTAAGCTGCTTGCCCATTGGCAGGCCCCTACAAAGTTAAGGAGAGGAAGGGACTGGTCGACTATTTGGTGAGTCAACCCAATCGTCGGCCAAAGGAGCGGTTTATCATGTGAACTTGCTGAAACCGTGGAAGGACAGGGACCCCGATCCCTCCTCCGGCCAGCCCGCTCACTCTTCACTCACACACACCGCCTTAACTTCGGTACGGACTTAAGTCCCAGACAACGGCAGGAGCTGGAAACAGTTATCCGGACCGTCCGGGAGGTAGTCAGTGAACGCCCCGGAAGGACCTCTCTGGTTGAGCACAACATTGTGACAGAGCCCGTGGTTATTGTCCGAGAACGCCCGTATCGCCTTCCCGAGGCAAAAGGGCTGAAGTGGAGCTTGAGATCAAGCGCATGCTGGAGCTAGGTGTGATTGAGGAAAGTTATAGTCCCTGGTCCAGCCCAATTGTGCTCGTCGGTAAGCCTGACTGAAGTTGGAGGTTTTGCAATGACTTCCGTCGGCTTAATCAAGTCTCCCAATTTGATGCTTATCCAATGCCTCGAGTGGATGACCTCCTCGAGAGGCTTGGACAGGCTCGATACTTGACCACACTTCACATGACAAAAGGGTACTGGCAGGTTCCTTTAACGGACACCGAAGGAAAAACACGTTTAGTACCCCTAGCGGACACTGGCAGTATCGTGTCCTTCCATTTGGGTTACACGGGGCGCCAGCAACCTTCCAGCGTCTGGTGGACAAAGTGCTCCGCCTCATAACTCATACAGTGTTGCCTACCTGGATGGCGTGGTCATCTATTCCAGCACATGGACAGAACACCTACAGCAGGTCCGAGCGGTATTGCGAACACTTGGTGAGGCCGGGCTCCGGATTAATCCCAAGAAATGCTTCTTTGGGTTAAGTGAAGCCAAATATTTAGGCTACCTGGTGGGTCGGGTACCGTGAGGCCACAGTGCTCCAAAGTTGATGCCATTTTGAAATGGCCCGTCCATGAACCAAGCGGCAGGTCCAAGCCTTTCGGATTAGCGGGTACTACCGCCCGGTTTGTACCCGGTTCTCGGAGAGAGCGCGCCCTTGACTGATTTAACAAAGAAGAGGGCCCGAACATTGTGGTATGGACTGAGAACACAGGCACTGCATTTAGTGACTTGAAACAGGCCCTTACGTCCGCACCTATTTTGATGGCACCTAACTTCTCTTTGCCTTTTATCCTCCAGACGGACGCTTCGGACACAGGCCTGGGCGCCGTGCTGAGCCAAAGTGTCGATGGTGTGGAACACCCCATCATGTTCCTAAGCCGGAAACTGTTGGACCGGGAAACCAGGTATGCAGCGGTGGAAAGGGAGGCTTTGGCGATTAAATGGGCGATTACTCAGCTGAGGTACTACCTGTTGGGCCGGGAGTTCACTCTTGTCACGGACCATGCGCCTCTACAGTGGATGGCCCTGCACAAGGAGTCGAATCCCTGGGTCACCCGGTGGTTTCTTGACCGGTGGTTTTCGCTCGTTCATCGTCGGGGTGCTCTCCATGCCAACGCTGATGCTCTTTCTCGGGTTCACGACCTCTCGGTTAGGGTCGCCCGACCCGACGGGTCTGGGCTAAGGGGGGGCCTTGTCACACACGTGCGCATGGGAGGCAGCTAAAGGGCTTGAGTGACGGCAGTTCTGAGACAGGCCGGGCTGTGGCAGAGTGCACTGACTCTTTTCTCACTTCCTGTAGACCATCCCTGGGAGACTCCACCTGGCTCTCGTGACATCACTTCGGGACCGAACCAATGGAGACAGAACTAACCGGTGCCGGCCCCCCTGATGTTACGTCCGGGCCTGATCCAATGAGTGACAAACACGTGCCCGATTCCCATGACCTCACTTGGGGTGGCTGCCCCAAACCTTTCTTTGAGTATGTCTCAGCTTTGTGACAATACTCATATTAAATATATCAGGCCAATTCAGAGTAACCAAACAAACCCACATACTTGTCTTTGAGATTTGGTGGAAAACTCCTACCAACACTGAAAGATAATGAATAAACGCTACAGGTACTGACATAGCGGGGATTCACACGCACAAATCCATTTCAATAAATGTACATAAACAGTAGTGAACACATGGTTATCTGTTTGTTTTCCATCTTCTTGTTTCAACCAGCCAATATTAATAATTTGAAAATGTAGAAAATGCATTTTTCAAGACCCTAATTAAGGAGTGCACATAGAGCAGTGTCAGGGATGCCAGGTTCGACGACTTGGTCGGAACTTGAGGGACCGGTAGAGGGCATGTGCCCACCTTGGATCACGTGGGGGCCGCCACCCTGGTTGCTTTGGGGGCCACGGGTTGAGGGCTTGGAAGCCCAACCCTGTAGGGACCCATGGTCACCGCCAGGGTGTGCCCCAATGCCTTGGGAACCCTGGACCTCAGCACTTCTGCCACACCAGGAAGTGCTGGGGGGAAGAGAAGCAGGGACACCCGGAGTGCTTCTGGGAGTACAGCCGGCACTTCCGCCACATGGGGGAGTGTCGGCGGGTGATTGCTGGGGAGCTCCTGGAGCATATCCGGGTGAAGATAAAAGGGGCCGCCTCCCTTCACTCGGGGCTGGAGTCGGGTGAAAGTAGGACGAAGCAGGAGAGAAGAGAGTAGAGGCGGCCCGAAGAAAGGCGTTGTATGGCCAGGACTTCAGAGGGGTTTGTGTGCACTTTTTGAATTGTGAATAGTTGTAAATAAATGTGTGGTGGTGGAAAAACAACATGTCTGCCTGTCTGTGCCCGGGTTCCGTTCACAGCAGGAAATGCAATGGAAGCCTTGTCTACTAGCATTATTGTAGTAGAGTGACTAGTTTTGACAAGAAATAACTTTCTAAATATCTCCATAGAAATAAACCTGGTATTTTAGTGTCAGAGTAAATGTAATGCTGTATATTCAAATATTCAAAATAAGCAGAAAATTCAAGTCTTTATTTTAATCTAAATTGGATTGACCTGATCCTACATCGAGCAGCAAGAAAAAAGCCTTGTCTGGTAGCAAAAGGTGAAAGTCAGGGAAAAAGCCATGATGGGGAACCAGACAAATGTAAGCTCCCAGAAGAGACTCATGCAAACATGGCCAATGTGCCAGGCCCCTCACAGAAGACAACAGGAATCAGGATGTGATGCTGAAGAAACTACCTGCTGCTTTAAATAATAAGTGTATTCACAAAAGCATAGATTCTGAGGAGACTGTAGAGATCGCATTAAGAAAAAGCACCAGCGGTCGTTTGACAAAAGACTTGTGACTCTATGAGAAAATCACTGCTTTGAAATGACCAGGTAATACACTGTACAGCACAGTTTAAAAGGCATTTATCAAAATACCTTTAAGAAAGTTTTCATCTGTTTCCAGTTTTTAAAATGATTTAAAGATATCCACCAAACCTGTACAATAAACTGGCAAAAAAACAATTTTGCTTAAATGTATTCATGCATTGTTTTCTATCTATTTAGGTTCTGAATTTCTAAAGACTGAGCTATTTTGTGAACAGTTGTTGAATACACTTGTCCCAGATTTTAATTTAAGAAAATGGAAAATGTTCTCCACCAATACATAGCTGTTGATGTCTGGATGGGGCTCATTACCAGATATTTAATTTTTCCAGTAATGAGAGAAGTTCTCACCAACTATGGAAAAACCTAGTACTGTATGTCACATCTTTCAAGTTTTTGGCAGATTGAGAAGATGGTGTTGCCCCTATGATTAATGAATTCTAGATTTAATTTTTCCTAAGCTTCACGTACACAATATTGTTTTTTTCCCAAATCAACAACACCTGCCATTTAAATCACGCACTCTCAGCATTTAAATCATGTGATAATAATCCATTGTTTTCATTGGTAGAGTAGTTCCTCATTGGTCAGTGGACTTTCTAGGTTTTTGTCTTGCAGTGTCACGCTTGGGTTACACAGTTGCACAGGGTTTTCAAGAAACATAAACTTTATTCGTAAAACAGCATAATAAAGCATAAATGATAAAGCAGAGGATATCTGGGGGAGAAGAGAGACAAGGCAAAAAGACAAAAGGACAGCTGCTGTACAGACTTTTAAATGTTCAAAGCGCCGCCAGAGATGCAGATCAGACTGCACAGCAACAGCAGCAGTAGCAGCATCAGCAGCAAGCCAACAGCTAACTGAGCAAAGAGGAGGTAAAAAACTGTATTTTTTTCCCATTGTATCACTGTTTACGAGGGTGTTTCGGAGGAGCGACTGCACCTTCTAGGGGTGCATTCAGCCCCCCTCTTTACAATGTAAAATACTGTGTACATACTAGCTTCTTCCATGAAGACATATTTGGTCATCACCACTATCTTATAACATCAGGAAAGACCTAGTAACTCCAAAAACTAAAAAAAAACTTAATTTTGAAAAAAATGGCAGTTACTAGGTTTTTCCATTGCAGGTCTACGACATAGGCAGTTGTTCTCTGTAATCATTATTTTACATTTTCCACATGTGCCTCACCAAACACCAGTTATACAGAGCCTAACTGTATGTACTGGTTACATAGTTTCATCTCTCTCACTCTCCATTTCTGCCTCTCACATTTGCCAGAGTGTAATCACTGTCTCAAGTATGTTTTCTTTTAAAATCTTTGTTGTTTTTTATGTATTTTGTGTTTAATTCTATTTTTAGTTTTGCATTTGCAACATTCATGAAGCTTGACTGTGTCGCAGGGGTGATAGGTTGTTTAGGTTATTAGGAATGCAGAAAAGAGAGAACTTACACTTCATTAAAATGATGGGGTCTAACAAAATTAAAATATATATACTGTATATTGTGGAAATAATACTTATATTTATAATATACTAGCTGTGTAAGCCCATGCCCATACTATGTAGAGATGTCAGGTAATTGAAAGGAACTACTCTGGGCATCTTTCTCCTAGGAGGATTCGATTTGCAGACGTGCTCTTATCGCTTGTGTATTAGTGACAGGAGGAAAAGTAAAAGGGATACCATTTTGCCAATGTTAGTGACTAAGTGACTTTGTCTTTCTTCTGAGGTTTCATTTTGCTGATGTGCTTACCTCGCTTGTGTTATTAGCAGCTAAGCGAGTTTTCTGTTTCTTTGGGGGTGGATCCCTTACCCTGACTCCACTTCTCACTTCCAGGCCGGACAGACAGACAGACACACTTCCACATGTAAACGCTTATATATAAGATGTACAACTTTGTAATGTGAACCAATATGAAGGATCTGTTTTATAACAAATAGGATGGTTCATCATATTTAACAAATTTAATGTTCAGTGTCATGTCAAAGAGATCTTTTTTTGAGGGCAAAACAGGAGAATCGTCATTGATATCAATAAGAGTCAAACCACAGAAATCATAATATCTTTCACCTGATATTCTAGATTAAAATAAAATCAAAGCTAAAACAAAAATACGTTCATTCTTTCCTTAATTAATAGTCTCTCTTTTGCAGAGATTTTTTCTTTAATTAAATCAAAGTTTGTACGCTGTGAGATACACACCACCAAGTTTTAAATTATGGCTATAATAATGTCACAGGTCACATGACATGAACATCATATGACTAGTAACCACATAGCATCATAGTGACTAAAAGCTCTAAAATTTCAGCTCCCATAAGGAAAATACATAGCAGATGATATGACTGAAATAGCCAAAATGAACAAATGAAAATAAAAATTAATACTGCATACAATTTAAATTGTATTCAATTGAACAAATGAATAATGTGACCAAATAAGGAAACAGTAAACATAAAAGTCTTCCTACTGTTTTTTTCTAACTTTAGACGTGTTTTTTTAACACTTCTTCTACTTCACTGTGTTATAAAAGAATCTAGTAGTGACCATTTTTATAATAGATTTTTAATTTCTTTAAGTGAAAAAAGAATCATTTGATTCACTGTTACAGTAAATCTTTTCTGCATCAAGTATCTTTTCGGATGACACAGCCATAGGTGGGTGTATCAGCAATAGGCAGGAGAATGAATACAGGACACTAGTGAAAGACTTTGTTGAGTGGTGCAAACTGAACCACCTGCAGCTCTTGCTGCACCAACATCAAAAAGGCAAAGTAGATAATCATGAAGTTCAGGTGGGCCACATCCATTCTCCTCCAGTTCGCATTGATGATGGAGATGTTGAGATGGTAAGGACATATAGGTACCTTGGGAAGCATCTGACCAACAAGCTTGAGTAGAGTATAAATGAAGAGGCTGTGTAAAGGAATGTCAGAGTCACCTCTATTTCCTGGGGAAGTTGAAACCATTTGGTGTATGCAGGCCACTCTTACATGTTTTGTACTAGTCTGTAGTGGCCAGGGTATTTTTCTATGCGGTAGTGTGCTGGGGAAATGGCATTAGTGCAGGTGATGCCAATGGACCAAACAAACTGAATTAAAAGGCTTGTTCAGTCTTGGGAGTCAGGCTAGACTCACTGGATGAAGTGGTAGAGGAGAGGCCACTCAGCATTCTACTTTCTATTCTGGAGAAGGAGTTTCACCTCCTGTATGTGGTTTTAATTAAACCTTCAGTAACAGACTGAGACAACTTTTTTGCTCCAAGGATCTCTGTGGGGTCATTTCTACCCTCAGACGTCAGGCACTATAATGAGTCACCTCTCAAGGTGGTCTTATTCCCTGAGTGCTGAATGATGCTGAGCTGGTCTACCAGTATATAAAGGCAATGACGGACATTTTGTGCTGGAAAATTGAAACTGTTAAATATGTGCAATTCTAATTCTCTTTACACTTAGTAAATAACTACACTTTGATAATTTACTTATATATAATTCCTGTTATACAGTATGAGTTTATCATCATCATTGGCTGAGCCCTTGGAAATAACAGAACAGGTATAGCAGCTAGCAATGATTTTTTGATATATTCAGGCCATTAATGTAGCTTGTGACATAGTGCCCTGTTATTAACTGCAGTACCGGTGTGGAGAATATTTTTGAGTTCTGGCTAAATGTATTAAGTGGGGTGAGCTTTTAGTTTGCTGAAAAGGGATAAAGGCTAAACTGTTGTTCCGGACTAATACGTGAGGTTTTGTGCAGTGTGCATTTAAAGTGCTGAATATGTAAGATATGTTCTTACAGTATAATAATGACACTTCTTCTTCCTCTTCATTTCGATATTTTTTAGGTTTCAGCGTGTATTCTACGGCCAACCCTTTCTACTGATCCAGACATAATGTGCATTATCTTGGCTAGACATTTTACAGGGTGAAACATGCAGGAAAGCATAGATCTTGAAGAATGATATTTTTACTATGTATCATAGAGAGATTCTAGTCAGGTAGAGGTCTAAAGGCTTGTGAAAGTTTAATCCTCAATGACAGCATAAACACGGCTTGGGTGAAACTGAAGACATGTTACTCGTAAATTTATACTAGTCTTCACAGAGTCTATCGTTCTTTGTGAGAAAACTTCCTAAGCACTGCAACAGATGGATAGAAATTTCATCTGTTGTAAACAGAAGCACGGCTTGGGTGAAACTGAAGACATGTTACTCTGTTGTAAATTTATACTAGTCCACCTTAACTAACACTAAACCTGGACATTCTGTCATTTGACACTTAATAACATAGTAGAAAATACAGCTGAACAATTTGATATAAGAAAGAAGTCTGTTAAATTTCCCTGATCTTCAGTTTTGCAGAATCTTCATTCCAAGTAAACTACTCATGTGAGAAGTTCCGTGTCAGATTCTGCTGTGTCACATTATGTGACTTTTACTGTGATTTTCAGTCATAGCCTTCATTTACATAATCATGGCTTGTCGGTGGCAAGGTCCAGAGAAGCCGGTCACCTAATGTGACATACCCAATGACTTACTCCAACTAGTCTGCGAGTCACTCCAATAAAATTAAACAGGTTTGATTTTATATTAAGTCACGGGGACGAGCTCTGTGTTCATGAGAGCCAACATATAATAAAAGCTCATCTGTAAGTACAATGCATTTAATGTAGTGATATGGAATAGGGAACACAGGTGATTTGGCCCTCACAAACAGAATAGAAGTTTGTCTGTCTGACGTGTCATGTCTGAAATACCACACAAGAATAGGAGAAAAGAAAAAAAAACGGTGACATTGCTGTTCAATTCACCATAACTTTTAACCCTTTGTGCAGCATAGGCTTGGTCAGGCAGCATGTTATTGGCTGTTACAGAAAAGGGAACATTACTGAGCTAGTAAATATAACATGCTCAGAGATCTACGGCCTTTTAAATTGAAATGGTATAGTGATGCGATCAGCAACAGCAGTCAGCAAATCTGACAAACCCCGCAACCAAATATCATGCAATATGATATCGGCTTTAGTTTCTAAACTTGAGGAACAGATTGTAGATCAGCACTCTGTGGTGTCAAATGTCCATTAGGGCGATAGTTCCTAAAAATAATGGCACTCAACCTGAGGAGTTAGGAAAAGAAGGCTACAGTCCGATTCTAGCATATTGCAGGAGGAATGCACTATTTGAGGCCCGACCTCCAAAAATTAGAATATTCTTTAACTATTTAAATCTTTCTGTAGACCTGTGTGGTGAATTATTCTGCATTGGTGGGTGGAGTTGCGCAGATTAAGGTAGATTGTCATTTGTGCAAGATACATTTAAAAATAGTAGGTAAAAAGAAAATACTGTATTTCCCTTGAAAATGCTGCCTTTATTTGACACTATTTTAGACAAATAATCAAGTATCTTAGAAGTCCAATTATCAGACTCAAATCCTGATTTAGGTTGTTTTTTGGTGTAACTGAGATCTGTACTACCAGTGTGTATTGCATTGTGAGGAGAACTAATGTATCAGAAAAAAAGATAAAAGTATATTTAAAGAGATTAGGAATAATAAGGGGTAATAATTTAAGTACTTTATTACACAGAGATGTTAATTAATATCTGAAAAAATACAGTGTTGGTTTAGTAGTTGAGATTCTCTTTACAGATATACATAAATGTTAGGAGTATCAACATTTGATAGTAGAAAACAGTAATGTACGATAATGAAGCTTACAAGCAATGAATTGTGGTAAAAGGATCCTGGTAACATTATTAAATTGGAGTTACCCAGGTATATCTACTGATCAATTACATCTATGTAACAAGTCCTTAACAAACGTTTTCTTTTCTTTTCATAAGACTTTCAAAGCACCAGTTACAATACTTTGGACTAGGGCCTACCTGTAGTGCATCTGCTAGTCACTTACTAACAAGACCTTAACAAAAGCTGTCTTTGAGTTACATATTAGATGTTTTGATGTCATATTGGGTTGAACTTGAATTGCTAATGACAAGTATATTCTGAGATTTTTCAGGTAAGGAACACACAAGCTTTTAGATAAGTACAACGTTGTGGTTCAACACACCAATTATGGTGCTGGAGAATGGTTACATTGTTGCATGCTGATAAGCACATACAAGTAAGAATTTAACAGTGCTCTGTATGTGTGACAATAATGACACTATTGTGACCTGTAGGGAGTGCATCAACAGCCCAAACTCTCTGACACAACCAAACCACAGGTCAAAGAAAGATATTTTTATTACACAAAATAGCTTTTACAGTTTTTTAACCACAAGTTGCAGTTACAATTCCTTTTCTTTCTTTTTCCACCTCCACTCTCCTTCTAGCATGCCTTGTCTACCTCCTCCTGACTCTGACCTCCCTGACTAAGGAGGAGCAACTGCTTTTCAACCCGGACACTGAAGTATTTCCAGTGCAACGGGATTGCCACCTGGAAGTATACTTACAGGTCTGGCAGAACCTCTCTGTAACAATGAAGCTCAGCAAAACTACAACTCCTGTGCAGCCCTGTGGAGCTATACCAGAGAGATACTACCACCCAGAGTACTTACGGAACACATAGGCCAGGGAGGCAGACTTGTCTGTCCTTCCCTGATAATGGTCTCCGAACTGGGAAAGGTATCACTAACCAGCCTAGTCTGGATGCCAATCCATGCAACTTCTTCCTTTATCATCGCTATCTGGCTGGGTAAGGAACCATTTGCCACCAACTGGGGTGCCAGCCAACCCGTGTCTTCTATGACACTATACACTTATAATAAATGACTAATGAATGTGCAAGCCCTTAAAGCTTGTGCTCTAAAGTGTTACAGGAACACATTATGAACTAGTTCACATCAATACTGATGAGTTTTGTGGAAAACTATTGCAATTAAAATATAAGTAAATAACTAGTAAATTTGCATTGTTACACATTGTTACACTCAGATGCTCTAGATGCAAAAATTATGCACATTTGTTTGGAAAATATTTTCATTTTTCCAGATATGTGACAAGTAGAGCCCATAATTCTAAACTTTTTCAGATAGGATGTAAACAATGCAATTATGCAATGGCAGGCGTTGCAACGGAACAAATTTTCGGACAAAAAATTTGGAAAACCTATTGGACTTGTATTGTCTGTTCTGTAGTGGACCTCCAGTTGCACATTACGAAGGCTAATAAGATACTTGATGGTATAGCATGCTGTATGAAGCATATAGAAATTCATCAGGGACATAAGATACCGTGAGATTGCATTTACACTATTGTGTTCAGGTGCACCATAAAATTGCACTATAGAAAGTTCAAGGCTGAATTATTAAACTTATTTTAGAGTTGTAGAGTGTTGAAGAATGTGTGATATCAGGAAACATTTGAAATAGTTGAATAGGATGAAAGAAATAATTAAAATTATCAATGGAGAAAGTAGGTTGGTGGCAGTTGTTACTTTGAAATGACAGAAACACAGAAGTAAGCTGGTTAAAAATATATTTCACAAAAATGTTACTTTTTCTTCACAAAGCAAATGATGACCAATTTTATACAGGCCTTGAAACTTCACATCATTCTGAAAATGTTAGATGAATAGGAAAGCTATCAAGCTAGGTTGTACAGAAAATTCTTATGACCAAATGTTTAAATTTTGTTTGGTAACGTTACAATCAGGAAAAACAAACATAAATAAGTGTATACAGGTTATAGGGTCATTATTGACACATTAATGCATCAAATCTTTAATTATCCTCTAGTTCGTCCAGTGCTTGTTTCTAGGACAAGCAATAGAAATGCTCAATAAACTTTCCTTGGTGTGATACTTTCTTCCTCCAGAAGTTGAAGCACAACCAAACCTTTTACTACAGTGTCTACACTAACATTTGTACTATAAGGAGGCACTACAGTTTAACAGCTTTTAATCACAAATATAAAGTAAATCATTCATGCAAAGATTTCCCTCGTCCAGGTCTATTGCTTGATCATTGGCTGCTCTGTAAGCCAGAAGAATAATGCTGCACAACACAAGGTGATATGAAAAGACAGTGTCTTCCTGAAGTGTTAACATCTACTCCTCATAAATTTGCAAAAAACCTGAAGATTAAATAGTGTAGTCCCAGAGGCTCAACAATAGTTGAACAGCACAACCTCAAAGCTTTTGTTGGTGGGTTTGACTCCTGGTTGAGTCTATGCAGAATGTAAACATGTTCGATGTGCTCATTTGGGTTTCTCTCAAGGTACTGCGGTTTTCCTTCTACGTACCAAGTAACATGTGTTAGGTTGACCGACAAGTCTAAAGTGGCCCTGAATGAGTGAGTGTGAGTCTGTTTGTGCTATCCAAGAAATGTTTTCAGGATGGCACCCAGAGCTCATGGGGTAGACAACAGCCAAGTATTACCCAAATTGCATTAAGCGAGTTCGACTCAGCTGTTCTGTGCTGTATTTTGTGTGTACATCCAAATGTGTGCAAGGACATAAATGACATTCCTTATTCACAGAACAATGTAGGTGCCTTATTTCTCAAACCTAATCAATGTTCACACCCTTCAGGGTGGTGATGATCCTAAAACCTTTATAAATCAAACACTGACTGACACTGCCACAGTTTAAAGACATAAAGGTTCCAAGTGTTGTTATTCTTTTGTGTTTTTTTTAACTGCTTATTTGTTTTCCTGGTGATCTCACTCTCTCTCTAATGGGTGCCGTGGAATTATTGCTAATTAAGGATGTAAATGGTGCCGGAGAGTGACAAAGAGCCTGCTTGTAATTCTGCACTAAATTGTCTTACCTCAGCAGAAAATTTATCACAGGAGGCAATGTCAACTTTTACAGGGTAGGGTTATTTGCATTTTTGCATTCATTAAAGCTGCGGCATCTATTTTCTGACACAACAAGCACTAAAGATACCGCATGATCTCAAACAACCTCAAGTTTTACTTGTGAAAAAACACATTTTGTTACACAAACAGTCACAGCATTCAAAAACAGATCAACCTTCTAAAAAGTAAGTCCCTTACTCAGTAAGGATAGGTTTTTTAATTGTTGCTGGGCTTAATTGAAAAGACCTTGAAACTGCTGTATAAATTGTATTATTTAAACTATTCAAAAAATCTTCATTTTTCTTTCACTAATTCGTTATTAATTTAATAATAAAAAAATTAATATAGGTTAGCAGTGACATAAAGTAGAAAAGTCACATGAACAATAACAATCGTACAAAAATAATTAGATAATAATTTTATATGTGTTAAACATAAGATAATATTGACAAACCCATTTGACCCAATTTTGGGTTATGGAGGGGATGCCAGTGCCCATCCCAGCGGCATGCGTAACAAGATAGGAACTTTCCCAGGACAGGGTATCCGTACATCACAAAGCTCACTTATACGCAAATCCACATAGTGTCAATTAAGGATCTTCAATTGATCTAACACATGTCTTTTGTAGGGAGCGCAAAAACCAGTGTACCCAAAGAAAAACCCACACATACATTTTGAGAGAATAATAAACTCCACACACTCAATGTGTGATTGCAGGACTCTAGCATGACACACATTTGTGAGGCAGCAACATTAACTGTATAACTGTATGTATGATATATAATGTATACTGTATGTAAATGTATTGTGGGGACTGCTGGGTAAGGGCCCCAGCTGGGACCCCTTCATAATGGAATGACCGACGGACAGAGCATGCACAGGGCATTATCTCCCATGGATCGCTAGCTGGCAGCCCCTTGGTGCCTCGGATTCCCACAGGGCATGCTGGGAGTTGGAGTTTGCAGACTTAGCACTGTTGGGTTCCATGGGAGTCGCCAGGGTGGGGATTACAGAGCTCTATTTCATTGTTCTTCTACCTCACCCAGTAGTGCTTCTGGACCATACTAACAGACCACCAGAAGTACTTCCGGGTGCAACATCATAAACAAATTTATGTTCGTTTTCCAAGTAAACACAAGATTTCTCATTCATCACTTTAAAGCACATGGAGCTAAGTAACATATTTAAAATAGCATTTTTTGGGTTGAGTATTCCTTTAACCATGCACAGGAGGAATGGTGGTGAGTGTTACAGTCTTTGACATGTTTTTCATTTCCACCCTTAGAATGGAGGAGGGCAACTCAAAAGAGAGCCCCTGTTATCACCTCTAGGTTCAGCTCTTTCAGTTACAGTCTAAAACAGAAAATAACTACAGGAAGTAGGTGTCATTTGATGTACCAAACCTATTAAGGACTTACTGAAGTATCCAGCAGAAGGTTTTATTTAAAATATTTTAATAAGCCTTACCCACTTTTTGCCTATGACACCTGGACATATATATATATTGTAGTTGAATAGTACTGAAACCTGAGAAAAATGAAGAAATGTTGGGACACTAACTGTCTCATTTAATTTTTTCAAATGACAATAATGAAATAGTGCGCAACAGCGCTGCAAACAGAAAGCGTAGGCAGTTGCCTTTCTCTTAAAGTGATTGTTGCTCATCTGAGCGGGTCCTTCTTTCTCTTGGAACTTCGTCCAGGTTGTTTGCTCCGGTCAAAGTCAGACGTATGGTTTTATAGGAATTTCCTCTGAAAGGAGGAGACAACTGCCCACACTTGGCGTTTTCTCAAAGCTGTGGAGACAGAAACAGGTGATATATACAGTATATATATATAGCCAGAAAGATGTCTAAATGATACACAGTCTTCCAGCTATAGGATAAGGAAACATATTTTTGAGCCATAATTGTTGAACATTACCTTGATTAACAGCTGAAGTAGTGTGTTATGGGATTTTTTTTTAATAGATGACATATAGCAAGGGCATAAAAGGGTTAAACGTCTATACAGAGTTTCAAACCTAGATTGATGCAAATAAAATCTCATGCAGGAGGGCATAAAATTACTGTAAGAGTGGAGTATCATAAGTGTTGAAATTAAACATTAAAAAAAATCTTATGTAGGGAAATAATAATTATTAAAATCAAAATATCAGTGTTAGATGCCTAGTGGATATAACAGAGAGGACAATATAGGACAATTTGAATCAAAAGCGCAGAGCCTCCCACAAAAAAATGCCTACAATCTTAGATATAGTGGCTGCTAGTGTACATGCTTGGACAGGATGCAGAGCACTATCTGAATGAACTAATGGCTTGACATTGCTAGCCTTGAGCTTGTGAGAGATAATCTTTAACAATGACACAAGCACATTACATAAATGAATTCTGGGAGCAATCAGACAGGAGGAAAAAAAGGAATATTCATGAAAAATAAATGCAGTACTCACTATATAATTTTTAATATAAAATATGTGAGTGTCAGATTTTAAATTATAGTAGGGCAGCAGTATAGAAATGTGGATGCTATAGTGAATAAATATAAATGAAACACACTTGTTTTCATAAATTGGTCCTGAAGGGTATTTTTTGGAAAAAGAAATGATAAAAAATCTGAACACTGGGAAGGAAAAATGTGTGGTGCAATGAATATTACCTTAAAATGAAATATTTTCTATGTGCTCTGCATATGGTGATTGGCAGAGCGCAGAAGGCAGCATTGCCCCTTCAGTACTAGAACATCAGAACAATCTAGATGAGAACAGGCCGTTCGGCCAGACAAAGCTCACCATTTATATCCACTTAATTCTTTCAAAATTAGATCAAGTCTAGTTTTGAAAGTCCCTGAAGTCCAATTTTCTACCATACTACTTGGTAGCTTATTCCAAGTGTCCTTGGTTCTCTGTGTGAAGAAAAACTTCCTAATGTTTGTGCAAAATTTACCCTTAATAAGTTCCCAACTGTGCCCCCATGTTCTTCATGAACTCATTTTAAAATAACAGTCTTGATCCACTGTACTAATTCCCTTCATAATTTCCTACACTTCAGTCACATCTCCTCTTAATCTGTGTGCTGTGTGCTTAAACTGAAAAGGCTCAGTTCTTTTAATCTTTCTTCATAATTCATAATAATTTATGAATTTCCCCTTGGGGATTAATAAAGTTATCTATCTATCTATCTATCTATCTATCTATCTATCTATCTATCTATCTATCTATCTATCTATCTATCTATCTATCTATCTATCTATCTAATTCATCCCCTGTAGCCCTGGAATCAGCCTAGATGCTCTTCTTTGGGATTTTTCTAGCGCTATGTCCTTTTTGTAGCCTGGAGACCAAAACTGTACACAGTAATCCAGGTGAGGTCTAACCAGTGTGTTATGAAGCTTCAGTATAACTTCCTTGGACTTGCACTCAACACATCATGACTCTATATAACCTAACATTCTGTTAGCCTTCTTAATGGCTTTTGAACACTGCCTGTCAGTTGATAGTAACGAGTCCATTATGACTCGTAATTCCTTCTCATAAGGTGTACTTTTGATTTTCAGACCACACATTGTGTATTCAAACCTAACATTTTCGCTTTCTTTGTGTAATACTTTATGTTTACTTACATTAAACTTAATTTGCCACCAATATGCCCAAGCCTGTATGCTATCACTGTCCCTCTGTAATGATTCAATAGATTTTAGATCATCTGCCCATCCACCTAGCTTGGTATCATCTGCAAACTTAAGCAGCTTGTTACTTGTATTCCAAATTGTTGGATTCCAATCGTTATCCAAATTAGGTATTTACAGTATATTAAAAATAGCAATGGCCCTGGCAATGACCCCTGTGGAATTAGCATTCTTCAGCTTCAAGATCAGTTTGAGGTTGGCGGGTACTTTGAAGAGTGCACTTTGCTTGAATTTTGCAGGATTTTCCATGTTCTTTCCTTACTTCACACTGTTTAAAGACATGATGTTAGACTGAGTGACATTTCAAGACAGCCTGAGAATACACATCTGTGTGACTCCGTTTGAGCATGCCCTCAAATGGTCTTTTGAGATTCTATCAAAAGCATTAATTCTTCTCAGTTAAATACTATGACAGCAAAAAAATATTTTTCTTCACCAATATAATGACTCACAATAACAAACCTTACCTTAAAATCTCTCTTACCTAAATATTTTATATATTTTACTGCCTTCAATCAAGATGTGATCATTTTTACAATTATCTCTAAATGTTAAAAATGCAGCAGCATATTTTATTATGTTACTGAAGGGGCAAGTAACAGTGTGAAGTGCAGCATTAAAACATTTCTAAAATATTAGACATACACTTACTGGGAATAAACACAACAAAACCATCGTTAATGTCAAAACTAAGCTCACTTAGTAAATTAATTCCAGTACAATTTCCACTAGCACCCAAAACCAGACTTCTGTTATACTTCTACTCCCTTTTTTCTGAAAGTCCTTAGCATTCAACATATGAAATGGGCAATATTAATACATTTTGTATAATTATTGTTAATAAGGCTTTATCTATGTAATGTTTACATACAGAGAACATAACTATTATCAATGTATTGGGTACCAATTTTTAACATTAGATATACTTTTTTGGATTACTAGGTGCAAAAAGTGCACTGATATTCAGTTTAGTCGTTTGACTATGTCAAATGAGACTAATACACTATATTCTCCATCCATCCATCCATTTTCTAACCCGCTGAATCCGAATAGGGTCACGGGGGTCTGCTGGAGCCAAACCCAGCCAACACAGGGCACAAGGCAGGAACCAATCCTGGGCAGGGTGCCAACCCACCACAGGACACACACAAACACACCAAGCACACACTAGGGCCAATTTAGAATCGCCAATCCACCTAACCTGCATGTCTTTGGATTGTGGGAGGAAACCAGAGCGCCCGGAGGAAACCCACACAGACACGGGGAGAACATGAAACTCCACGCAGGGAGGACCCGGGAAGCGAACCCAGGTCTCCTAACTGTGAGGCAGCAGCGCTACCACTGCGCCACCGTGCCGCCCACAGTATATTCTATATCAAGAAAATATGTATGAAAATGTTTGATGAGCTGTAAGAAATAATTATGCTCAATGGAAAAAGTGCAAATAAATAAAAAGAGAAAAGAATGCTAAAAAGTCACAAAAACAGGTATACATTCATTCATTTTCAACCAGCTTAGTCCAGAAAAATAATTTATCAGTCCTGTAGGAATTTTCACCATTTCCTCCATGTTTGTACCTTTGCCAGGTTTTGTTGTTTCCACCTGCCAGAGTTTGTTCCAGCCTTGCACTCTGTGCTAGCTGGCATAGGCTGCAGCCTCCTAAAACCACCTGTTCGTGATTAAGGAAAAGGACTTGACCTGGATACCCTGGATAAGTACAAGTTGAATTTCCACTGTATTCGTGTTTATAAGGAAAATCACCTAAGGTATCTGTCTGATTCTGGCTTTCAGTAGTCTCTGGCATTAGTGAAACTTGGCATATGCAGGCCCAATATTGTAAACTAGGGAGACAGTAAGGCCAGCATTTGCATAGTATGGCTTTTTGTTCTGTCACTTTTGTCAGTTCTTCTTCACCCACTTTTCTTCCCTCTATTCACCTATTAGAAAAACTGAAGACAAAGAGAAACAGTGAGAACTACACATAGTTCTCTGTATCTGTTTTGACTTCTGTTTCCAAATTCTGATTATTTATGATTTATGCTTGTTATTTGTGAGCAGGTCATGCTATCTTCAGGATAGCTGTACTGCTGCTCCAGCATATGTTTGGGTTTGTTCTTAGCCATTCTTCTATTAGAAACTATAAAAGAAAGTTGGTTTACAAAATTTATCTTCCACTGGTTTAACAATAGTATCAAAGGGTGGTCATGAAATATTAAGGACAGGAAGTGAACTTGTTTAGAATAGATGCAAATAAACATTTCCACTGTATTGCAAAGCAAGGGAACATTAGAGCACTTCATTTTACCGCGGTCACTACCTTAAAAAATGTGTTATGCACTTGCTAATCAAATGGTAAATGATATTAAGTATATTTTAAACATATTCATTAAAAACTAGCATACAATTTTACTGGAAAAAAATGTAACTTTAATTTCCGTGCCTGTACCAGTTGTGGTGTTCTTCAAGATCATAAACTGGATTCATAGCAAAGAAATAAAGACAACAGGAACAGGCACCATTAACATTTCAAATCATTACAAATTAAGCCATTGTCTTGGTGCTCTATTGAGGCAGTGAGTGGGCTGTTGGGAAAACTGGAACCATGGGAGGCAGTCAAAAGGAACAATCAGAGTGTGGGCAGCAATGGTAAGGATTGATCGCCCTTGTGTGATGTATTTATTCATTTCTCTCTGCCGCTTTTTCCTGCATTTCAATCCATTTACATTTAAGTAAGGCGCTTCTTGGCCCAATTATTTATCCAGTTCCATTAGTTCACAGCGTAGTCAATTCATTCATCAATCTGCGTGTTCGTTAAAAGCCTATCACTCTGAAGCAGTTACTGGCCCTGGCTGCATGACCTGTACTTGCTCCCGCTAGCATGTGGCAAAAAGTCAGAGCCAAGCTGAAAAAAGACACACAGCCTCAAGGAGGTGGCATCAGTTTGAATTCTTAGTTTCTTCGGGTTTTTATCAATTGGTAAATAGCCTTGGAGCAATCAATGAACATTTTAGTGTCTCTAAGTTTTATTACTATTCTCTGTCAGTGCACTGTTATTTTAGTTTCATATTTATTTCACTCAGTCAAATGGAATTGCTGTTTGTGTCATTCATCCATTTGTTTGTTTAACTGCCTTTCTTTACTACAAGCTCATGAAGAGCTACAACCTGTTCTAGCATCAGGCACAAGGTAGGTGCCAACCCTGGATAAGATGCTAATGTTTTATATGGATTAGTTTCTGAAAAGTGTCCCACCGATTTGCAAATGAAACCAAGTACTGTACTTAAAAAAGTAAGCCAAAGAAAAAAAAAGACAACACTTATATATTTAGTTGTGAACTCATTAGTTCCATTATAAGGAAAAAGAGAGCCAGCGGCAAACCAAACAACATCAACTACATGGTAGAAACTGGACACAGCTGCAAAATATAGAGTTTAACTATCCTAAAAGATAGAGTTTGTTGGGATATATGTGGGAAGTAAAACATACACAGCTGTTGGGGAATGTAAAAACTCCATAAAGATGTTGACTGAGCTGTATGCTAAGCAATGTACTGCTGTCCTAGCACTTATGTTGCAAAAAGAAAGAAATGAAAATACAATTTAAATATTTTGTATTGCAACTTTATCCTAATTTATTGTAATGCTTAAATGCATTATAGAAAACCTTTAACATAAAGATATTTAAGGACAGTGCTCCAGACACTACAACTGACAGGCAATATGGAAGTTATTTTATTCTCCTTATGGCCAGAAAGCTGAACACATATTGATGTGTAGCAGGTTCAAGTTAGTCTAGCAAAGCTCTCCAGGGAGTTTTGAGGTTAGCTATGTCAGCAGGAGCAATGAGCTTAAGAAGAAGACAAAGAATCAGCATCTGTGTTATTGAGGAGGCCATGCATGATAGCACCAAGTGGACTTTCAGTTCTCTAGTGGATACCAAATTCAGACAGGAAAGACTGAAAGGAGTGACTAGCAAAAAGACATTATATTAAGCCACATTAATCTAGTTCTTCAAGGAGGCAGAGTCATCCTCTTGTGCCCTGCACAGTAATTTTTTTGAAAATTCTTGCTTCCTGAAGTTTTTGCTACTTATTACGGGTACCAACTGGGCATTCACAAATATAGTTTTGCTTTTACTGTATCATATAGGAACTCTGAGAAATAGACATTTATATGTTTAGTGACAAAAACGTATTTAGTCACATTTATGTTTGGCATAAGCTATTAAATTCAACAGAATTAAAAGTGATTTGCTCCTGATTTTCTTTTGTATTCAGTATCTGGTGCATCACGTTGCAGTGTCCAACAGCAGTCAGCAAGCATTGACGGATTCCATTTGCCCTGGTATTGTTTATCCATCGTAACAATGTCCTGGTAAAACCTTTCACCGTGTTCATCACTGACAGCACCGAGATTTGTGGGGAAGAAGGCCAAGTGTGAGTGGAGGAAATTAATCTTGAGTGACATGTTGCACTTCATTGTCTTGTATGCTTTGAGAAGTTTGTCTACCAGCTGAATATAGTTTGGGGCTCAGAAAATTGTCAACAATGTCTTTGAAGGCTTTCCAGGTAATTTTTTCCAGCCCAACTAACAGATCTTCAAACTGCTTGTCACTCATCTGATCTGGGGGCCAACAAAAATACCCTCTTTGATCTTGGCGTGTTATTCTTGGGAACATCTATCTTAAATAATGAACACCTTCACCTTCCTTGTTTAGTGCTTTCACGTAATTCTTCATGTGTCCCAGTTTTATGTGAAGAGGAGGCAAAAATATCTTTGCTGGGTCGACAAGCAATTCATGTGTCACATTTTTCTGTCCTGAAACTAACTTTTTACAGAGTGGCCAGTTCTGTCAAGAATGGTGCGACTCTTTGGCACGGCTGTCCCGTTCACAGATGAAACAACAGTACTTTGTATAGCCGAGCAGCAGTCCTTATGACACAGCAACGCTTTTAAGATCTCCACAGACATTCCAGTTGTACCTGCTATACTGGACGTGCTTCAGCAACAGTTTCATATTCTCATACGTTTCTTTCATGTGTGCTGCATAGCCAACAGGTACTGAAGGATAAACGTTGCCATTGTGTAGCAGAACAGTTTTCAGGCTTAACATTGATTAATCAATGAAGAGACGCCACTCTTCCGGGTTGTGATTACAACCCAAGGCCGAGAACAATCCTTTAATGTTACAACAGAAACAGAGACTGTCGACTTGTGCAAAAAACATGGTTATATCATGATGTCAGTCTTGAAACACAGAAAGTTTCGTACCTGGTGACAGCAAACACCATTCATGCGTTCTCAAACACAGCAGCTCGGCTTTTGCTTTTGACAGACCCAAATCGCTGACCAAATCGTTCAATTCGGACTGTGTTATCAGATGTGGATTACCTGATGAGCACGGTTCAAAATCCGGGTCAATGTCACTGTCAGTACCCTGCATTGCAGTTTCTTAATCTGGTTCGTCTAAGGTCCAATCCTCTGGTGGTTTCGGAATTGGAAAATTGTTGACATGGGGCACGGGTCTCATTGCTGAAGGCAGATTAGGATATTTCATTGACTTCTTGCCATATCATCGGAACAGCAAATGGCATCGTCTTTCGAGTGCCTTTGAGCCAGGCTATCAGACTGACAGCACATGTCGCACAACAAATGTGAGGTGCCTATTCCTTGTCTTGATCACCAATTTTGCAGCCAAAATACAGATGATAAGCTTTCTTCACAACAGCAGTCATCCAACGTCTCTGAGGCGCAAGTGTATAATCGCCACAGATATAGCCGAATGTATCAAGGCTGTTACGACATTGACGAGATATATTGCCCGACACCAAAACGTCTATGGCATCAAGCTTACTTACTGTTATATTGCTACAGATACTATACTTTACTATATTGATACTATATATACACACTGACTATCTATATTAACCAAATGAGCAGGATTGGTGTATGCAAGCCTCCTTTATAGCATGCTGAGACATGCTCGTTTAGAAACGGTACGTGATGGGTAAATTTTGAGGTGATATTCGTGATCAGCACCCAAAAATCTATAAGAAACACCCAACAGTGTTCAAGAAGCAAAAACTTTGTTGTGCAGTGAGTTAATTTTAGGAGTAGGTCGCTTCAAGCATTTAAAGAATATATGCTTGCATTACATTTGATGACAATATGTCTGAAGAACAAAAGGACAGCATCCAGTCAGGCACAATTCAAAACAAGAGAGGTGAGGGTCTTCTGCTGGAAGAATGGCTCCTAGAAAATGCTGCTGTGAATATAAACATTTCATATTAATAATAATGTTGTTATTAAAACTGCTGCTAAATCAAACATGGTTAAAGTTAGGGTTAGACTCAGGGTACTTCATAAATGTATTGTCAATCATCATGCAGTGAATGAGTTTTCACCTATGAGTTTTGTGCAGTTGCAGTCACCACGCTACAAGAACAATATAGTTGAACCTAATGCTGTGAATAAGCCAGCAACCAAGCATATCCCAGGACTTAGGGACAAGTCTTACTAACAGGCTCTAGAATCAAACCTGTTTAGTCTCAAGCAAAGCAGACTACGTGTGTCTTAAAAATTCACAAATGATTAATAATGTAGATCTAACAGAATTCTGTTAACTTAACGGTGACTTACATACTTGAGAAGACCAGTCAAAATTTTAAAAAAGAGCATTTAGGGCTGAAGCCAAAAAGCACTTCTATACTTGAGTTGTTGGACTCTTGAACAAACTACTGAGACATGCAGTTGAAGCAAAAACCTTTACAACCTTTAAGAAGAATCAGTATTATATTGTGTAACAGCTTATCTATAAGCTAAACAAAGGAGCCTGATGGACTGAATGGACTCCTCTCCTTTGTCAAACGTCTTATGTTATTATGTTCTTATGATCCATACACATTGAATTTTAAATCATGAAATAAAAATTTTTCCAATCTTTCTATCACTCTTTTTGTGAAAGTAATACCTGTATTACCACAGTCTACCTCACAGAAAAGCATTCTTCATTACATTTATTATTCAAACAACATCTAAAGCACTAGCGTATACATACATTAAAAGGTGGATCATAAAACCCAAGCCTTCTTGAATGCTTTGGCTTGATATTTGAACTGTTGTGTTTTTATAGCTTTTGTGTATGTAAAATGTTATTGCACTTTATTTTGCACATTATTTTATCATCGCAGTAGCATCATTTTGTGCCCTTTTTTTGGATGACTGTTTTCATTTTAGGAAAATCTTTGCCTAGCTGTGGCCATATTGTATAAATAACATAGTGGTGTGCAGCTTAGGGGATCAATTCATGAATGTTTTTCTTAAAAAGCCTTCTCACTTACTTCTTTAGTGGTAGAGAAAGCTAAAACATGCTTCTGGAAAGATTATAGTGTTAGGACTTCTTGTGTTGACTTATTTGACCATGTGTCTGGGTTTGGTTTGCTTCACTTCATGCTTACTTTCCTGGTTTATGACCTCTGCCATTCTTCTGTTCCTGCCATATTCCCATATTCATACTCTGTTCCATGGCTTTTTCCACTTACTGTTCTCTCACATTCCAAACATACGTGTGTTAGGTTGGTATATCTAAATCACCTTAATATGAAAGAGTGTGAATGTGTACATGAGTGTACCCACTAGTTGACTAGAACATCTTCCAGGGTGGGTTTCAGTCTTGTGCCTCATGCTGTCAGGATTGGTTCTGGGGGCCAATGTCCTTAAACTGAACTACATAGATAGGTTGATAGTACAATTTCTGTTCCTTAATTACCTTGGTGCTGTGATTCCGTAACTGTGAAGTTTAAAATTTCTTATGATAAAAACCAGTAACAGCAAAAGCAAAGAAAAAAAACTAAAAATGTAACTGTATGACTTGTGTAAAAGAAAAAACGCACAGATGTATCCATTTCCAACTCATCTTCTTACAGGATCATGTTAGGCCTATCCCATCATAAATTTACAATTAGTGATTCTAGTATTTCTTTAGTGAAGGAATGGATAGTCATATTTCTTTTATCAAAGGAAACTGCAGGCAACATCATGAGTGAGGCTGCAAGGAATTACTTACGTGTTGCCAAAATTAGGAATAACATATCTTAGTTTATCCATTTGTGTAAAATGGATGAACCTGGGTAGTTGCAAAACTTTAGAAAACCATATATTCTACAAAGTTTCAGATTCAGGTTCATTCAGGTTCAAAAAGTTAATTTTTGAACCAAGTTACTATTACCAAGTATTAGTATTGCAATGTTTTATGCAATACCAAAGGTTTTTTAAATCTATTATGCCATGAAAAATAATTCTTTGACATAATCTATATAAAGTAATGCCTGGAACTGAACAAAGTGAGTCTGAAAATGTTGGATTACTTTATTTATACCGTATAAAATGAATAACCTCTATTTAGATAAAGGAAATATTTGACATACCAGTCATTTGTCCAGTTTAGCTTTGGTCATTTTTTAGTTAGATACCAAACTCAATATGGCTGTAACTGCCTAAAAAGCCTATTAAAAAGTGCTTTGAATGAGCCAGTGAATGCAAACTATTGCTATTCAAAAATAGAAGCACAATATTTCCTGCGAATAAAAAAATATTATGACCTCAGATGTAATATAATGGTAGTTAATAATTATTACATTTTTATGTCTTTGATAATAGAAACTTTGTACTAAGGTTAGTTATTGATGTAATTGCGAATAATCACTTTTATGTTGTTATTTGTTAAATGTTTATTAATATGGTAATAAACATTGAAGAGCTTCAAAATTGTAAAGTGACATCCAGCATAACATGCTTTACTCAAATGCATTTTTACTTTTCACTTTGTGATGTATGCTTTATTCTCTTCTCTGTTTTCTTAGAGTTGCTTTTTATTGTGTCATGCATTATGGTGATGATAACATTATTAGAATGATACCTATAAATTGTTTCCTTGGCATTTCTAATTTTCACACATAGCTGTATGCAGAGCTAATCATTGATACAGAATAACATTTCAACAGTAGCATTTTTTTTTTTGTTTTGTATCTCCCTCTGACTTTTGCATAACGTGTGCTGTATATGACAATAATCAGATGATAATAAATAATTTTGAACTTTTGCTTTTATGTGTATGTTAATAATTAGTACAGATCAGAATCTCATTTTACCCACTCAACTGGAATTGCATCTTGTTTGTTGTTTATTTATTTTTGCCAGTAACGGAACTGAAATATGAAGAATTAGCTTGATAATGCAAGGCGGTGTTTGGCCTCCCAATAACTGGGATGCATGAAGAGCTTTCAGGACAAGGCGGAGTTTTAAATATAATGTTTCCAAATGGACAGCGGCTTTATTTTCTTTTTCATGGGAAATCCTCCAACAAAACTATAGTCATCCCATTTAATTAGTAATGAAGCATCGTCCCACCCACCACCCCCAAAACAGAACTCAGTGACAGGAGTGGCTTTGAAGTTGTGTTATGTGTTGTTCTGGTTAAAATGAGCCCTCCCTGAAACAGAGCAAAAGAAAACAATCTCCCCACTGTCTTACTGTTACGTTTGTTTAATCTGCTGACCCATAGTTCAAACACAAGTTATAATGTCTGCAAGCTGAGCTCCAATATATGAAATAGACCATTCATTGGATTGGTTTAGAGCGATTATATTGATAAATAAACACCATTTATGCATGCTGCAGCTCAATTTAAGCAGTAAAAAGCCTTCTCTCAAGCTTTTACTGTATTTATTTAAAAAAAGAAAAAATTGTCAAGTAAATAAATAAACAAAAGACACAAATGAACAGAAGAGCAACATTCTCCATATTTTAAGTTTAATTGAAAATATTTATTGCATGATTATGGCCTTCATTTATTTAAAAATGTTTAATTTATTTTAATGTCCTCACAGTTTTATACTACAATTCTGGGAAGTGGAGTCCCATAGCCTATACTGCCAGTGTCAGGTAAAAGACAGGAAATAACTGCAGACAGGGTGCTAGTGCATCACAGGAACCATCCTTAGGGCAGGTTTGAAGTCATAGAAAGGATATCTTTAGATATATGGAGGGAAAACCATCACACCTGGAAAGGTAAGGCACATGAAGATCATGCACACAAAGAGTAATTAGACACGGAATTAAAACCCAGGGAGTACATTTATGAAGTGCCCATGCCCATCACGTACATCTATCCATCTTCCTAATCTGTTTATACAGGTTAAGATCCCGGGGCAGCTGGAGCCTATCCCAGAAATCACAGGATGCAAGGCAGGGACAATCCAGGGTGCAAGTATATTGCAGGGCGTCCATCATACACACCCAAAAAAAATTAAGTTGAAAGTAATACAGTATAGCCGTTTTTTAAATATAAACATTCTATTCCATTCAAAAAAAATAGCAGCCAAATTTTGAAAAGATGGGAATGCATAGCATAACATACTGAAATATGGTATCCTCAAACCCTCTTTTGTTATTTTTCAAATTTACATAAGACAAAGTTTTAAATATAATGTTTCTAAGTGGACAGTGTTATAAAACACATAATGTTTACTAAGAGATTAACTGATTCTGAACTTTTGTTAGTTTGCTTTTTTTAAGATCCAAACAGTATTTTACACATTGTTGCTATTGTTTTAGATTTACTATAACATCTAATGGAAAATTATTGGCAACACCTCATTGTGCCATGCTGACCTGAAACAACAAGGGCCACAATAGTTGAATGAAGGACAAAATTGTTGTTTCTGTTAAACAAAATACACAAAAAAAATGAACAAAGGGAAGTCAGAAGGCTTCAAATTAACAGAACCAAAACTTACCTTAACCACCCTAAACTGCCTGAATATACAGAGCTCTAATCTGTAAATATCAGATGTGGTGGCTTACTCACTTACTCTTTGTCAAAATCACAGTGCTCCCATTTGCTTTGCATTTTCTCTTCAACTGACACTCTCTATTGCAGTTTTACACACCTCCCTAACAGCTGAGAGTTAGCAGTGGCTCGTCTCCTATATCGGGGTACCCTGGCAGAGACTGGCATTTAAACCTCATCCTGTGGTTACTTGTTGGATGAAGAATGACCTGTAAAATTCCTGGGGCCATCACTGTGCACCCATGAGCCTCAGCACATAATGAAAAGGCTCACTGCCTGCTTATTCTCCATAATGTGGCACAAGGTTCCATTGGTCATATGGAACTAATTTGATGTCCTCTAATGTTCCTTCAGGGCACAATTTAATTATGACTGAATAATCTACTATATAATAAAACACTAAGGTCTGTGTGTCCAGCCTCTCTGAGCAATCAGTTTGTTTTAGTGACAAAAGAGGAAGTGTGAGTGTGAGGCACACGAGGAGGAGTAGAGGCACATAAGGCATGCTGAGAGTGTCCCCCTGAAAGGTGGCAAGTATAAAACTGGACAGGAAGTGAGAAAGGCACCTCGAAAGCAATGACAGAGTCCGAGAAGCAGGCCTTACATGAACACACTTGAAAAAGAATACAGAGGAAAGGTGCTGAAGGTTGTTAACATGGAACACATAAATAGCAAATTTTTCAAATTATTCTATTACTTGTCTATGGCTAGTTTAATAACAAATAACTAAGGCAGGGGTGCCCATGCATTGATCGCGATTGACCGGTAGATCGCAAAGGTAGTGCAGGTAGATTGCGTTGCATTCAAAAAATTTTTTTAAACGTCAGCCTATCATATATCCTCCCTATGGCATTTTCCACTTGATTGACATACAGGGCGGCCAGTCTGAGATCTCTTGTCTTCTAACACACTGGTCATCCCGCACCACGATCAAACTCGCAAGCTACTGCAAACCTCCAGCTGTGATTTAGTTAGCCTTCCAATTTATATCGACTAAAGAAGGGATTTTTAAAAAAAATTGTTTGGGGAGGGTATGGACTGGATGTGGAATTGGAAGAGGATATTTTTTTCTCACAATGTTACAATTGAAGTGTGTTTGTCTGATCTGTCAATCTATCATTGCTATTCCAAAGAAGGAAATGTGGAAAGGCACTTTTGAACTGTTCATAAAAACTACAAAACTGACTTCCTTCGGAAAAGTGATCTGAGAAAGAGAAAGGAGAGGGAAATAAAATCGCAGTTAATTGGACGGCCGTCATTTTTCATTCGGCTGAATTCAAAAGCTCCATGACTGCATTATTCGTCTCTACTTATTTATGCGAGTCAGCCTTTTCCCACATGAAGATTATTAAATCCAAATACTGTAGTGACCATAAATGTATTGAATTAAATTGAAAAGGTCAGTTATGCAAGGAACGACATATATTTTATGTATAAAGTATACTTAGTATATATATTGTGACAGATTAGGGTCGCACCCTTGTACCCTCAGACCACACGTGATAAAAATCCAATAATTATTTATTATAATAATAATGTGCACAAAGCACCTTCACTCCACTATTCTTCAATAAACAAACAATACACCAATAAATCACAATCCTCCACTCAAAGACGCTTAGCCACCCTGCCTCCCAACTCAGCTCATTGCCTGGGAGTTCCCACAGTCCTTTTATATTCCCCGACCCGGAAGTGTTCCCAATCCAAAAGTCCACAAGTCCTTATTCCTTCCGGGTCAGGGTAAATAATGCTTTTTCTCACCCCGGAAGCCCGTCGCTCTTCCTATGACGAACTTCCGGGTCATAGGGCACGAAGAACTCTTTGGTCCTCCCTGCAGCTCCCTCTCGTGGCCCACATGGCATCCAGCAGGGCGGTGCATAAAAACTACATTGTCCATAATGCCCTGCTGGTCTTCTGGGGACCTCCATGCTGCAAGGAGGGCTCCACCTGGCGGCTTGGGGGTATTGGCTGGGGTACATGGCCGGCCATATCTTACAATATATACATATACATATATATATATACACTGTATATATATAAATAATGTTTAATGTAGGTAGATCATTTCGACCTGGTCATTTTAAAAGTAGCTCGCAAGCCAAAAAAGTGTGGGCACCCCGAACTAAGGTGTACCACTGACAGATATATTTGTAACCACTATAACACTAGGATGGTCTCTCTAATTCTGAAGCAAAGCCATTCCTGGACCTGTT